>NC_141256.1:15237523-15432523 GCF_054856555.1 Leptonotus elevatus | reverse complement strand
GTGGGGGGGGGGGCTGATATGTATCTATGTATGTATGTGCTCGCATGGTCAAAAGCATCTAGCTTGTTGCTATGGTAACCCCACATCACTTCCTGTTTTCAGGGAACCAGTCAGATGTCCAAGAGGCAGAACATTTGTAGCTCAAATTACTCATATCTCAAATCTTCATTGAAATGAATGAAAGTGCCATTAATCTGTTCCCCCCTAAGAATTTTTTTTTTTTTCTCTTTCCCTGCACTCTTATTATATAGGTTTTTTTTTTGTTTTTGTTTTTTAAACATAACACATTTGATTATAATGTAGAGAATTAAACAGACTCCTTCTGGTGTGCGCTGTTCAGTGTAATCCAGTCAAGTAGACACAAAAAAAGAAGAGTTTCACAACTGTTCTAAGTGACACTAGTAAATTGCAGTAATATTACTTTTTTTTTTGTAGAGGATGAAAAATATATAAAATATATATAATGTATGTGTTGTCGTCGTACCGGTGCCACATAAATGCTTTCTTTTTTTTTCTTTTTCTTTTTTTTTTGCCTGTCTATGGTGTTTTGCATGATGTGTTAGCATTAAGCTAAGTTTTGTTAAAAAAAATAAAATAATGCAGACACCCTACACTTGCATTAAAGATGGATGCGGTCTATGTTGTTGCCACGGTAACCAACGATCACATATCTGACCACTGTTAGTTACGGTTTTCAATGGACCCACCTGGACCCGTCTTGTGTTTGTGATCGAGTGACTTGCGTAGTTGAAACGAGCGACCGGCGGGCGGGCGGTCGTCACTCAGTCAACGAGGCCAGTGAGAATCATGACCGCCCGATTGGTCGAAGGTCCGAGGGGACTCGTGGCCAATCAAAGCCCCGTTGACCTCAAATGAAAACAAATGCAGCCCGTGTTGTCTCTGGGATTTGGTTGACCTAATAAGGTGCTGATTATGTTTGCAAGCTAATTACATCAAGCAGATTAATCCGGCACTCTGGCGACTAATTACGTGGATGTACCGCGTGCGCTCTTGTTGATTTGTCAGACAAAACGCACTTTTGTTGTTGTTGTGAGGGTTTCGTAGCGCGCTAATGAGAACGGCACTTGGTTGTCACGGTGATGGGAAACAAGCAGGTTGCCAAATGTCTTGGAATTGTGCTCGTTTGAATCCCCCAAGGGGGAATTCAACTCGCGCTCTGCCGGCGTGCAAGGGGATGTTCCGAGTGGAAGAGGCAAAGAAAGCGCCAATCGTGCTCTGATGATTGACTTGATTGATTAATCGATGGAAGTGAAAGATTGGATTGCTTTGTGGATTGATAGTTGATTGGTTGGGCGGCAGATGGACTGATAGTTCGAATCTGGTTGTTTGGTTTAGGGAGTGATCGATCCGTCCATTATTGGTTTGGTAACTGGTCACTTCATAGATTGACTGATTGATAAATTGATAGAAAATTACCATTTGATTGGCTGACGTACTAATCGATAATTACTCGATGATGGATTGATAGGATGGCTGATTAACTGATTGTTCAATAAAACCTGGTTAATGATTTGTTGATGGACTGATCAAAGAAACCCTACTGATTGGTCAACTGACCCAATTTGTCCAGATTGATCAATTGACTGACTGATTAACCAATTGTTGATCGGCTGGTTGACTGATTTATTGATGGCTTCATTGGGGAAATCCTAACTGATTAGTTAATATATTGAGGCAATGATTGATAAGTCAACAGTTTTTTTTGCTGGTTAGTTAATTGGTTGATTGGTGAGTTGAAGTTGGTTGGTTTAACTGAATGATACATTTGATAGTTAGTAGTAGTTGGTTGGTTGGCTGATGAACTGATCAATAAGTCAAACCTAATTGGTTGGCAATTTTTTGATGCACTGATCAAACAAACCCGACCGGTTAGTTGATCGACCAATTGTTGAAGGGTTGTTTGATTGGTTATTGGGTCAACTGATTTGTTGATCTTGATATGGATCAAACAAACCTGACTTGATTGATTGATTGATTGATTGATTGATTGGTTGACTGATTGATTGGTTGACTGATCTACTGTGTTGATCATGTATTCCTGATTACTTCTGTCCGTCAATCTCGATTGATTGATTGATCGACAGATCATTACCATTCGGTTGGTTTGATTGGGTGATTGATTGGTTGATTTAAAAGTTGAATTGCATTGACTGATGGGTAGAATGATTGTTTGACTTCATGATCAACCTAAGCTGATGAGTTGCTTTGGCTGATTTTCTTTGCTGATTGATCAATCAATCAATCAATCAATCCCATTTGACTGGTTGGTTGAATTATTGATCAGTCCGTTTATTTGACATGCTGATGAACATCCAACACGTGAGCATCAATGCAAAAATGTTCCCTCTGTGTTTTCCCGGCGGCTTCGTTTGCAACGCCGCATTTTCCGCTCGCCATCGAGGTCGTGAAGGAACGCAACACTGGAAGCAGCCGACGACAGTCAACATGGGAGGCAAAGCTTATCTTTGATTAATACGCGGCCCTGAAATTAATTCAGCGTGTTGCAGTTATTGCGTCTGTTGTGTTTCAAGGGGGACATGATTTGAGTTCAGAGTGGAGGCGTGACCAGCGCACAAATCACACAAATTTGCCGCCGCCGCTGCCGTGTTGGGCTTCCTGGCCGTCGAGCAAAGATGGCAGCTATTTATCTGCCTCGTCGCCACTGTGAAAAATAACAACGGCACCGTTTGCCGAGTTTGATGTCCGCCGGCGTCACAGAAATCCCCAACGTGGCTCTTTTGCTGTCATTTCACGCTTAAAAAGACAGCAAAAAAATGTTGCTTCTTGTTCTTGATCACGTTGACTGTCAGCGCCACTTAATTAGCTGAGCGAGCGGCGCGGGCTAAATGAAACGGGATCATGTGCGGCGCCGTGTCTTGATTGTGCTCTTGATCACGGCGAAGAGTGAAGCCTTTTGGAAGCGGCTTCTCGCCATGATCAAACGCGGGGGAGACTAATGGACGTCTCAGCATGCGCGATCGATCACGTCCATTTTGGCATTCCGTCCCTTTTCTGTAGCGCTCGTCCTCATTAGCGTAGCGGCTAAGCAGTGGAACCCGTCCCAGATGTCTTTGGTACGGCCTGAGATGGTCTCCTGTCAATCATGGGACACATATAGACAAATAAGCATTCGCATTCGTACCTTTGGACAATTTAGAAACATGGCAATTCCACACAGGAACTAACTAATAAAATTAAAAAAAAAAAATCCACTTTCACTTTACACATTTTGATAAATGTCAGGTTAATTTCCTCGTTGTCTCAGAAGACATTTAGTCTCAAATCCGCCAAATCATCAGAGTGACTATCTTGAGGAAACTAGAATATAAAAGACGTTTTCATTTGATGCCTTCAGTGAGAATCCACAACGTCGATAGCCTTGAAAATAAAGAAAATGCGTTGCTTGAGAAGATGCGTCCGAACATTTGGCCTGCATTCGAAGCTGATTTGGGAAATCGTGCAAAAGTGTCTCCTGCATGGCCCGTTGAAAATGAAATTGGAGACAAACGCAGCAGTCGCGCGCCGTCCCCGCCTGCACACCTGGCAGCGCCGACGTCTCGTCCGTCCTCGCTGCTTTCCCGCCTTTTCTCCTCACGGGGAACGCACGTGAGGCAAAAGATGCTAGGTTGCTACGGTAACCCGTGTTCCCATCATTCCTGAGCCGCTCGCAAATCTATTCCAAAGAGCCAATTTGAGGCTGGAATTGCCTTCGGAATTGGGAGAATCCGTCACGCTCGCGTGCCGGGAAAACAACATTTTCAACGAAGTGGCGCCTTGAGATATGAGTTTCATTTGTTCTGCCACAACGTTTGTTACTCAAAATACTTCATTTAACAGCTTGCTTGTCCATATTTGACGCTTCAATACTCATTGACATTGAGCTCTTCTGCTATGCACGTTTTGGCCAACGGGGGCAGTATAATGCGGACGTATGAGGACAATTACAGAATAATCTGCAATAATATCATCCAATTTTTGCAGCAGATAAAGAATTGACCTGTGACTATCGTTATATTGTCTGTCTACTTGTGTTGCTGCCCGTTTGTGTTCAAATGCTAGTTTTGTTATCCCATCAGTAGCATTACCCATTATGTATGTAGTATGTTAGCATTAAGCTATTAAAAGCAAGGTTATTTGGTTGTTTTAGAAGTGATGTAATCAAGCAGGTTAACGCTTAAGCATCCGCGTGTGCGCGCGTGTGTGCGCGCGTGTGTGACAGAATACAATTGAGATGATTACAGCCTATTGTTAAGAGCCGTTTATTGTCGTAGTCGGATGACTCATCCAATGACGGGTTCATCAGATGACGGGTTCAGGCTCGGCAGGAGGGTTCGTTCGTCTCAAGAAATCCGCCACAAGGTGCTTTCTCGCTCGGAAAAGAAAAGTGAATAATTAAAGACGGGCGGCGCGGGTGCGAGCGGGCTGCTAAACGGTCATTTTATCGTCTCTGACCTGACAAACTGTCAACCCTCGCACCCTCTCCGCCTCCTCCCATGCTGACAACACAATGATAGGTAATTCCTGCGAGGAGGGTGTTTAGAGTGGGGAAAAGTGTCAGCTGCGACAGTGAGGTGACACAAACGAATGAAGGCTGGGACGCATAATAAGCTTCATTATACAATCAAGGATACCTGCAATAGGGACAAATACACCATTATAGAGAGAATATTTTAAAAAATATTTTAAATACACCATTGTAGAGATAATATTTAAAAAATATAAAAATGTTTTAAATACACCATTATGGAGAGAATATTTTACAAATATTTGAAATGCACCATTGTAGAGAGAATATTTTAAAAATATAAGCATATTTTAAATACACTATTATGGAGAGAATATTTTAAAAATATTTTAAATACACCATTGTAGAGACAATATTTAAAAATATATATAAAAAAAATTGAGAATATCTCACCATTGTAGAGAGAATATTTTAAAAATATAAAAAATATTTTAAATACACTATTGTAGAGACAATATTTTAAAAATATTTAAAATACACCATTATAGAGAGAATATTTTAAAAATGTTTTAAATACACCAATTTAGAGAGAATATTTAAAAAATATAAAAACATTTTAATCACCCTTTGCAAATGTATTTGACCACAAAAAAAATGTCAATGCAAGCATGAAATTGTGTTCATGGGGAGTCGACTGTAAAAATATGTGGCTCTAGTATAGATCTCTGTGGAACACCGCCACAACAGCAGTTTGTTTGATCAATCTGAGGATCAACTGCAAAAAAATAGTTTTACTGTACGACTAATTTAAAGTCAAACAGACGTATGTGGAGTGTTACAGTCCTACTTTGAATTTAAGGACCCACAAAGCAACAGATCTACCAAGCTCGAAAAACTCTTTGAACAACATTGAAATCCACAAAGGATAAATAATTGCAGTACACTTAACAATAAATTCCACCAGTCATGCTCTGTATGACTTTGCTTACAAGTCATTTTAAAATAGTTTATGTAGGGTCTAACTGTTTAAAAAAAAAAAAAAAAAAAAAAAAGTGGACCTAGTATTGGTCTTTGTGGCACACCACCAGTATCTGGTATATTCCTAACCCTTCGTAAATGTGCTACATTGTATAATGCGGCCATCCAAAGCAAGGATTATTTGCTGTTTTGTGAAGGACGAGCAAAGTCAACCGTACATTTTTCTAAAACTGACCCTGAAGTCAGCGGCGAAAAGTTCCTTCACCCGACTACTTTTAACTTCTTTTTTTTTTCCCGCTTGAAATACTTACCTCAGCTTCACTGTATGTGTGTGTGCTGCAGACATTCCATTAAATCTCATACACTGCACACACACTTTAAAAAAAAAAAAAAAAAACCCGGAGGCCGCTGCCACAAGACCTCGGTTAATCATCCTCGCTGGCCAAAAGTCACAGAAGCCACAAATCAATGTTTAAATGTGTGTCTGCTGTATTAAGCAGCCGATCGATGGTCCGCGCCGGCCGGCTAAAAGGCCTTGGTGGCGCGGGTGCGGGTGGGGGGGCGTAGCGGAAGCACATGCCCACGATTGCAAAAAAACACACCCGACTCCACCTGATCCACGTAGTCAACAATGAACACGTTGTGACCTTCTACTTCTACTCTGTCTTCATACGGACAAATGTATTGGGACACGGGGCCGAGTTTTCCCTTAAAATGTCGTCTGATTGCTCCTATTAAAAGTAACTTGGGTATTTGATTTGAAAAATGACTGAATTAGATTACAAATTCCTTTGAGTTACGTTCAACGGGTGCGCACGGCACATGAGCCAGGATGCATTCGTACATATTGGTGAGCACAGAATGAGCCCTTCTTGCGGGCATGAATCGGGAGCTAGCATCAAACTTAGCATAGCATGCTAACATAGCACAAAACAGTTGAAATTAATTGTACACACAAAAAAATGGCTGCAAAGTATCATTGCTGATCAAAGAAATAGTGCTAGCTTGGTAACTTAAATACTGCGTCACTCAATATCGTAATTTATCGTCTTCTTTCTTTGCTTGTTCTATGCGGAAGATAAAGAAAATACGAGTCAAAATGTGTTTCTGCACTGTTCTTGTTTTATAGCGCCGCAACGTAGATGCTATTTAGCGTTAGCATTAAGCTAGTGGACTGAAAGACAGAGCTATGTGGTTGTTGTAAGTGCAAAGTGTAATTCTCTTCGTCACTTGTAGACAATATTGTACTATTTTCATTTTATTTTAAAAATTGTAGTGTTGGAGCCAATCTCAGTGGACTGACAAGTCTGACAAGAAGATTGCTTCCAAATCGACTTTTCAAAGGCGCACTTTTGGGGGGGGGGGGGGGGGGAGCAATTTTAAGTCACCACATGGGCTCGCTTTTTCCTACAGGATGGCGTGTACAAGTCCAAAGTAATATTTGAGAACTTTTAGAGCGGCCGGGATCCTGATGGGAAATGTCAAGCGACTTTTAAGGCGCACAAAGAGAAGCCATTAAAAGGGTTGGCGTGACACGCAGCGTTCTCGTACCCGTCCCCCGAACCAAGCGGCCGCGCACCTCCGCAAATGTCAGCTGCCAACGCTGACAATTACGCGCTTGCAACCTCACAAAACGCAAAAGTGTTTTACATTGATACTGTACTTCTTTTGATCCATATTGAATTATTAATAATTATTTTTGCTGGCAGAAACATGAATAGGCAATTAAAACAACAGTTTACCTACTTTTTGTATTTTTCCGAAAATATGCCAAAATGTTGGATGTTGGCTCCAAATGTTGATGACTATTGATCGCATAAAAAGCTGATTCCCGTCATCATGTGCCCACGTGGCCAACCGGTGGTCTGAAAATACTTTAGTGCCGTTTAACTCTCTAAATACATTGTAGAGTTCCAAAATATGATGATAAATCAGTTGAAACCACAAACGCAAAACATTTCCAAGATATGGATCCCCAAAATGTCAACAAAATACATTGCGTTATTTAAAAAATAATAATTTAAGGGTAATATCTCTAAAAAATAGTCCAGCTATGCTATTTTTTTTTAAATGTTCAGGTCTGTAGCTAACCCTTAAAACAAAAAAAATAAGTTTTTTTTTTTTTAGTATGCAATTCTCGGATTCCAAAAGTGGGCGTGGCTACCCAACTCGAAAACCATTTTAGCTGAAATTTTGGATTCTTTTGTTTGACATAATAATAATAATAAAATATTTTATTTGTAACACACTTTACATATATAAAATAAATCTCCAAGTGCCCTTAATGGAATAAAAAAATCACACATGCACATTTATATTTGAGACACACATCACGCTATTGCAAGTAGGGCTGCTCGATTATGACGAAAATATTAATCACGATTAATTTGATACCAATTGAAATCATGATTAAGACAATCATTTTTTGGGGGGTACGAAACAAGAAAATGTCTAAACGTAAAAAATATTAAGACAAATTAAAAAGGTTTGAAATGTTTTATTAGTCATTTTAAAAATAAAAAAAGGTCCAAATATAATTTAATTTCAACAACTCAAAATTAGTATTAATAATTTTTTATTTTGTTTATCATTATGACGATTTTTGTAATTGTGGAGTGTAATAATTGAAATTGTAATTGAATTTCGATTACAGTAATTTCTGGACTACAAGGCGCACCTGACTATAAGCCGCGCTAGCTAAATTTGGGGAATACTCGAGTTTGTACCACATATAAGCCGCACCCGACTGTGAGCCGCAGGTGTTTTAATGTTACCGCCCCGGGTTCCCGCTACTTTCTTTTCCATAATGAGGGCGCAAATTGTCTCCCTTGGTTTGTTTTGCCCTTGTGATCTGACGCATAAGCCGCACCTTTGTATTAGCCGCAGGGTCGAATGCAAGTGAAAAAAGCAGCGGTTTATAGTCCAGAAATTAACCAGGCCGTTAATTGCACCCGGGTGACGTGCCGCCTGCCTCCTCGTCATCCCTTTTGACGACGCCCCACGAAAAGCAAACCCCAATCGCTTAACGACAGCCGCAATTAAAGCGCAGCTGGCCCGGGCCTCGCGCCTCAACGACTCGACGCGACCTCCGCTTTGCCCGAGCTCGTTCGCTCCTTTGTTCAATGACGAGATTGATGAAGCGTCCGCCTCCCCCGGGGGGGTCAAGCGCTTTAGAATTTTGTTGTCTGTCTGCCTTTTAACAGCTGCGGCCCACAACACGATCCTTCATTATTCCCGCCGCGGGGAGCGAAGCGCTCGCAGCGTCAACAAAGTCAGGTAGGATAAATAAATAAAGCGCTCCAGCCTTCTGATAACACCTCGTCCCTGAACGTACCCCTATTAGCATTTCATAATTGGTTCCAGGCTTTCCATTTCCAAGTCTGCGTGTGTGAAGGTTTGCGTGGTTATTGCATAATCCTTGGACCAGTTCGGGCCTCGCGGCGGATTCATTCATTACTGCAGGACCGTGTAAGGTTGGATGTTAGCTGACGCAATCCATAAATTATTTTTTTTAAATAAACTCCCCTCTACGAACGCAGAATTTAATTGAAATGTTGGTGATGATGCTCGCATGAATAAGACGCATAAATCGTGTTGTTTTCACGATTTTGGGTGCAAGTACTCTGGGAATGTTTTTCTCCCCCATACAAGAGTAAAGTGTAATTGCACATCCACTACAGTAGGTGGCAGTAGCGCTCTCATTGTCAGAGAGTGCAGCAGAATTATTTGTACGTACTTCCAACAACTTTATAGACAAACGATACTATTTATAGTAGGGATAGGGCCAATTATCTGTGCCAATATTTGGCATTTTTACAAATATCGGCGTCGACCTTTTTTTCCAAATCTGAAGGCCAAAAAAGCATCTCGTTGAGCAGTGAATGCTTGCGAATGTAATGTAGCCGATTTTTGGTTTTCATCCGGATTTGTGAGATGTTCACGGACAGTTTGTAATTGTCGCAAAGACATTTTGAACATAGTTCAGGGAACTTTTCATTTATGGATTTATTTATTTATTTCTACTTTATAAAAAAAAAATGCTGACACTGGGAACTCCCTACACTTTTTATTTAAAAAAAAAAATTGATAAATAAAATTAAGAAATTATGTTGAAATTTTTAACTGTTTACAGTAGTAAACTTTAGGGAGCTTTTTAAAAAATAATAATAATTTAGCTTAACATATGCCGATGACCTAATTTTTAAACAAAGCTGTCAATTCTTGAAATGTTAAAAAGAAAAAGTTGTTTTTAAATTTTGCTGCAAATAATTATCGGTCTCCTTCTCAACGAATAACCGATCTCCGTATCGAGCTTGAAAAAAAAAACCCATATCAGTCTATCACTAATTTAAAGTCACAATGTAGAGCTGGGCGGGGCGCAAAATATTTTCCTTCTTCCGAAGGAAAACCCGCTAGCTTAATGCTAACACATAATGCAAAATGCCACTGAATTGTTTTCTGCTAACTCGCTGTAGCGCATGCGCCGTTTGATGCACGTCGCTTCCCCCCGCATGGCGCTTCTTTGTACGTGGCCTTCAGTGCCAAACACATTTATTTATTTATTTTCCCGCAGCCTGACATTTCTCATCAATATTTCACCGCTTCTGCTCGCTGCCGACCGTCCGTCCGTCAGAATGAGGCTTTCGCTACGCTCCGCCACACACTGCTTGAAGGACCGGCGGGCAGGCCGCAAACCCGCAGGGAGGCTTCCAGTTGTGCCGCCGCCGCCGCCGTCGCCAGATGGTCGTGAATAATCCTTTTGCTATTCGCGTTCAAACTTTTATTCACACCAGCGCCGGAACGATGGCCGACGTCTGACGGTCACGGCCGGGTCGGAGCGCCGTCGCTGGCGGGTGTCGTTGTGCTCAATGTTCCATCCGTCGAGTCAATTGTCGTTTGCTCCATCGAGCCTAATGGCGACACGAGAAGACGAGGCCGCGTGCGGCGCGGGAAAATAGGCCGGGAAGCGCAGCGATCAACAAGCGAGTGTCGGAATGGACTTTTCTGACATTCCCAGTGGAACACAAACACGACTGACGGACGATAGCATAAGATGACCTTGAAATTATATTAAAATTAGGGGTGTCAAAATTAGTGCGTTAGTTTAGAATTATAATTTTTTTTAATCTATTACTTGTGCGCAATATTTAATAAACACCTTTGTAAAATAAAAAAAAGGATCACATTTCTTACCTGCCGTTGCATTTCGGCGAAATCAAATAAAAAAAGCAAGCAAACCGAGCCACGGGCGCCAAAAGTCAAGCGGGCAAAAATGTCGCCTCGGAGTGACGTCATCTGAAGTTGCTTTTCTATTGGCTGCTGCTCGATGATGTCACTTCTGTGTGACACACTTTCAAACATCCTTATTCCAATTCATATTGAAATTAATCTATTTAAAATCAGGCAAACGAAGGACTTTTGTTGCTATAATTATAGTTTGTTAGTTTTGTAAACATAACATTTAGATGTAGTTAGTTTTCTTTCTTTAATTTGTTTTAGCATTTTCGTTTTTATTTTATTTCGTCAACGAAAATAACCTTGTCTCCAACCCATCCCAAAATGGCCGCTTTGCATCAGCGCGGTGGTCATTTTGTCAAAGTTAATTACCCAAAGTTAGTCATTCGATGCTGTAAACAGACCAAAGACTCGTTCGCAATTTGATGTTTTTACTCTTTAAAAAAAAAAAAAAATGATGACAATGGTGAGCATTAGCTTCGATATGTTAGCCTTTATAGCTTCCGCGTGCCGTACGCGCCGGCCGGGCTTTCATTTCATCACAGCCGACAACCATCCTCGCAGTCATTTTCTTTCTCTTTTTTTTTTTTTTTCTTTTTTGTTGCAATTTTCCATTACCGCCGGATTATGCCTTTCTCTCTCTCTCTCGCTGGCACGCGCGCTCGTTTGCGGCTGAGCTCGTTGCACAAACGCGTCGGCGGCAATTACGCTCGAGCGCGCGCACGGTCGCTCCTTTTGTCGATACGCGTCAACCTGTGCGTCGTTATGAACCGCCCGCTTGCACGCAGATGCAACGCAGATGCACATCAGCAGCGGATTGCAAATTTTGTTAACGGTCAATCTTTGGATCAACTGCGAACGTCGGCTAAACTGTGTACGGCTCATTTCAAGCCACGCGTGGCTGCATATTAGAGTATTATAGCTGTACCTCGACTTAGGAGTTTAATTAGTTTCGTGACCAAGCTTGTAACTCAATTTAAAGAAACGCAAAGCACAAGAAACTCTTCCAACATTGAAATTGAACGAATTACAGCACATTTAGAGTCAATTCCTTTTAGTCTGTAAAAATATGTGGATCTAGTATAGATCTTTGTGGAACGCCGCCAGAATCAATTCCTATTCCATTGGATGATTATGACAGTTTTGTGTGTGTCTTGAAAGGTCTATATAATAATAATAATAAATAAAAAATAATAATAATAATAATAATAATAGGGCGTCAAAATGATTGCGTTAATTTTGAGTTAATTTAAAGTTCCTTTAACATGACAATTTTTTTAACGCAATGATTACTTGGAAAACCTGTACTGGGGGAATTCCGGTCGCAATGCAGCAGGCACGTCAAAATGTAGCAGTTATAAATGTAATAATAATGCATATATTTGTGCAGACTGGGGTCAAGTTGTATTTTACAATTTGAAAAATGTACTTCATGTTAAAGATGAGATATATTTTATCTTAATATGAAAAGAAAATTCACTGTCACCAATGTCTTACAAATGCAATTATGCCATCTAGTGGCAGAAAAATGACCAACACAAATCAATATCACACTCGTTTTTACGGTACAGTGCATCTTTTTAATTTTAACTCAATTTTATAAATATTATGAAACGACTGTATCAATGACTAAAAGATGCAAAAAAATATCAAAGTATGAAAATTTAGAGAAAAAAATACTGTACATTTTATTGTACATTTAGAACAGATATAAAATTAGTGATTAATAGTGAGTTAACTACTGAAGTCATGCAATTAATTACGATTAAAATTAAAATTAAAAACACCCCTAAATAATACTCAAAATATCAAATGTTGGACACAGGAACATCATTTGTAATTGGGGGGGGGGGGGGTATGTTCCCTTCATCCTTTTTGTCAGCATGACAGCTGAGCCCGGGGAGGGCGTCGGCCGAGGGAGCGATTTTATGGCCTCACAGATGTCGTGTGCCGTATTGAGCTCGGCGGGATCCGCTGTAAATATGCAAGGCCACGCCGCGGGGATGAGCCGCGTTCTAAGCTCTGCTCCGAAAGAGCCATCCGGGCCACAGCAATGGCTGTCAGACGCCATTTTTTACAGCTTTTTATTGCGAGTGTTTGGCATCCTGGGGACAATTTGTACAGCGAGGTCAATATCAAAGATCTTGAAGTGCGTTCGCTGAGGGGCATTGTTAAGCAATCATGCGCATTTTGTGATATAGAAAAAAAAAAATGAACTTTGTGCATGAAACGTATCGGGGCCTTCGCGTGACATTTTGCAAGTGAGGAGGTTCCAAAACGCTGAGAGCGACTTTCCTCGTGACTCCTTAAGAAGGTTTAAAGTCGTGGTGGGTCGATGGCGCCGGCTGGGCTCGCTCATTAAGAAAGTGCAGGGAAGGATTTGGACCACACACGTTTAAGTGTCAGGCCGCTTGGGTGGACAAGTGACACATCTTAGCTCCGCCTCCTCCCCTTCAGCTAATCGCTAATTCTGGACATTCTGATTTAAACGCACCCGTCATCTTGAGGGGGGGGGTCCTAGTTTTATGTCAGTTATGTTTCAACCCACACGATCAAGAGTGGACCTATCATCGAGCCTTGTGGAACACCGCTACTTTTCTAATGCAATGGCAGGCAATTTCGACATTGATGTAGAGTACACTATTAAGTATCATGAAACACTTGCAATCTGTACTTTTGAATAATTGTATTATGAATCCATTATTAATGCGATGTCATCTTAACTCATTCACTGCCATTGACGGCAATAGACGTCAAAAATTCATGTAAACTATTTCTATGAGTTTAACATTTTTTCCCACTTTTGTTAACAAGAGTATGAAAACCTAGAAAACCTTTTTTTTTCATTGTACATTTAGAACAGATATAAATGTTGTGATTAATCGTGAGGTTTTTTTTGTTTGTTTTGTTTTTAGTTGATCAGGGGCAGACAAAACTTTTCATTCTTTTGCTTTACTTGGAATTTGAATTTTGCTTTTTATTGTCCTTTTTATTTTAAAAATTAATCAAATAAATTGATTGATTGAGTTAACTAGTGAAGCAATTAATTATGATTAAAAAATTTAATCGCCTGACGCCCCTAATTTTTAATAATATTTTATAAAAATAAAAAAAAGATGATTAAAAAATTAAAAAGAAAGAAGAAAAGATTAAGAATTAGGAGCGTCAGGGGATACATTTTTTTCCATAATTAATCGTATGACTTCACTAATTAACTCACGATTAATCACAAATTGTATATCTGTTCTAAATGGACAATATTTTTTTCTATGTGTATGTACTTGAAATGCTAGAAAAAATGTGAAACTAATAAAAATAGTTCAAAAGAATTTTTGACGTTTATAGCCGTCAATGGCAGTGAATGAGTTAATGAGTCGGTTTTCTCTTCCTTTGAGAATCCATCAAGCTACTTTGTTGTCTGCGTTTTTTTGTCGTTAGGATTCGGAGCCGACAGCCGGCGGAGACGTCCTTCCGATTAGTTTTGACAGTCGACGCGAGTTTGAAACGCGTTCGGACCGCCGGCCGATCAGTCAATCTTCCCGTACAATGCGAGCGCTTCAGTCGTTAGCGTTGACGTTCCATCACAAGCGATCGATTCGCTCACAGAAGATTTTCAAGTCCGACTGACTTTCGCTGATTAACTGTCGAGAGATGTCGTTTTTTTTTTTCCCAACAATACAAGCGCCGTTTATTTGGACGTTTCTATTTGCCAATTTGCATCCAACCGTTTACCGCCACTGACGATGATCTTTGTCAAGTCCGTTTTTTCAGCGAGTAGCTCGGCTTCAATGTGAAATTCAGCCGCTGTCATGACTGTCATGTGCCTCTTGATGGCGGTGTTGCGTCACTTCAGATTTAGGACCTGATGAAGGTTAAAGGTCAATTTTAGGCTCGTCGCTTGGATTGTGAGGGAGCGAAATGGCAACACGTTGGATGTCGGACAATTTTTGCCATCTCACGCTCAACGAGTGATTTGTAAAGAAATGATCTTGACTTCAAAAAAGCATTCTTAATATAATTTCTTTTTTTTTTTTTTTCGTTTGAGACGTCAAAAAAGCAAGAAAAAAAAGAGTGTAATAGTTAAGGTTTCTGCTTGTTGTTTTTTCGCACAAAAAGCGTTTTAGTGAACCCAATCCATCAAAATAAATAAAAAGAGAAAGATATTGTCAGAACACAAAAAAATGCTCTAAAGCGGCCGTGGCGGAATCATTTCATAAAAAAACTCAATAAATTAATTTTGGTCGCAATGGATTATTAGCATACATTGAATGGAAAAGTCGTATATTTGTTCTCCTCTGTCATGTACCAAAAAAAAAAAAATCCTTTCATCTATTATGATTGAGAAGCTGTTATTTTAAGACCCACAAAAATAAAGTCAAGCTATAAATACTACAAATACACATTTACACTGTACTGATCAACCCCCCCCCCCCCCCCCCCCCACGTCCATCTTTGTTGAAGGGCCAGGTGCAATGACGGCTCGACTGAGCAAAGCAGGCTGCCGTCTTCAGTCGCCAGTTGTTTGAAGAGTGGCGTTTATTTGCATGTCGCTTACGCCACCTGCCACATTAGCTGCGCGCCGCCGCTTTGTAGTTCTTTGTTGACCGTGTTAAAAAAAAAAACGGCCAGATAAATAACACGCGTACACGTGTTCGATGCCGCTGTCTGTGTACATGTGATGCGCCACTATTTATGCTAATAAATCTTTTAATCTTAAAACTGCAACTACTAATGCTAACTGCTAGCATGTCAACAGCTTGCGTTAGTATTCATTAACTATAATAATCTTGCCCATCTTACGTATTGGAAGCTAGTTCCCTCACATTTATGTCGAGTGGGCCTATTATGGAGCCTTGTGGAACACCGCTCACTTTTTC
Organism: Leptonotus elevatus; assembly: GCF_054856555.1. NCBI lineage: Eukaryota > Metazoa > Chordata > Actinopteri > Syngnathiformes > Syngnathidae > Leptonotus > Leptonotus elevatus. Next base: position 15,416,947 of record NC_141256.1, on the reverse strand, counting down.
TACTCTAGCGCCAGGCAATTTCAACATTATCCTAATAGCATAAAATCCTAACCCGAGACGTGTAACAAGTTGTGACTTAGCCACTAAATCCGAATTGGCCATTTTGAATTAACAGCCCCCCCCGATGGTGTCGTATTTCCCGAGCTTTGCGGTTTAAGTGCCGAGCGGGTGTTGAGTGAGCGCAGGCGAGTCGTCTCTACGGACCGGTACACGCAATCGGCGGATTCGCCCTTTAATGGAGACGAGAAATCGGGACAGCAGTCAGTTCCGACCCCTTTGCGGCCGTCATCCGTTACCGAACGAGCGGACTTATTGTAAGCCGTTTATCATCGGCCCACTTCCAGCCGGCCGCGGTCTCGCCATTAGAGGCCGACGGTCTCGGCGGTGGGATACTTGGTCTTGTTCCGGACTCCCGAGAACAGAGACCGTCCGTTCAGACACCGAGATAACCGACATCCGATTTGCCAGATTTGCCTGATCTTGTTTTAAAAGGGAAGTTGAGTCCAAATAAAATCGCAATATGTTTTATGCGCCCCAACTAAAAACGGTCTTTTGATTATTAACAGAGGTGGCAAATCTTGGTCCAGAAAGTAAAAACCTTATCCGCAGTTTGGCTTTAGCCTCAGATGCTTCCTAGCAGATCAACAAGCTCCCGGGGAGCTAGCTAGCTAGCTAGCTAGCACCTGAGGCTAAAGCCAAACTGTGGAAAAGGTTTTTACTTTCTGGACCTGGAATTGCGTTAACGTTCGCTTACCTGTGTTTGTTTTCTCCGGAGATGCCGGCACCGGCTAAAGTCTGACATCGTCTCTTCAGTTTCACTGCGTTAAAAAGCGACGAGCGTTTTCTTTCACGTGCTGATGAAGCGCTTGAGGAAGCTAAATGTAGCTCGCGTTGAGTTAGCCGACAGTTTCGCGCGCGCGTCTCCTGTTTCGCGTTCATCAAGTTGAAAAATCGCGGATCGACGGTAAAATCCAAATCTGGACAGTCAGAGACCGAGACAAGTCCGAGACCTTCAAAATGCAGTTTGAAAAAAAATAAAAAAAACAGTCTTGGGGTGTGAGCTTCAGAATCAGAGAAGATGGAGGTCGTTGTTGATGGAGGTTGCAAACGATTTGCACAAAAAGGCCCTCGGTGGACGTATACGACGGCAGTGGCCTTGGTTTCCGTAGCAACGGTGTTTACCTTCAGCTCATGGCTGGGAAAGAAAATCAAATCTGCCGCAGATTCCCTCGTGAATAAACATGCGTGCGGCAAGACAAGACGCTCCACGTATGGACACTCGCGCGAACACGCAGGGAAATCTTCCCGCGCCCCACTAGCCTCATTTCGCTAACTCTCAAGGGTAGGGGGGGGCGACTGAGGTGCGCACACCTGAGGCGGACAAGATTTCATGCAAAGAAGATGAACAAAAACAGCCACCAGCGAGTCTCAAGACGGAACTAAATGAATTTAGATGTTTGGGTTCGAACGGATGAATAAAAATACAGCTGTTGGAAATGTCCAAAATGACATTTTTACTCTCATCTTTCTTTTGGTAGCTTCCGTGTTTTTATAGCAATAGAACACAATATTCTGTGGGCCTTGCAAAATCTGTCAAAATCCAGTCAAACAGACGGGAGTGAAAGGGGTTGCTTCAGTAGAAATGGCTGCGAGTGAATGAGTTCAACAAAATTAACGGTTAGAGTTTGTCTTTTTTTTTTTTACATTTTGACACCATTTTACCTTATATGGCAAATGTATTTTGGCTCCAAATATCGGTTATTGGTCTCCTTGGCGCCGAACAATCGGTATCGGCCGGGGGTGGGGGGGGCATGGGGGGGGGGGACATATTGGTGCGGCTCGCACATCGCCGTGCGTGTAAACACCGAAAATAAACGAGCCTCCCGCATTGAGCTCGACGTCCGTCCGTTCGTCCGTCCGTTCGTTCGCTTTCTTTGCCATTTCCACGTCCCGAACTGCTCGCCAGCCAATCGCACGGCTCAACAACTCAACTGAGCGCGACCCGTACGTGTTGCGTATCCAAAACAAGGCGAGGTCAGAAGAACATTTTTCTTTTTAAATGTAATCAAAGAACCGAGGAAAAAAAAAAAAAAAGGAATAACTGTATTGGGGCTTGACGCGACAAAAATCATCCAACACAAATAATGAACTCATTCAGTGCCATTGACGGCTATAGACGTCAAAAATTCATTTGAACTATTTCTATTAGTTTTACTTTTTCCCCACTTTTGTTAATAGGAGTATGAAAACCTAAAAAAAAATATTGAACATTTAGAACAGATATAAAATGTGTGATTAATCGTGAGTTAATTATTGAAGTCATGTGATTAATTACAATTACAAAATGTAATCGCCTGACGCGATTTAAAAAAAGAAGAAAGGATTATTAAAGATTAGGGCCGTCAGACAATTACATTTTTTAATTGTAATTAATTGCATGACTTCAGTAGTTAACTCACGATTAATCACAAATTTTATGTCTGTTCTAAATGTACAATAAAAAACGCACTCTTGTTAACAAAAGTGGGAAAAATATGTTAAAATAATAGAAATAGTTGAAATGAATTTTTGACGTCTACAGCCGTCAATGGCAATGAATGAGTTCCAAATGATATCTATAAAGCGCTATTAATGCTCTTATTCTGAAAGGCAAAGCACACTAAATCTTCCTAAGCCCAACATTAGCAAATAGAAATCACACAAACCATCTTAGCAACGCATTCTGATGCAACTTGTGCGTCTCAACTCGCTTTGTCATCGACTCACGGCCAAACCAAATTTTGAATCTGCTAAACATGCTAATGACGTCAAATGCACTTTGTGACTCCACCCACGAGTGTGACGTCACTAAACATATTTTCCCAAACAACAAATGAGTTTAAGACCGTCTGTATATCGTTTTTGGCGCGCTGACTTGCCGAACCCCTCGGAATTTCGGCCTTTACCATCGGTGGAGATTTGGAACTGAAAGTCTCAGCCAATCGGAGAAGAGGGTTCCCCAAGTAACCGCTGACGTCAGGGCTGGACTGGCACGAAAAAAATCGGCCCGGTCTGGCGCGACTCCTACCTAGCATGTAAGTTCTGCCACTGATGTTTACTGACGATATTTCAGTTTGCAATCTATATTTGAACTGGATTACCGGACGAGTCCCTCTAAATTATGGGCCAGTCTCTTGGGGTAAAATGTAGGAAAATAATCAATAAAAAGCACCAAATTGGCCCCAAACGAAGCTGGCCCACCAGGCATCTGCCTGGAATACCAGATGACCAGTCCAGCCCTGGCTGAAACAAAAGGGTCAAGGAAAATGTGTTGAGTGTTTCGGACCAGATTTTTCCTTCAGCGCTACCACACACGAAAACTCGACTAACCAGACTCAGCACGTTGAGGCGCTAGTTAAGTGAAATCAGCGGCGATGACCATCAGCCGCTTTTGAGCAATGCAAAAGAGCATCAAAGACAGATGATCTCAACCCGACTGTGACCTGATTGGCCTCAAGGTGGCGCTCTGAAACATGTGGACATTTATCAGAGCAAGGACAAAACTGACCCCCCCCCCCCCCACCAACAAAAAAACTATTATCACCCTAAATTCACCTTCTTTCAACTCCACAATTCCAATACATTTCTCTATTGTCAGTATTTAAAAAAATATATATTCGTATTTTTATACTTGACATGATTTGCGCTGCTTTCAATGTCGCTAGGACGTTTTGGGCAAATCTTGGCATCTTGCTTGATTTAGTCACGCATGTTTAGGAACATAAGAAGAAACCAGAATAAAAATAACGTAAAAAAATGCAAGCATCAAACTCCACACAGGAAAGCGCGGAATCGAACCTAGAACCCAACAACTGCAAGGCGGGTAAAAGCCACATCATCTTACATAATGCATAACTGAGTGATGGGAGGGGGTTGGGGGGGGGGGGGGTACACCCGTTTAAGCTCCCCATGGATAGATGATTATGTTGTCCATGCAAGCTTTTGCATGAGCGGTTCCTGTTTGGCCTTTCAAATATGCGCAGGCCGACACATGAAGCCTATCAGGCCTCAGGCAGGTCAGCCAAGCATGAATAATTCATACGCTCACTATGAGCTGTCGTGTGTGCGTGCGTGCGTGCGTGCGCGTAAACCTTAATAACACCTGCTGGACTAAACACTTGTTTTTTATATTTCAACCTCCATTTATTTGAACCCAAAAAAAAAAAGAGGAAGAAAAAAAAATCAGGGTCAATACTCCACTCAACGCAAATACAAAAATAAAGAAGACATTTTTTTTTTTTTTTTACACACACACACACACACACACACACACACATCCTTTGCTGTGGATGGCTGTGAGCTGACAATAAAAGAATATTGTCATGTATGGCAAAAAAGAGGGGTGCAAAAATGCTTCCATTCTGTCATTTTTAGGCAGCTTCTGTGTGACCATGAGGGGAACGCTTAAAGCGAACGGGGACTCTCATCTGACATCTCCCAAAAAAACACAATCCGGGGGGGAAACCAAGCCCAGTCATGAGGAGGAGGAGAGGGGGTGGGTGGGTCGGTGTCTTTTTTTTTTTTTAAGGGGGAGGGGCGTTGTCTTGTTTACACGGTTCCACATTCCACAACAGCACAGCGGTCTTGAAACGCATCACGGCTTTTAAGCCAACAGGTCCAACATGGGGGGGGGGGGGGGGGGGGGTTGTGTATGAAACGGATCAGTCCTTGCCCCCGCCGACCAGGGAGAGCTCCTCCAGGATGCCGCTGGCGTCCACCCGCCGCCTCTCGCGGATCATGTCCTCCAGGCTGCGAAAGACCAAAGTATGCACGCCGCTGCCGGCCAGCCGAACCTTGAGCAGGTACTGCTGCTCGGCCGAGTGCGCCTCGCCGCCCGCCTTGAACTCGCGCTTGCCGAAGCGGCACCAGGCGGCGAAACTTTCCGAGTTGGTCCAGCAAATCTCGTCGCTGCGCAGGCCCACGTGGCCCGCCGCGTTCTGCACCACCAGGTCGGCGGGCAGCGGCCGGTATCGGTAGCGGCCGTTGGCGATCCTGCCGCGGCGGCCGTTGCACGCCTCAAGCAGGCCGTCCCGCCGGATCTCGCCCTTGTGCAGGTGGATGACGCGGCCGTCGCGCTCGCACACGGCCCAGTGCGGCGGCTGCGCGGCGGCCACCAGCTCCAGCAGGTCGCCCGGCTTGCACACGCCCAGCAAAGCGGGGGCCGCGTACACGTCCAGGTCCTGGTTCTCGCGCAGCTTGGAGAAGATGCACTCGTGCGCGCGGAACGCCGAGTACTCCACCTCGCTCAGCGAGAAGGGGCCCCCCGGACCCCCGTCCGCGTCCTCCTCGTCGTCGTCGGCCGGGCTCAGGCTCATCAGCTCCTTGCCGAAGCCGCAGTCGGACGGCGTGCGCTCGTCCGCCGCCTCCTCCTCCTCGTCCGAGAAGAAGTAGGCGACGCCGACGCGCAGCTCGTCCTTCTCCAGCCCGGACGGATCCCCCGTGGGCAGCTCGCTGTAGTTGAGGTGGGTGATCCGGTCCAGTTGGTTTCCCATCAAGGACCCGGCAAGGCAGCGGCATGGACTGCAGTGTCTGCGCGGGAGGGACAAGCGGACAAGCGGGCGTCAGACGAGCTCGCCGCCGCGCGCATTTTACGCACCGGCGACGCGTCGAACGAAGAGACGCGCGCGAACCAAACCCCCCCCAGCCCCACCCCCACCCCCCCAAAAAGAGACAATACCTGTGCGCCCCCTAGGCAGGTGCTTAAATATCCTTCACTTCCATCGGCGCGCGTCCTCGCTCCTCTTCCGATTTGCTGCTGCGTCCTTCCGCCGATGGAGTCCGAGCGTGCCAACACTTTACCACCGCCGGCGTCCGCGGCTTTTAAGGAGCCCGCGGAAGCCCCGCCCCCTCCTCGCTGTGTGAGTGGACCGCGCCGCACGGGACAGCCAATGGGGAAAGCCGGTGGGAAACGCCATTCAACTGCGTTGACCAATCGGAGGCGAGTTGGGCCGAGTGGCGGCTATATAGCGCTTGTGCGCGCGCGCGCGCGCGTGTGTGTGTGTGTCGCATAGCTGTGGAAATTCTTGACGAGAGGCGTTCGAGTGTTCTACAAGCTTGCACTTCTGTTTCGCAGCGGTACACAATCAGTCCATTTGTGAAGGTTTCACAACCTTTGTTTCGCCAAATAACTTTTTTTTAATCTTTTTTTACATGCAACTCAAACCAGAGAAAAATGTCACAAAACGTATACACTGCAGTGAACCCTGTTGTCGGATTTGTAGTCGTCGTTAAGTGGTGCCTTGAGATACGAGTTTCTTTGTTCTGCGACCATGCTTGCAAATCAAAATAATTTCCTCATCCCACCAGCCAATGAAGTCCTTTTTTTTTTTACTCCTGAGAGAGAAAAATGAAAAAAAAAATTTGTAGTGTGTTTTTCAATAAGAAAAATAGCACTCTCTAATACTGTGTTCCCGCCTTTGCCACTGGGTGGCAGTATAATAGGATCGTGCAGACACAGATGAAGAGTAAACTTCTTCTACTACTCCAAAATAAAATGCTGAAATAATCATTTACCCTTGAAGACAAAAAATATATGCCCATGAGTACGGTTAAATTGTTTTTCTTTAGTTTGTTTGTGTTCAAATATCCAATGCTTACAAGGTTCTAGTTCTAAATCCGCAACAATTGACGCTAACTGTTAGCATACCAATGGCGTTTTCCCATTATATGTTAGCATTAAGCCCAAGGGCTGCTTTAAAAAAAAATATATATATATATAATAATAATAAATGAAGGGCTGCTTTGAAGGCAGCATTGTGTACTTTTAAAATTAAATAATAATAATAGTAATCAAATGACGTTGCACACCTTCAATGTAGTACCACGTTGTGCCACAACATGCCAGCCAGGCAGCACTGAGCTCAACTGGAGGACACGCAGTGGTTGTCAGTCATCATATGCGTTGCTGCTCCACGTGTGTCGAGTAGCAAGTTGACGCAAAAGGTTAGAGATCATCTTTGAGAAATCACTGAGCCGTCGGTGGCATTTCCGAGTTTGTGTAAATGAGTTCATGTGTGAGCGTGTAACGTGAATGTGAGACGATGCGTGTGTTTGTGTACGTGTGTGTGTGACAGCAACAGCAAAACAAAGAAGTCCACAGGGAGATGATTGCAAAGCATGTAACATGTGGGGCCGACGGATGTTGTGACCCCCCCCCCCCCCCCCCCCAAATGAAACCCGCATCAAATTTGAGGCGCAGCGGCAGCGGACTCGCCGTCGCATGCATAATGTAGCACGCGGCTTTCGTATCGCGCACGCGCGGATGCACGCGCGGATGTACGCGCGTCATTCCAGGCTGCTTTTTCATCGGCGCCGCCTGGAGGAGATCGCTATCCTGACGTTTAGATCTACCCCCCCGCCCCCCCTTTACCCTTCACCCTGAGCATGTTTTCTCTTTTCACCTCCTCCCATCACAAATGCTTTCTTCTTCTTCTTCTTCTTTTTCTTCTTCTTCTTCTTCTCCCACATGGCGACCGATTGTGGAGACATGTAGCAGTCCTTGCTCTTTGTTTCCAGCAGTGGTAGGCAGAGAAGGTGGGGGGGGGGGGGGTTACTGTACACACACATGCAGGACAAAAGCTTCCACTCAGCCCTCCTGTATTTACACTCGCATCCGAGAGGACTCACCTGTGTATGGAGTCGTCGTTAGTGCAGACAGAATGTGGCTGTAAGCGAGTGCTTGTCGAAGGGCTTTGTAATGAGAACCGATGGGGGTCACAAAGGTCACGGTCACTAAACAGACAAAACCCGTGGAGGGAGGGAGCGGGGGGGGGGGGCTTTAAAAAAGCATACAAGTTGAATTCATGTGTTCTTCTTTTCAAGTGTTTCTCCTGCACACGTTTGGATGTTTTCATCCAATCAGATTTCAGCCTGCGTGTTGCCATGGCAATAATCTGCCTTCACGATTCGGAGTGATTGTCAATGTAAGTGAAACTTGATTGTAAATGGTGCTGTTTTCCAACACACATGTCGTCAAACTCGAGGCCTGAGGGCAGGATTCGGCCCGACCCCTCATTTTATGCGGCCGGCAAAGACAGACCAAAATGAGCAAAAATTTACTAAAATTACAAATTGTCTTCAATGGTTGATTGATCTTTTCTCTTCCGATTTTGAAAAAGTTATCGGGGATGGCGGCCAACAACCATCCTATTTGTCGTTCAACGACGGGCGCCACCCTCGTGCTGTTTGCCCAAATATGGTCATATTTTTTCCACAGTCAGTTTTTTTTGCAGATTATTAACATGATGAAAGTGTTGAAAAATGTCCCGAGCACTCAACTGTCTGCGGAGCGTTATAAAATTCAGCAAAAAAAAACCAACCTACCAAGTAAAAACTATAATAACCTATATTAAAAATATATCAAATATAGCTAAAAATAAAATATAAATATAAAAATATAATAACGAAATATATTTAAAACATTATAAAATAAAAATGAAAATATGAATAAAATAAAAATATAAAATCAAAAAATAATGTCAAAAAATACACACTACCTCTGTGGGAGCCGCACAGCATTATGTTGCCTCAAGAGTGAACGTCTTGATGTTGTTTTTTTAGACAATTTGTTCAAATAATTAACGTTAGCTACATTTCAGTAAGCCCCGGTTTTGTTAAAAAAAAAAAGAAAAAGGGATTGTTGCATGCAGATTCATTTCCGCGTCATTTGAAACTGCTTAAGCAGCTCATTGTTTTATTTGCTACACAAGAACGTGCGAGTCTTGTTTTGTAACTAATCCAAGCACGAGTGCCCCGTTGTCTCCCCTTTAATTGAGAATCGCAGTCATGTCGTTCGGCGTCCCACCAGGCGCTCCCGCACGGCCTCAAGCTGTTCGGAGACGTCTGGTGAGTCGACTGGGCAGGAAATTGGAAAAGTTTTGACACGGCGACGTTTTCTCGTTGCCAACATGAGTAATTGATTTGGCAAAATGTCCCCCGTGAAACAGAAGGTCCTAAAAATCTCAAACAAACAACAAATGTTGCGCGGGTTGTCGTCACCAAGCGTGAGTCATTGTCTTCGGTTTCGGCCATCTTGGAAGCAAGTCGATCTTGTTTAAAAAAACAAAACAAAAAAAACATCCAGTACAGAACACCCTTTTTTTGCAAAAGACTGTTTATGTGTGTGCGGTTGCAGTCTCCCATCTGCGTGTGATTGAAAAGCAGCTCTTCCGTCGGTGGGCTCTTATCAGCACTCGTCAGACCGCGATGCATTCAGGAGGGCCTCGGCTGACACACGGGGAACTCGTCGACGTGGCCTTGAATGCCAACTTCCTTTCCGCCTCTCCGCCTTATTGCCACTGGAGCCGACACTCGGTCTTCCATACGGGCAGCGGCCATACGTTCCGCTATTACCGATAAATCGAAAAGTCGAAAGGTCACTTTGGCATGCAGCTGTACGGTATAACGATGTACACCGTAGTGACGTATAACCAATTGCAGAGGTATCTTGATGGTCAAATCGAAAGAGGTGGCAAATCCAGGTCCAGAAAGTAAAAATCCTGTCACAGTTTGGCTTTAGCCCCTGATGCTAGCTAGCTAGCTAGCTCCCTAAAAGGTAAACGAGCACCATGGGAGCTAGCTGGAGAGCTAGCTACCTAGCTAGCACATGGGGCTAAAGCCAAACTGTGAAAATCCTGCCACAGTTTGGCTTTAGCCCCTGATGCTAGCTAGCTAACTCGTCGCTAAAAGGTAAACGAGCACCATGGGAGCTAGCTGGGGAGCTAGCTACCTAGCTAGCACATGGGGCTAAAGCCAAACTGTGAAAATCCTGCCACAGTTTGGCTTTAGCCCCTGATGCTAGCTAGCTAGCTAGCTCCCTAAAAGGTAAACGAACACCATGGGAGCTAGCTGGGGAGCTAGCTACCTAGCTAGCACATGGGGCTAAAGCCAAACTGTGAAAATCCTGCCACAGTTTGGCTTTAGCCCCTGATGCTAGCTAGCTAACTCGGTCCCTAAAAGGTAAACGAGCACCATGGGAGCTAGCTGGGGAGCTAGCTAAAGCCAAACTGTGACAGGATTTTTACTTTCTGGACCTGGATTTGCCACCTGTCGAATATTTTTTTGAATCGATTAATCTATTGATTTTTCAATTGACTAATCAGATTTATTTAACTTGTGGGAATGCTTTCATTCCCACATTTGTTATTGGGATTCTTTATTCTTACTTATTATTGTGGGAATGCTGATAGCACTTTTTTTTTGCCATGTAAAAAAAAAAAAGGTTTACACCGTTCAAATTTCAACTTGCTTCAAAAATGTACGGTTGAATATCACCCCCCCCCCCCCCCCCCCCCCGTCATTTTAAATGGGACAGGCACTGACATTTTTCTCACAGATGGGAGACGACCACTGAGCCATGCCGTCCTTATACTAAAAGTGAGGGCAAATGTGCTTTACCGACGAAGGTTGTCATGTTCATATTTCATGAAAGACAGCCGGCGTATGACATATTGCCGTCATATTTGCCTCCCCGCACGTATCGGACTCGGCGGCCGCGCTCGGACGGTCACATTGGTATGCAAGCTGGCATCGGTTGGCAGTGGGGGGGGGGGGGGACGGATAAAAGTGCTAATCAGTTCCAGTGAAGCGGCTCCAGTCCCGAAGCGCAAATGTGCCGACATCAGCAGCGCCGGCAGACCGTGCGCGTTATTGCCCGGCCGGAGCCTCGGCCGTGTCGAAAGAGGTCGGACGGAGGTCGCCGTCCGCCGCGCCGAATGTTACGACAGCGTAGGACAAATTGTCCTGAGCGGAGTCACCGGACGCGCTTGCGCGGATCACATTTAATGGACGCTTGCGGACATATGCGGCCGCTCGCCCGCTCGCTCACTTGACGGCGGATGCAAGCGTGAAATGTGGCAACGAGAGAATTGAGGACAACTCGTTGGCATCAAATCAAATCGACATTTGCCTCCCAAAATAAAATGAGGAATTCATATTCTTGAATTGAAGTTGCCTTTTGTGTCGCTAAAAGTCGCCAATTCCAAACGTTTGACGAGCAAAAGTGCGGCAGTGTCGCACTCGGCCTCTCTTCTAATTTGTTCAGCATGAAAATGGACTTGAAGATTTGATTTCCTCTTGAGGAAAAGCCTGCAAAATAAGATTACACGTTTCCTGGAAACTAATTAGCTCGCAGCAGTTGAAATGTTTTTCCGATGAATCATGTTGCCTGCAGCCATATTTTTTTCCCTCGATTGCGTTCGGCCCGGAACGCACCACAAACGTCAAACGCGGCCGTCACAAAACAAAACGCTACCTTTTGATCAAAGAAGCTAACGCGGGCTGCATGCATGCCGATTATTGGAACAAATGTGAAGGCACAATTGTCCGATTTTCCTGAGAGATTTTTCCTCTCCAACACGCTGATCGTAAATCCTAGTTACAATTCTGGAATGCCAAGTCATTCTGGCTTTCATCTACAGGGTACACAGTATTGACCCTTGTGGGACGCCACAAGTTTCCCTCGGCAATTTTGTTATTCATGTGAGCGTCCTGGAAACTGTTTCACTGGTCGTGTAGTGGTGAATATCTCACACAGGTGGTGCGGGTGCCATCCCGATTAGTTTCACAAAACGCAACCACTGCCGGTCCTGGGTTGTCATCTTCTCATCCGGTGTAAAACCCGTGACAAACAAATGGTGGGAGTGACTCGTTGTGGCGACACGTGATGTGACAGTAACATACTTTGCGCCAGTATGGCTGATTTAGAGTGCCTCGTTGTCACAATGTTGAAAAGCCCAACATTTTTAAGCCTGTTTTTATATATATTTTTTTAGGGTTGTCAAAATTAGTGCGTTCATTTTGAATTAATTGAGCTAAAAAAAAAAAAGAATGCGCGATTAACTCATTCACTGCCATTGACAGCAATAGACGTCAAAAAATTATTTGAACTCTTTCTATTAGTTAAAAAAAAAATCAATTTTTGTTAAGAGTATGAAAGCCTAGAATTGTTTTTTGTACATTTAGAACAGATATAAAATTAGTGATTAATCGTGAGTTAACTAGTGAAGTCATGCAATTAATTACGATTACAAATTTAAATCACCTGATGCCCCTAATTTTTAATAATCTTTTCTGTATTTTTTTAAATCTTTTTTTAAAAATTATTAAAAATTAGGGGCGTCAGGCGATTACAATTTTTAATTGTAATTAATCGCATGAGTGCACTAGTTAACTCACGATTAATCACAACTTTTATATCTGTTCTAATACAATAAAAACAATCTTGGTATTCGTACTCTTGTTAACACAAGTGGGAAAAAATGTTTAAACTAATAGAAATAGTTCAAATGAATTTTTGACGTCTATAGCCGTCGATGGCAGTGAATGAGTTAATGGCCACCCCTTATTTGGAAAGCCTGTACTGGGGGAATTCCAGTTGCAACACAGCAGACACGTCAAAATTTTGCAGTAATAATAACTGGCGTCAAGTTGTATTTGACTATTTGACTATTTTAAAAATGTGCAGCATTTTACAAGTTACTTCCGTGGCAGAAAAATGACCTCAACACAAATCAATATCGCACTCATTTTTTACAGTACATCTTACGTTTAGAACAGATACAAAATAAGCGATTAATCGTGAGTTAATTATTGAAGTCATGCGACTGATTGCGATTCAAAAATGGAATCGCCTGACACTCTTAATTCTTGTACTTGATTCATTTTAACCATTGAAATTGCTCAACGGCACCGAATCTTCCATCCAACACTCCCGCCTCGGACCTTTACCTCCCGCAATGGCTGGCGAGTCCCCCATTTCCCGACGTTTCTGTTAAAGGCTCGGGTTCAGCTGGTCGAGACTTGATGATGAATTAACGGGCGGCCGACGTCGAGGGAATTACCTTGTCTGCTTTTGTGGGGAAGTTGCCGACTTTACAATGCAATTTCATGACCGCGCTCCCTTGGGGGGGGGGGGGCGGGTGGGGGTAGGGGGGGGGGCTCATATGTCACGCTAATAAAAGCCTTGTGGAGATAGCGGATTTATGAGGCGGATGTGCGCTCAGGCCTCACCTCCACACCGCCGTTTCTGTTCTACATGTTCAGTATAGAAATACAATTGATTTAGCCCCCCCCCCCCAACACACCTTTAACCTCAATAAGGTGACATCTGTTTTCGCCTAATAGTACAAAGTCCTCCCGTTTTTTCCCCCCTCAAACAAAAGATATGTATCACATTAAGTGGCGCTGATTTATTGGCTCGCTCTGCCAGCTGTTGCCACTTAGCGCGGCTGCGGCTGCAGCTGTGACGTTCACGATGGCGCGAAGTAACAACAACAACAACAACAACAAAAAAAAATCACGGTGGAAATAGATGGATATTATTCGCCGTGTGTTCCAAGAAAAGAGGTTTGCTGGCGTGATGAGACCCCCGCGCCGGCTCTTAAGGGCCCTTCGGCGCGCACGCGGGTGGCTTATTGTCGGCGGTCTCGATAGGGGGCCAGGGGGGGGGGGGGGGGGGTCGCCTCTTACCTACACTCGGCAATTCAAACGCTTCGTTAATCCTCCACATTGTCTCCTCTTTGAGCTGTTTTCTTGCTTCTCCTTCCAAATTGGATTAGAGTTAATCCTCGCTATTTCTGTTGGTTAGGGAGTGTCCCCCCCCCCTTTAAAATAAATATATAAAATTTTTAAATATTAATTAGTAATTAAATAATAAATAATAGTAATTAATATAATATAATAAACAATTAATAAGTAAGAACAAATAATTAATTGATCTAAATTTATTCATATTAATTAGTAATTAAATAATATTTAATAGTAAATATAATGTGATATAATTTAGTAATATAATAGTTAATAAGTGAGAAAAACTTAATTAATTATTCTTATTTTATTTATTATTTATATTTGCCAATTTTGGCCTTGGTGAAGTTGTGGCAACTTTTTTTTGTAGGTGAAACGAATGATCGCTTCTCGTGCGACTCTTGCGGCGCACAACTTGACTCGCAGTCGAACTGAGTGAACTTTTCAGTTGGTTGATCGCACGCGCCCCCCAAAAACAAAACATCCACTTTTTCTTGTGAAAGAGTTTTGCTTTCGAGCAGAGCTGAAATAATGAAAGTCAATTTCAGGCCCGACAACGAAACAATGAGCCGAATCGGGCGCGTCTTATCGGAAGCGGAAAAGGTCACACTTGTTGGGGGAGCTCGAGGAAATCTGACAGCCGTTCGTTGTTCTTTTCACCACGAGAAGACATTATTAGGAGATTGCGCAAGTTCGCAACATTTCCCACGTGTTGATTGCAGCCTCTCGGATGAATACGCATGCGTGCGCCTGTTGCTCTCTAAGGGTTATGGGAGGAAATATTGGAAGAGTAAAAGAGCTTAAGAATGATCACATAAACGCATCTTAAGGAACAAAGGTCACACAGAGGTCAGTAAATGTGAGATACGAGTTCCGTATGGTGGCAGTGAACACTCTAAAAAACAGTTGGGTCAAAAAATAACTCAAATTGGGTCAAAAAGGGGACTGACCCAACTTTTTGAGTTTTTCCATTTAAACCCAAAATGTTGGGTCGAATAAATAACACACAAAACAACCCCAAAAATTGGGTTGTGTAATCTGCAAAACAACCCCCGAACGAATGGGTTGGTTTGTACATAGCAACCCATATATATATATATATATATATATATATATATATATATATATATATATATATATATATATATATATATATATATATATATATATATATATATATATATATATATATATATATATATATATATATATATATATATATATATATATATATATGTGTTATATAACCCATTTAACCCAACTTTTGAGATAAAATAAATAACTCAAATAGTTGGTTCAGTTCCTTTTTGACCATATTTGGGTTATTTTTGAGCCCACTATTTAGAGTTTAGCATAACAAAATGCACTCAAATTGCTGGGTCACAAATAACCCAATTATGGGCCAAAAAGGGACAAAATATTTGGTCACAAATGACCCAATTTTGGGTTAAGAAAAAAAAAGAAGGACAAACTCCTACTTGGGTCAATATGACCCATTTACTTTTTTGTACAAAACAAGACAATTTTCGGGGTTGGTTGGTCCAAAACACACTCTAAAAATAGCTGGGTCAAAAAACAAAAAATAACAGTGAAGGATCGAATGTTGGGTCACAAATAACCCAATTATGGAATTGAAAATAAAAACTCCTGCTTGGATTAATATGACTTTTTTTATATATATATTTTTTAATAATTGGCCCAAGTAGCAATTTAGCAGTTTTTGTCCCAACTGTTTTTAGAGTGTACAACAATCAGCAGTTGGGCAGACGAAACAAGTCTTCAACAACGAGAAGTTCACCTTGTATATTATGGACCGCAGTCTGCTAGCTTAATGCTAACGCGTACCAGGAAACGCCATAGACAGGCTAACAAAATTGCAATGGCTGTATTGAAGACAAACATCGGAGCAACACAATCAGACAATGTGCAATACATTATGTACAATATTTGCGATACATTTCATGTTCCCAATTTCTTGCGAATTTTTTAAAGTTTACACGATAGAACAGAGCGTACGTGTTGCTCGGTATGTCCCAATACTTTTGTGCAAGTATTCATGCAAAGTTCCTCTCCTTGCTCGGGTGCCCTTGACCCCGCCGACCCCCCCGCGCCCCTGCGCCCCTGCGCCCCCTCCTGCCTCCATGTTAAACAAATGTTGCCTCATCTCTCGTCTGACTTGAGTGCTCTCGCTCGCTCGCTCTCTCGCTCTTTAGCCTTGCAGCCTTTGCATCAGCACACACACACCGAACCGCCATCCCGCCCTCCCGCCCTCCCACTCCTCCTGCTGCCCGCCCTCGTCTTGTGCTCGCCTTCTCAAGCCCGGCGGAAAATTCGAGTCAATAATCTCCGGATGTCACGCGTGCGCTTTTGAATGAGGGGTTGGGGGGGCTGTGTTGGGGGGGTAGTGCCTGCAATTTTCTGCAGCCTTGACTTCTTCAATCGAGCATTCTCAGCATCCTCCTCCTTCTCGACAGGCTGCCTTTCCGTCGACCTTATTTATTTCATTATTTTAGGGAGAGAGAAAAAAACAAAACATTCCTCCCTTGTCGTGAAAGGCGCTGAAGGACAAAAGCAACGGTGAGAATTCACCTTGTTAAAGCCCACGAAAAAAAATAATGCAAAAGAATTGGATGTTTGTGGGACAGCAGCTGCCATGAGAGTCAGAAGGTCCCCAAAAAGTGAAAATAAAAATTTGAATGACAAAAAGAAATCTTCAACAATGCAACCTACGAGCTGAAAAACGAAAGGCCTCCGATGGCCGGAATATATCTCACCAAGGCTTTTCCACACCTCGACAACGAGGCGCTCTAATGTAGCCAAGGCAACGCAAACTCCCGTCCACACATTTGTGGTTAACTCATTCACTGCCATTGACGGCTATAGACGTCAAAAATTCATTTGAACTATTTCTATTAGTTTACTTTTTTTTTCTTCTTCACTTTTGTTAACAAGAGTATGAAAACCCCCCAAAAATGTATTGTACATTTAGAACAGATATAAAATTCATGCGATTAATTACAATTACAAATTTTTATTGCTTGACACCCCTATTTTTTCAATAATCTTTTCTTTAAAAATAAAATAAAATATATATATTTTTTAAGTCTAGGTTTTCATACTCTCTTTTCATACTAATAGAAATAGTTAAAATAATTTTTGGACGTTTATAGTCGTCAATGGCAGTGAATGAGTTAAGTTGGAATTTCCTTCCTCCTGACTTTTTCCTCCTTTCTCTGCACGATGCGCGCAATCACGGCCGACAACGAGGCACTCTAAACAACACTTTAATGCTGTATTTGCACAACGGAGCAGCGACGTATTCTCGGTCTTTGCACATTTCCAACAGTTATCTTCAAATATTTATAATGTTTTTAGAAATGCATCTCTGAAGTCTCTTTAAGCGGGAAAACTATCTTTTGTTTATCTGGAGCGATGACGAGCAGAAAGAAAAGTTCTGTCCTCAAATGAGCTTAAGTGTTAATGAGTTACTTAGCTGCGAGGTGGGGAAGGTCATTTCTTTTCGCCCGAGCAAAAAAAAAAGAAAAGTGTCCAAAAGGCAGCTGCGGCTTTTATTGCTGCGGTTTGTTTCGTGGCAGGAAATAGTGTGGCCGTGAAATCAATGTGTGGACTGGCGTGATCAATGATTTCATTATTGGCGTTCCCAAAGCGAGAGGACTTAAATGGTTGGCGTTACACGCCGGCCGCCCGAACGCGCAACCAAGGCCGCTGATGAACGGCCCCCGCGGCATTTTTGTCACCTTCTTCAAGGTGCTTGCGTATCCTTGATGATGTTTGCGGCATTATTGATGACAATGCACGTCAGTGTAAAACTTAATTAAATAACGGCGCGCAAGGTTGTGCAAAGGAGTCACTTTAACACAATTTTGCAATAATAAATATGGTAAAAAAAATATATATATATATAATACTGTATATAGATATATTTGTGGAGTTTCTTCATGTTCCAATTAATTTTCTCTTAATTTGAAAAGAAAAATGTACTGTTCCTGTCACAAATGTCCAACATGAAACACTAATGCCTCCTAGTGGCAGGAAAATGGCCTCAACACAAATTCCACTCAAATGCTTTATGCTCATTTTAACTGTTATTTTAACGTCAAATAACTTTATGAAATACTTACAAATTATTATTAAAAGTATCAAAACTCTGAAGGTGTTCGCTCGTTCACTGCCTTTGATGACCCGAGACGTCAAAAGATCCAAAATGAACGGGGCTGGCGGTGAAGTTTTAAGAGGCCATCATCAGTCCAATTTGAAATCAAATTTGCATAACACGAACAACGCCTTCTTTCCATTTCCAACATCTTTTCTTTGTGAAACGAGATTATAAATCTCGTTTTATTTGTTTCCATGCCGGTCCATCAAAATAGCGCTACATGGGAAACCGGTCGTCAGGCACAAAAAGAAAAAGAAAAAGGGTAAAGGCCCACAGTTTGACATCACGTCAATAAATACAAATTAGCGCGAAGTGGCCCTTTTGAAAATGTCCAAGCGATTATCACTCAGACGTTAATAATGACGCCACGTCCAAATGTTGGACAAGCGCCAAGTCATTTTCTCCCCTGTAATCATAACCACCAATTAAATGACATTTCAGGCACGGAACCGCACATTTATTTATTACGCCCAATTTTCATGTTCCCACGCTTCAGTTACATTTGGTCTCATAAAAGACTTTTGCTATACTCAACAAATGAAATATTGACTTTAATATCGTCTCGTCAGCTTGTCTCATGCGGCGCTTATAGCGTTAGTTAAACACAAAAATATTGACTTGACCTTCTTTTGTTTCTGGCTGTCCTGCGTGTCCGGTTTGGCGCCATCAAATCCATTTTTGCTATTGAAATGAACTGAACCATGCAGTATATGAGAGAAAATTCAGATTCTTTGTAAATAGAGTATTTATTGATCTTTTTGAGCAAATTTAAAAAATATATATATATATATATATTTTTTTTAATAGTCTCCTTGTAAGACTTTTGATTTGTATCATATTTGATACATACGGTCACAATACTTTAAATTCGTACATTTACAACTGTCGAAAATATAACAATAAACAGACATATCAAACATATTAGTATTTCCAAAAATCAGAAAGAACATTTCCCGCTATTAATAAGCATATTGTGTCTCTCCTTTCTCAATTGGGGCAATCTTGCAAGGTCGCCGGAAAAAGCCGTCAGCTGGGTGATGCTGCCCTCTAATGGATGATCCGTGCAATGCATGTGTCAGATCATATACGTCAGGGTTTTAATGGAGAAAAAAAATATTTTACTCATGAAATAAAGGAAAGGAAATAAAAATGTCTTGTATTTAATAATGATACGTTTGGCTTTATAGGGTTCATAACTTGACTTAAAGTGGGGATGTCGTCTGCCATTTTGTCCATCTAAATTTGAAACGCCAAAATGAATCGGCATTTGCAAATTTGGTCCGGCAATACCATTTACACCTCAGTATGGGATCGGGGCGAGCGAAGGTAAATTGTCTGCCCTCGAGCCCGTGTACCAAGCAGGTGCTTTTAACGGCTCTACGCGAGGGAAGCGACAACCTTCCTCACTTGTCGAGCAGAAAAAGGCAAAAGGTGAAATTGAACCTCAAAGTTGTCTTTTCAGAGAATTTGCATATAGATGCGCTTGACCTTCCCGCCGGCAAGACGCCGCTTCGACTTTGGCGGCAATTAAGAACAATTACGAATATGTTTTCTTGTAATTCCCCGATCAGCGGTGCATGAGGGCCGAGGCCCGGCTTTTAAGAGGTTGTCATTCAAAAACACATTACACCACACCTTGGAGACACTTTAAGGCGTTTTTTTTTTTTTTTTTTTTAATTGAGGTATTGAAGTTCCGCACCAGAGCTTAAGCTATTTTCTTATCTTACACTTGGCGAATATTTTATAACACACAAATATTAAAGCAAAGGAATGTATGTTAGAGCTTTAATTGTTCCTGATGTCATACAACTCTGAATTTGGACCAAATTTTCTAGAAAAAAAAAGTACCGCAAGACTAATTCTGAACTTTAGTTTTGCTATTTTGACCTTTTTAAATATGCAGCATACAGCGCATCCACAAATTTGTGTCACTGAGTTGAAATTAACTTCATACAGCTCTACCATGTTGGCATTTATGTGGAGCTTAATTTCAAAATCAGTGGACCGAGTATAGAGCTGTGTTGAACGCCACAATTATCTATCTTCAGCAAAGCCCTAAACTTACTATGAAGTTAATTTCCTAAGACAGACTTTAACCAAGTTCATATATAAGTTGAAAAGACACCATAGTCTATCAAAAAAAAAATCTCACATTTTAACTCATTTGCTGCCATTGACGACTCTCGACGTCAAAAATTAATTTGAACTATTTCTATTTAACATTTTTTTCCATTTTTGTTAACAAGAGTATGAAAATCTAGAATTGTTTTTGTACATTTGGAACAGATGTAAAATTTATGATTAATCGTGAGTTAACTAGTGAAGTCATGCGATTTATTACGATTACAAATTTTAATCGCCTGATGCCCCTAATTAAAAAAATAAAATTAATAAACTTCTTTTTTTTTTTAAGAAAATATTATATTTTTTAATCGTAATTAATCGCATGACTTCACTAGTTAACTCACGATTAATCCCAATTTTTATATCTGTTTTAATACAAAAAAAAAAGTGGGAAAACATGTTAAACTAATAAAAATAGTTAAAATGAATCTTTGATGTCTATAGCCGTCAATGGCAGTGAATGAGTTAATTTGGGTCGCACGCGAGCTGGTGCCATCGCGTCTGATAATCAAGCAATGGATATTTGAACACAAATGCAGCAATATAACAATAGTCACAGGCATATAATTCTTTATCCTCTGCATAAAATAATTATTGATTTGCAAGTAAGAGTGTTTTGAGTTACAAGCCCGGTCACGGAAAACAAGGCATTACTGCATTAAAAAAATACAAATAAAAAATTCCAAATATATATATATATATATATATATATGCACCAGTGTTTAATGTAAGTCAACTTTGTGCAAGCAATTAGTTTAATTTTAATGAGCAGTGACCGTCTGTAAAGTAAAGCAAAAATCATTTGAGACATTCAAAGGCGGCTCCGTAAGCTCGGTTGCAGGCTTTGAATTGATCAAACCCGGGCGATGGCGTTGCTTGGCGCTCGTCATATCTGCACGCCGCAGCCATTAACGCGCCGCCCACTCAGGCTGGATGGCGATGCAATCTAATGAAACTCTCTCTGCTGGAGTCAGCGAAAGCTGTCGGGAGATTAACGGACGGTAGGCGGGGATGGCGTGGAAACATTAAAATAAAAAAAATAAAAAAACTTCATGTAAATGACCGCAAGCCTTAATGTTGTATGGTAATCATCTTCTCAAATTTTAGCCGCGCGGAGGTCGTGCGAAGCGAAATCTTTTTTTTTTTTATGGGTTTTTACAGGTTTTTTACTTACTATGTACTTACTGTAATGACATCACATGCGGGAAAAGGAGGAGGATGTTTTAGATTTTAGAACACGACATCATGAAGGTGACATGAAAAATTTTCCCTGAAAAGAATGTCTGACCAATTAGCTAGCTGCTAGCTGTGTTTACGTCAAAAACACGTTATACTGACTTCCTATATGGGGGGTCTTCGGCTTTCAGTGCTCCCAATATGCAGCAGAAAACTAGTGGCATTCCACAAGGCTCAATACTAGAAAGTGGCGTTCCACAAGGCTCAATACTAGAGCCACTCTACAGTATCATTAAAACGACTTTATTTATGACTTTCCTACTGCATTCGTGTAGGTGACTACAGCATGTTTGGACTTGCGTACAAATCAGGGTTACGTTGCTAGCTTAGGAGCAGAACTCCATCGTAAACTGAGGTCCATGTCCCAGCTGGATCTTGGGCCGAAGTCTAACACCCTTGCAGCAGGAAAAATAAACAAAATGCTGATGTGATCTCAACCCCACACGACTTTCTCCTTGTGTAGTAAAAGCGAGGTCTTAAATTGAGTCAAAGCTGCCTTCAAATAGAAAAAAAAAGGAGGTCTTGAAAACAGCAACAGTTAATCTCAGCCCGTGTGATCTTTTTAGATGAAGCGCCTAATGGCCGTTTAATCCTCCTCCAAAAGGAATTTGCATCCTCAGTCAAGAAACTCAGCTTCTTTTGAAGTCTGCCTATTTTATTATTTATCACTCTTAAATTTACCCCCCAAATAACTATTTTTGCATCTCCCTTCGGCTCGTGGCTGCGCGTTCAGTGCGACCCATTTTGTGAGAGGGAAATTCAGTCCCCTAAAAAAAAAACACCATTTAAGTCACAAGACGCACTCACGCAAGCAAAGAATCAAAAAGCCGCCACAGTTATTGGATTTTTTGCTGCGATATATAATACACAGCGCATAGAAATAATTTTTTTTTTTTTTTTTTATAAAAATAATAATAAAAGAGCAATGATGATGACATTTCCGAATGAACAATACTGAGCTCTTAAAAAAAAAAGAAAAAAAAAGAAAAAATAAATACTTTTTTCAATGTGCATATCGGCAATCTCCAGATCGGCCATCTTCCCCCATTTCCTCACGTAAATACAACCCGGGCGTCGCTTTTTGACGGGCCCCCGGAGACGTCTGCTCACCCATGCGGGCAACATCTCGTGTCAGCCGCACGAGAGTCTTTCCCCTCATCTGACGGCTGCTCACGCAAACATTTTTCATTGGGCGGTAAATGCCAGGGCGATTAGCGGTAATTACGTGCAAGTCCACGGAAGGCCCATTCACGGTTACTTACACACCGAGGAACACGAACAGCGGCGCATAGAGGAAAAATGAGACGCTCTGTCTGGACAGTTTTCAGTTTGGGGAGGTTGGGGGGTCGGTGGGGGGGGGGGGGGGTGTGGGGGGGGGGGGGTTCCGCATCACTTTGTCCCTTGCAACAGTGGAAAATTACAGGATAGTTCAAACAAAATGTTTTGAGCAGACAAAGATTTTTTTTGGGGGGGGGGCTGCTTGAAGTGGATCTGCATGAAAGAGTAAACTGCTGAGCCAATTTGATGTTGTTCGCCAAAACACTAGACTAAAAGAACATTTTGGAGATAATCTTGAGAAATTTGTTGTTCAACTTCCAAGAAGAATGTGGTCATAATTTACAAAGAAACACAAAAATATGACCCAAAAAAAAAATCCATAATAACGAGGAAAACCCCTAAAATGGTCAAATAAAGTCATATAAAAAATAATAATAATTCAAAAAATTTATAAATGTGCAAGCGAAAAAGTTAGCAAACAAACCATAAAGATTTATTTATTTATTTTTGGGGGGGGACAAAGCAGAATGATGTCTTTAAAAAGATAGATATATAATGATGGTGTTCCACAAGGCGCTACACTTGGTCCACTACTTTGTGCTCTTTATAAAAGTCAAAATTGTGAACCTGTAAACAATTAACTCTGTTGTCACCCGTTAATATCCACCCGCCTATCCGTTAATTTTTTTTTACGTACAGCATTGCTGTAAGATTTGTTTCTGTTGTTAATGCATACGTTTTCTATTATATTGGTGGACCATCCCGATCCATCCTCCTTCGTAGTGTTAGCATTAGCTTTAGCGCAACATTTAGCGCTAAAACTACTCGAGACATTGAAATGATTATTTATCGGGAAAGGCTGTCGTAACGCAGCGGTCGGCTGCGAATACACAACATGCTCGTTATTATCAACACACGCGTATCCGCAGCAACACAAACGCAACACAAACGCAGGAGGAGATTCAACACTAATCCCTTGCGATTCAATATCATACGTAAAAAATGAAAAAAAGACCGTCAATAATCTTCACGTGGAGAAACTCCCGGGAGGCGCTTGAGCTCATCTTTATAATAATAATAAAAAAAAAATACAAACGAAGAGTCGATCAAAACTGTAAAGCGCAAAAACAAAGTGAACGGAACCGACAGGAAGCCGAAATCAAAGCGGCAAGAAATGAATTCCCGAGGGCCGGCTGAGTGGTGATGCGCGTTTATTGTTGACTTTGTGTCGCTGATGATTGTTTCTCGACGCTTTCGCATGGAAGCACTGACCCGCTGTGGCTGGAGAAACATCAAGAACATGTTTTTATTCGGGCCCCACCAAAAGAAAAAAGCCTGCAAGCGGACGCCTTCAAACCCAGCCTTCTTTACGAATCTGTTTCGAAATGTGAGTAGATGAGCTTTTTTTCAACATGGCCCTGGTTGATCTCTTTATTTCTGCTGCCATAAATACAATTTCTTCAGCCGTTCTTTGCAGTTGAGAGGCTGCATCAAAGCCTTCTGTATGCTCTAGCAAAAAAAACAAAAAACGCATAAATACGTCTTTGGGACACTTAAAACCTTTAAAATAGAACGTATTTATATGTTTTGGGGAACAAATGAGCTCGATGTTTCAAGATTCACATTTTTATTTGATTTAACACACGTCAAGTCCAAACTCCATTTAATTGGCAAAGGTTGGATTTCACTTCAGCGTTTACAAACTTGGTTGCACTTTTTGTGTGTTTTGAGTTGCTTTCAAAATTCACCGCGTAAACACATTTCGATATATCTTTTTTTTTTTTTTACAAATATTTTCAAATTGACCACTGACAAACTGTTTGCACTGTGTTATTTCCCCCGACTGCCTGGAGCACTCGTCCAGTTTGTTGTTTGTTGCTCCTGCAGCGGCAGCGACGACGACGACCGGACGCTCTTGCCAAAGTAACCGACTCGCAGACTCCATAAATAACTCAAAGAGACGACGAGTCAACCCGCAGGATCATCCGCGCAGCAGATTATTTATTTTTTTAGCACCGCCGGGTGATTTTTAGGAAGGACTCCATTTGCAATCGGCGCCAAAAATTGTATAGGGAATAACCTCCAGATAATTGCTTTCATGCAAATTTGCCGGTGTGAGAATCTGACTTGGAAATGTTTTTTTTTTGTGCGATGTTAATGCAAGGGAACGGAAGACGGCCTCTCCTCGTGCGGCCCGGTTTTGACGCTTGCGGAAACACATTGAAGACTTTTTTTGTTTGAGGACTTTCAGGGGACTATTATGGGATTTTCTATGTATCCTCCATCCAAGGTCGGCGCCGTGGTTTTACTTGAATTAACGTGGCCGGCCTCCGCTTTCCTTTCATGTGCGTAACACGTGGACGTGAGATGCAGCATCATTGAATGGAATTGAAGGACCTTCTATAAAAGGGCTCCGTTTTGATTGACACTGTCAGATGTATTTATTCAGCAAGATTCATGAAGGTTCTTGTGACGGAAATTGCCGTTTGTTAGCATTCTTAAAGAAAACAAAATGTATGTTTGTTTTTTTTTACGTTCATTTTTGTGATGTTTTCATCAAAATACACCAAGGGTCAAGAAATTGCAGTTTTGTCTAAAATAAAATATTTCTTTGTTGCCATCTTGTGGCACATTGTGGCATTGCAGTGAGGGGAGTAGCTTGTTTTCGTCAGGCCATACATAGCCTTGTCTAAAAAAAAAAAAAAGGGAAAAAAAGTGCTTTGCCGCCATTTTGTGGCATCTATAGGTATTTACAAACCTTTGTGTGTAGAGCGTCAGGTAATTGCAGATTTTTTTGTTTTTCACAACAGGTGTCGTTCCCCCGCCAATCATCCGTTCACGGTAGACACAATTTTCTAGAGATAGACCGATATTGATAGCTGATATTCATTTTCACAAAAAGGGCAAATATTGGCATCAAAAAAAAACAAAAAAAACCTTCGGCTCTTAAATTTGATGAATTTTAAAGCATATGTTTACTGAGCAACTTTTAGGATTCGTAAAATATTGGAGTTAAAAAAAAATTTAGTCAATAGATTTTTTTTTTTTAACAAAAAGTTCAGCATGTCTTCAAAAGTTAAATAAAAACGTAAACAAGTAAATAGCTCCATATTGTTTTCTACAGTAAACAAAGTGTTACGCAATTCCCAAATATCTTACGGTATAAAAATTTTACTTATAATTCCAAACAAAAACAAGGTGCAGAGAGTTCCCAGGATCAGCAGCATCTCTTATCACATGAACTGAAAATGTAAACAAATAGTTACCTGAAGTTGACACATTTTTAAATTGACATATTATCGGCAGTATAATTCTTCTAAAGAACTGATATTCGTCAAAATCCTGACTATCGGCACCGATTACCGGCCCGGCCGATAATCGGTCTAACTATAGCTCACAAAATATTCGCTGTAATTTCCCATTTGCTGGACGGACGGTCCTCAATGTGTTTGATGGGCTTGAGGGTTCCACGCAAAAATGAAGGGACCTTGAATATTTCCCTGAGGAACACCACTCTAAATTGCATCTGTTGCAACGCCATTGTGCACAATGAAAATGCCGCCAACCTCCCGCTGCTAGCGAAGTTCTCGCACGAGGATGCGACGACATCGATCGAGACTCAGGTCCCCGTACGCCCATAGCAGAACCTCATGTAATTTATCCCGGGGAGAAAGAGAGAAAGCTAGCCAGGGGGGGGGGGGGGGGGGGGGTGAGAGAGTGTGAAACGGGTGGTCGTGCCAGGTGAGAAAATGATGAAGATAAGGTGCAGATTGGAAGGCGGATGCGGCGGCGAGACACACGGGAGATAAGCGAGAACGAGGTGACAGAGGTGGCGCCGCTGGGAATTAAAACGGGGATTAAAGAGACGGCGCGCGTCACAGGAATAACCTCTGCTTCCTTTCTCTCCCTGTCAAACTCCATTTCTTCATCTCTTCGCCGAGAAGAAGAACCCGCCACTTGTCTGCAGGTCATGCACTCGCGCCCGCTGCTCATCTGACTGGAGCGGCACATTAACTGCGTCTCGCTCTGGGCCGTGCGCGTGCGGGTGCGCGCGTGCGGGTTTAAGTCAGATGGGGGATTTCTTCCTCTGTGAACGCAGATCCGGGAACAGCATTGCCTCAAAGCAAATCCTGATTCCCGCCACCCAAGTGGAAACGCAAGCCGGCGTGTACAAGCTGCTTTGCACCATCGCAAGCCAACACGCGTTCGCACATGGATGCCCGCTTTCATAGCCTTGATGTTATTGTACGGATTGGAGGGGGGGGGGGGGTCATGAGGTTCTGACGGCGTTCTGTTCTCACGCCTGAATTTGCATGTAAGAAGTCCAGATGCTAAGCTAACCCCATTCATTATGCACGTCTTCCAGACCGGTGTCAGCAGTAGGGACGCGTGAGCCCGACCTTTGACCCGACCCATACACATGATGGACGGCGCGTCGGCTTGTTAGCGAACACTTCCGCCAGCCAAGGAGGCTTAATTAGGTTTGACGATCAGCTCCTATTAGCATCATTACATGCAAACGTGCGGCGGCGCTTAATGAGGACGGGTACGAGGGATGGATGGCTCCGCCCCCTCGTCTGAGGAATGGAAGGAATGATCATGTGCTTTACGTCGCACATGATGATAATTCGGGTTGGACAGCGGCGGAGCATTTGTGGGATATTTCCATGAGAAATGAAGGGAGGCCATTGATGGCATTTATCGAAGGGGTAACATTCCACAACCGCTCGCGATAGATGAAAATTCATGAAGTAGTGATTATATTTGTTGTATTATTTATGTATATTTTAAAGCTTGATAACATTATGGGACATGAGATCACATTCAAACATAATAAACTTTTTTTTTTGTCATACAATACATTAATGCAAAAAAAATATGGCTCTCCTTGCCCACATGCACGGGCATTACCGTACCGTAACTATGGCATTTTTCACAACTGTCTAAGTTTCATATAAAGAGCTCGCCTTTCATGTTGTACATTTCTGATGTATTCCAATATATTCCTGTCATTTCCTTTTTTTCTAAGAAAAAACTTCTTATTTTTTTTAAATAAAAATATTCCTGTTATTTCCCATGAAAGCTTTGAAATTTCCGTTTTTAGGTCTGACAGCTGTTTTTAACTCATAGTTCGGTGCGGAATCCGAAACTGATCTCAGTTTTCTCTATGACCTCAAATTTTTTAGCTACAGGTTCCCCGTTTTCTTAAACTATATTAAATAGATCCGTAAGTGTGTAAATAAAACGGCAAGATGGGATAGTAAGCTTTGAAAACTAAAATAAATAAAAAAAGATAAAAACGAACTACAATTTATAACGGTATTCCGATGGTTACGAGGTTAAGAGGTCAGCTAGCACGAATCCTCTTAATTGCTACCATGCTAGCTTTGTGTTTGCAGAGCTGGCTCGTGCTGACCTATTAGGGCGGAGCTTAATTATGACCGCGCAAACAAATTGCCACGTTGCTGTCGATGAGTCCAATCGTAATCAGCTCTTCTCCTTGCTACAGTCTTACTACAGCTAACTGGTGGGATTTTGCTCATCTGGGTGGGAAAAGCTGTGAAGAAAAATTTGACGCGCTAGAAAGAGACGCTGAATGCAATTAGCATGCAAATTTGAGTTGTGATCAGCTTTAAAATCTAACTCAACAACAGATATTATTTTTTTTTCTTCAAATTGTTCCCCAGTGTAGTGAACATCTAATGGGTGTGCACGAGGTCTGATTGCCTTCTCTCTCTCTCTCTCTCTCTCTCTCTCTCTCTCTCTCTCTCTCTCTCTCTCTCTCTCTCTCTCTCTCTCTCTCTCTCTCTCTCGTTCCCTTTCAGCCTGTGACTCTTCCACTGCTTACTCCGGTGATGGAGCGGGGGGGGGGGGGGGGGGGGGCACCGTTAATCCCGGCATTCCGGAGCAGCTCTTTGTGCCACTGTGAAGAAAAGAGGTAGAGTTTTTTTTTTCTGATTTGGGAATCGTCACATTCCTCCTTTAATCGGCGTCTTCACATCGATACACATCATTCGTTATGAAAGGTAAATGTGTTGTTTCAGAAGTGTGTATGGAAGCGGTAGGCCTTCGCCGTGTTTGGGAATGAGCACTCTAGGGGGGGAGCCCCGGAATGCTTTTTTGCTGCCTCTATTGCTATTCACGCGTC
Organism: Leptonotus elevatus; assembly: GCF_054856555.1. Lineage (NCBI taxonomy): Eukaryota > Metazoa > Chordata > Actinopteri > Syngnathiformes > Syngnathidae > Leptonotus > Leptonotus elevatus. The sequence goes on along the minus strand of NC_141256.1, from coordinate 15,388,421 downwards.
CTCTGCGTAACCTGTGGCACATCGCCGGGGACCGACTGACGGGCTGAGGAGGCTTACACGCGCTTAACAAACATCACGCGTGTCTCCGACAAACGGCCGAGGAGCCGCTTACGCCTTGTGTGTGTGTGTGTGTGTGTGTGTGTGTGTGTGTGTGTGTGTGTGTGTGTGTGTGTGTGTGTGTGTCACGGTGGCCTGCCAGCAAGGGAGGAATTGTCCTCAAGCGCCTCGTGTTCAACTGGAGCGTTTTCTCAGACTGCTCAGTGCTGCCCGGCATATTGTGGCGTGACTCGGTACTACCAGAGGCGGGCGCGTCAAATGAATTTTGAGCGTCCGTCATTCGAGACACACTTCCGTCATCGGCAATATTTTAAGACAAACCGTCAATCCGTCGTTCGCCGATTACGCAGTAAAATGAGCGTCCGTCAGTTGTCAATCCGTCGCTAAAATGGGACGTCCGTCATTGACGGGCGAAAATCCACTTCCATCAATGCTAAATTACTAAAAAAAATTTAAGTTTCCCATCAATCGTCCACAAAATGAGCGTCCGTAATTGACGGAATTCCAACTTCTGGGTACGACACAATTGTAAATTCAGACATGCTCATAAAAAGAAACACTTGAAAATGTGACAAGACTGTCATCTATTACTGTTAAAGGGATACTTGACTGATTGAGCCATTTTCAGCAGTAAAAAAATTGTAATTTGTCTAGAATGAATTTGATAACTATTAATTATATAATTATTTTTTGTGTACGGGGAGTCCTCAAGTTACGGCGGAGTTCCGTTCCTACGCTGGCGATGTAACCTGAATTTCGACTTAAGTCGGATTTCACCGTTAAAGTCGATATTTACATCAAAATACTTACGGTACGGTAATTAAAAAAAAAAAAACATATTTTCGCGACCCGGAAGACGCCGGAACCAATATTCGGTGTTTCCGCACGGGCATTCATCGCTGACGGATTGGCAGAGCGGAGCTTAAACGCGGAAATGTGACGCGCCTGACGCGCCTGAGGTAACAACAACACAACTTTAAATACCTTTAAAATGGCGTGATTACCAAATTAACGAAAAAGAAGGTGCTACGGACGAGGCGCGGGCGCCGCAAAAAGTCGGTCGCGTACGACGTAACTGCGAGGACTCCCTGTGCAATTAATACCTTGAAAAACAAAAATGTTCCCATTGCTGTCCATTGAAGATGGCATCACCCGCGCTGAGGAAGTAGGTAACGACCAATCAAGGCTCACCTGTTTTCTGGCTATTCAAACACGCACGCCAAATAGGCCATTAGATCTCACTGTTCTCCCCTCCAAGTAATCAAGAGCGACTGCCAAGGCAGCCGAGGTGCCAGGCCACTTCGCTGGGATCTGATTAGGCCGATTGTACGCGAGATGGGGTCAATTTCACCGCCGTGCATAATCAACCAGAACACTCGAGGGTAAAAGAATGGTGGAAAATTACAAGTCATCGGTGGTTCGCGCCTGCCACTTCCCCTCGCACCGAAAGATTTTGCTCAAATTTGACATCATTCTAATTGACTCATGAAGACGCTATTGTGCTTTGAGAGCACTCAAGTAATCAGGTGAAGTGTTGCCGCCTTCGCAGCCCCCCCCTCAGCGCCCCCCCCCCCCCCACAGCCCCCTTAGCGGTGATGTAGGTGTGAGTCACCGTCCTGTTGCCAATGTTGCCGCGGCCTCCAGAGTGATGGACGCTAATATTCGCTGAAGGAAACTGGCTATTAATAGCGCTGGAAGATTTGATGTACCGCATCAGTGCAGACTTTTTTTTTGGAGTGCTTCCCAACCTTCGTTTCCCGCATGGCTCAGTTTTTCACCGTATTAAAAATGTTGGCTTGCTTTAAGAGTTCAAGCTTGATTAAAAACTTTCGAACGCTTTCTTGGGGGGGGGCTCCACTCCAAATTGTGTCGGCTCCTTGGATGTCGGAAAGCCATTGTGCCAAACCTGAGACATAATGTCCACAAATAACGACAGGAATTTCCACTCTTCGACAAAGACTTTCACCAAGATTTTAAATGGGCTCAGAACAGTTCCCTGAGGATTTCCACTCCCAATTGGATGTCCTTGCCGGTGGATATTGAAACGTCATCGTGTGACAATGCCAGCGTCTGGACAAAAGAATTGAGACAAAAAATTCCACTCTTCTGGGAAGATTTTGAATGGACTTAGTCCACATCCCTGCGGAATGCCATTCCAAAATTCGTCCCCAACCAGGAAACGAATCAAACTTGTATCTCAAGTGTCTTTGATTTTGTTTCTTGTGCGGCAAACTCACTCAAGCTTGCCTTTGTGGACCTTGTGATCATTTGAAGATCCTGTCAAGAAGATCAATCAAGATTAAGAACTATAAACGGCGTCAAACTAATTGATTTACTTATTGATAATCAAGAGCTATGCCCTGAATACCTCTGTCCACTTTTGGATGTTGCAATCTTGCAGCAGGCTTCTTGTTTTGTTCTTTCCTTCCCTTGTGGTTGAAAATGCGAGGCTGCAGCTCGTGTTCTGATCCACAAACTCTCCATCGTCTGTTTTTTTATTTGTGTACCCCAAACACACGCACAGATTTGTGTACACGGACAGAGACAAAGCGCATCCCCCGCAAAAGTTGTGTTGAGCCTGCCTCTTATCTGCAGCTGCAGCAGTGGGACGGCTTTAACGCGAGGAGGGGGGGCCGGGGGGGGGGGGGGGGTCTGCTTGTTCTTGAACACAAGGTATGGGTCAGCATCACTTTCTGCATTGAACGCGAAACGGAAGGGAAGCGACTTTGATCTGCTCCGGATGTCGTGAACTGACGCTTAAAATGTATTTGACAATTTCCCGCCGCAAAGTTTTGGTGCCTCCTCATCTACTGGACTCACGGCTTCGTCCATTTTGACCCACTTCTAGAAAATACTGCTCCCAATCACCCTAACCCTAACCCAATACTGCTTTTAAACCCTATTTTAACCCTTTTTAACCCTATTTTAACCCTTTTAAACCCTATTTCAACCCTATTTTAACCCTTTTAAACCCTTTTAAACCCTATTTTAACCCTATTTTAACCCTTTTTAACCCTTTTAAACCCTTTTTAACCCTTTTAAACCCTATTTCAACCCTATTTTAACCCTTTTAAACCCTTTTAAACCCTATTTCAACCCTATTTTAACCCTTTTAAACCCTTTTAAACCCTATTTTAACCCTATTTTAACCCTTTTTAACCCTTTTAAACCCTTTTTAACCCTTTTAAACCCTATTTCAACCCTATTTTAACCCTTTTAAACCCTTTTAAACCCTATTTTAACCCTATTTTAACCCTTTTTAACCCTTTTAAACCCTTTTTAACCCTTTTTAAACCCTATTTTAACCCTTTTAAACCCTATTTTAACCCTATTTAAACCCTATTTTAACGCTTTTTAACCCTTAAGCATCCTGATAACGCACTCAATACCTTGAACACATTCCACACTCTCTTAACCATAACGATGATCGTAAACATCCCATCATGCATCGTCTCCCAGCACTGCCAACGAAACATAACCCACACTTTTGATCACGAGCTAATTGCAGCTAGCTGGAGAAGCTAACGTCTCGCTCTGCCGCTTCTTGTTGCTCAAACATATTCAAATGAAAACAACGTTCGTCTTCCGTTTCGTGACCTCCCCTCGACTCAACGATCAAGTGGCGCTAGCTAGCTAACAGTTTTTGGATGAAAGGTGTCGGACTGCAACACATCCGCTCGTTAGCGCTTCTCGGCGACACGTTGATGATTGCGGAAGCTCGCACCAGTTTTCCCCATGGAAATCATGGAAAAAGGCACACGCTAATCACTTCCAGACTCCCCAAGTGTCGCCAGACAACAGCTGGCAATACAAAACTGTTGCACGCCAAAATGATGTGAGATCAAACATGCTCAAATTCAAATATGAAATCAGTTTACAGCAATTGGGAATAAAAACAATGTCATTATCAATACAATAATAATCAAAGAAAATATATATATATTTTTTTTTATTTATGCTTTGGCCAGTTAAGGTTAAGGTAATAAAAAAGGATTCTATTTTAATATTTGTTATGTTGATAATTTTATATTAGCGGTTGATTACTTTAGGTTAAATTAGATTAATTAGGTTAGATCAAATTACATTAAGTAGTTTTCGGTTATTTAGGTTACGTTAGCGGTTGATTGCGTTATATTAAATTATATTAGGTTGCGTTCTGTTACGTTAGATCAGATTACATTACGTTAGGATACATTAATATTATTAAAAGTAGGAGTAGTAGAGTGATTTTTTTTTTAGTCGTTATTTCCAAAATATTGCGCTTTTATTTAACATGAAATCGGCTTGTAAGCGGCGCAACGCGCGGGCAGTGTCGCGGCCTTGCAGGCGACCGTAGACGAGTTGACAAAAAAATCCACATTAGCATGCGCCGTCACTCCCGGTGAGGCTTGTGTGTTTTAATGATGACACAGTGCTTCAACACCAATATGTTTTGCATTCTCCGCGCTTGTAATTGATTCACTCAGCGTGGGCGACTCCTCGCCAAGTGTTGAGCGAAAGGAGAGAGAGAGAGAGAGAGAGAGAGAGAGAGAGAGAGAGAGAGAGAGAGAGGGTGAGGAGTGGGGGATTAAGAAGATACAGTAAACATTAAACTTTCATTTCCTCCGGGGCATCTGCTATTTTCCATTATTCATCTAAGCGCATGCTATATGTAAATGAACAAATTCCGTCCGACTGCGACACGGAGCCCTTCGCCACGCGGCAACCGCCTTCATTAGCTCGAGCGCTTTTTTTTATGTTCGGCCACCAGCGGGAAGCGTCCGTGTCCGTGGTGGGGCGAACCGTGCTGCTTTTTGGCCGCTGGACGCAGGATAACGATAGTTTGCTAATGCTAACAATGCTATTGATGCAACATGTTGCGATCCGGCGAGCGTGTATGGCATTTGGAATTTTAGCAAACACTTGGCATTCCTGCAGCGATGGAAGCAACAAAGGACAAATGCACTGTTGTGCATACTTTAAAGTGAATTCAGAAATGTTTCCAAATAAATTAGGAATGTTTTAAGATAATTCCTTCAAATGTGGAAGACCTCAGAACTATGTACCAACATTTTCATCTTCTACGTTTTTTTTTGGTGGTGGGTGCGGGGGCTTTGAAATACGTCTACCCTTTTCCATAATTGGCTGGAGTGGCTATTTAGAGTGCCTCGTTGTCTACCAAGCGTACACACACACACATCAGAGAGAAAGGACGGATAGCAAAGAGGGAATAAAAAAAAAAAAATTTGACTTCACAGCCAGTGTGTGGATCGAGACTTCAGGCAGCTCGTTAGAGCGCCTTGTTGTCCGACACGAGTGTGCGCATCTCACACAAAGACTGGCTGAAGAGTGGACATATTTTGGCGGCACAAACGGGTATTTATGTGTATACATAAGAAAGATGACTGCCGAAATCGTTTCGATTTTTCCAGGTTCGCCCACAAGTGACTGAAAGTGAAGAGAACGGCTTGATTTTCCGCATTTCAACGCGGCATTTTATGTACTTGGCGATTTTCTCTTTTTTTTTTAATCACTCAAATTTGGCAAGACTCTGGGAACTTTAACTCCACAGGTGTTTTGTTTTTTTTTCGCGACTTTTTAAGGGCGACCGGTGAAAAGTGATCGTCACAATAGAGCACAAATTAGCCTGCCAAATGGGAAAGGTCACATTTCGCGACTGTGTGTGAACGCTTGTTTGTGGAGCGCATGCGAGTTATTGGACAAATACGAGCGGTCTTGCGTCTGCACAAAGCCAATAGAGGTGCAACAACTGTGATCTCGCGGTTGACTTCCTGCTTCTAATTTCTGGGCCTTGTCGGCTGCGGAAGTCAAATGTTGCTTTTTGCCTCGAGCCTTCCAAGTGAAGAATATCACATGAAATTCCATGTTGAGTTCATTTGCAAGGCCAAATAAGTCGAATTAAAAAAAAAATGAAATGGCCATCGACACTTTTTTTTTTCAATAAAAAAATTAAATCGAGTTCAAAAATGTTTACCATTTCTATGGTAATGAGTTGATTTGATTTAATTATTTTTTTAAATCACTTGTTATATTGTTTTTTTTTGTGTGTGTGCTTTTTAGTGGCTCGTCCATAAATGTGGCAATGAAAATAAATGTAAAATGATTACTGAATAAATGTGATTTAAAAAAAAATAATAATAATTGTATTAGAAAATAATTAAATTACAAGCCTAAATTCATATGAAGAAAAAAACACGCCTAACATTTCAAGCGTTAAATTTGCTGTTAAATCCATAATCTGTTTTAAATTTAAAACGTAAAATAAATAAATCAACATTAAAATACTTAAAATGGCATTTATATATTTTTGTGTCTGTGTTATAGAACAGATTTATTTTTTTGGACAAATTTTTTGTTTTTTTTTCGATTTAACATTTTTGTTTTTACTTACCTGTAACGTTCTGATTGTTGCTGCTGTTATCAGATCCATGCAGCAGGTTGTCAAATCCACGCTCGTGTCTCGGGATGCTCAACTCTTCGGGAGCGCACGAATGTTTTTCTTTTAAATGTCACATTGCGTTAAGCTGTTCCCCGATGTGGCTTTTGTGCAAAAATACTCTGCATGCAATCTGCATGTATATAGAAAGCCACTTAAGTGGCTCGTGTCACACACGCCAACATTAGCCACATAGTGTATATTTATCCACCCACCATCCTTCACACTGTCGGCGCACCTGCCAGCTCATCCACTCGCGCAATTTCCATTTCAAAGTCTCACACACAAAATTGGTCGCCATCTGGTATGTGCTTTTTTTTTATTTTTCTTCTTCTTCTTTCGTTCGTACCTACGAGGTAAGTAGGTTGGGTGCTGATGCAAATTGAACCTCAAATTGTAGCTTTTGTGTGCACCGCGCGTCCGCCTCCCAGTGCAAAGGTTGTGAGATCAAGTCCGGGCTTCGGCCTTCCTGGGTGGAGTTTGCATGTTCTCCCCGTGCTTGCGTGGGTTTTCTCCGGGTACTCCGGTTTCCTCCCACTTTCCAAAAACATGCATGGCAGGTGAATTGGACACTCCAAATTATCCATAGGTGTGATTGTGAGTATGGTTGTTCGTCTCTGTGTGCCCTGCGATTGGCTGGCAACCAGTACAGGGTGTACCCCGCCTACTGCCCGAAGCCAGCTGGGATAGGCTCCAGCAACCCCCGTGACCCTTGTGAGGACAAGCGGTACAGAAAATGGATGGATGGATGGTGTGCACCGCGGAACTTTTTGTGTGCAAATGCATCCTGCTCTGCGTGCAAAAATATGCGGCGGGATTTTGTCACGTGGCACGCGGAGAGACAGATAGCGCTCGCGGACCCCATCAAAAGAGCGGTGACAGGTCTGGCTCAGGCTCGAGTCCAAAGTATCCGCAGAGACACGTAGGAGAGGAATTTCATGCTCTCATAAGTGGGATGGGATTTTAATTGTCAAACCTATAAAGAACATGACTGGGGGGGGGGCGTTCTTTTAATCAAGGCTGTTGGTTGAGCAAACGCCGTAAAGTGAACACTTGGAAGTTGGTACAGATTGATAGATCATCGTACAAACACTCCGAACTGCCACTCTGGTCTGTTTGTGATCTCGGCTATCAAATTAGCTTGAGGGGAAACGACTACGGAAGAATTCTAAAATGATTCAAAATGTCTGCTTCATACTTAAATGACAAGACTCCCTTAAGGGGGGTTGGTCTACTCATAATAGACATACCTAAAAGGCATCATGTTGCTAAGAGTAAATGGCTTTGGGGCGTTTACTTTGAATGAATCTTGGAAAAATGCAAAATAGCCTTAAAATGGTTGCTTCAAACCAAAATGGCTGACTTCCTGTGGTTTTTTTGGGCATGGGTTCTTGAGGCTTTTTTATAGGCCTTGTCATGAAGACCTTGGCTTTTAAATGTCATGTTGCTAACTCAAACTGTCTTTGGAGGCTGGATTTTCTTTTCAGGAATCCTGGAAATATCCAAAATGGCCACTTCAAACCAAAATAGCTGATTTCCTGTGTTTTTTTTGGGCATGGGTTCTTGAGACTTTTTTATAGGTCTTGTCATGATGACCTTGGCTATTAAATGTCATGTTGCTAAGTCAAACTGTCTTTGGAGGCTGGATTTTCTTTTCAGGAATCCTGGAAATATCCAAAATGGCCACTTCAAACCAAAATGGCTGACTTCCTGTGTCTTTTGGGGCATGGATTCTTGAGGCTTTTTTATAGGTATTGTCATGATGACCTTGGCTATTAAATGTCATGTTGCTAAGTCAAACTGTCTTTGGAGGCTGGATTTTCTTTTCAGGAATCCTGGAAATACCCAAAATGGCCACTTCAAACCAAAATGGCTGACTTCCTGTGTCTTTTTGGGCATGGGTTCTTGAGACTTTTTTATAGGCCTTGTCATGATGACCTTGGCTATTAAATTTCATGTTGCTAACTCAAATAACTTTTGGAGGCTGGATTTTCTTTTCAGAAATCTTGGAAATATCCAAAATGGCTGAATTTTCAAAAGATGAAGCTCGGGGCTCCAACCGGGACACGATCCACGGGGCCGCATTCGAGACGAGGTTAACGGACTGGCAGATAAGTCAGCTCTCACTCACTATTAAGCCGCCCTTGATGATGAGCGTCATTAAAGCAGCGTTTCCACCTCATGGCCGGCGACTCATTAAAAACGCGGGAGCGGGTGACAAGTGCGACGGGCCGGTTGACGTTTTCAACTGTTTACACTTCGACGCCGGGCGATCCTTCCTCCTTTGTCGCGTACGAGCGAAATGGCCTGTGAACGCGTTAATAATCATCATTAAGAGCCAGGCTACTTTTTCACAAGATGGGCTTTTTTTTTTTTTTTTTTTTTACTCTCCATTACGCTTACACGAATGGTGGATTTATGTTAATGCTTCTTCACGTACAAATCAATTTCGTCTCGGCAAAATACGGATGTTTCAATGGAAAGGGCAGCAAATGATGAGAGAGGAAAAAAAGGATGTTTAAGGGACGAGGCTCCTGCACACAAGAAAAGAACGCCGAGTCCTTTCTTGGTTTTTGCTCCTCTAGAAGCAATTTTCTGTAAGTCATCGCTCGGAATGAGATTGTCTCTGCTGGTCTTATTTCGCTAGGCGACAACTGTGCGCGGTTTGAGTTCAGTAAAGTGTGAGGGGTGGCGTTGGGGAGGGTGAGGGCGGGGGGGGGGGGGGGGGTTGTATTAGTCACAAGAGTGATGCAATGATGGAAATTTTGAGGGCATTACATTTAACAGGAAATAGAGGGAAACTCAATTTGTAACTAGTGATGGGCGACGACCGATATCGGTGATCTGGATCACGCTGATATCAGCGTGATATCACGCTGATATCACGCTGATATCACGCTGATATCACGCTGATATCACACTGATATCACGCTGATATCACGCTGATATCACGCTGATATAACCTTTGCCTTGCCGTCTGTTGAACTCTATTCATGTCGTATGAAATACTTCAGATGAACATGCATTGAATTCTGGACATGAACGGCCAAGGGTTTTTTTTGTTTTGTTTGTTAAGTTTTTTGGGGCCGAAAATTGAGCTGATACTGGAAAACAAAATTCAGAGAGAAAAAAACTGTTGAAAACCGAAGCATACACGAACTGAGCTTCCATTAAATTCCTTCTCATTTGTTCTCACTCTACTTCTACAATTCTCCAAATGTGAAGCCAAGCGTGCTTGCTTCAAACTTTTTATTTTTAAATAAAACAAAAGGCAATTCAGCACCAGTTTGTCGTAAGTCCACTAGCATAATGCTAACATATAATGTGAAATGACATAGGCTGGCTAACGCAAATTAGCATAGATGTCGCGGAAACGGTAAACGTTCCAACTGCTACTTTAACACACATGGTGCGAAAAAATATTCAAAAAGAATGATGTTATATCTCTCAGTGCTGCCTGGCATGTTGTGGCACAACGTGGTACTACACCAAAGGCGAACGCCTCTCGATTTGGACACCGTAAAATGTAAAAATCCATAAAAAGGCTTGCTTAAAAATGGACAACTTAGCGGCGCTTTCGCACTGCTTCGCCAGCCGCAGGCTTGGTGGCTCCTAGCTAGCGTCACGCCGCAGTCGCCGCGCGGCTAACTCGCAGCTAATTTATCTGACATCAGCGCTCCTTTTCTTCACCTCCTCTTTGAATCGGCCTCCGTCGCGCTCAAATATCACCGTGAATCAAAACAGCCCGGGAGAAGATGATACGGCGCGTTGTAGCGTGACGGCAAAAAAAAAGAAGAAAAAAAAGACTCACGACTCGCGCTATTCTTTATCACTTGCCGTGTTCGCTGACATTTGACAAAGTTGCTCTTTTGCCACAAAGTTGAGCAGACGTGCGGTTGATGAATTCGACACAGCGGGTTTTGTCATGTCCTTGCAACGGCGGGTGGGATTCGGGTGTGGAGTTTAACACCTGAAATACTCTGCATCTTACTGTACTTTATTAAAATATACAGTCATTATATTGTTCAAATTTTCGTTTTTCGTCGTTTTTTCAATCGATTTTGTGCTTCAATTCAATGGGCACTGTGCTGCTCCTTCTGGGTTTGTGTGTTTTAGCTATTTAGAGGTAGTACAGTATAAAAATAAGACAACACGGAGATGGTGGTCTCAGCTCTTAAGTATGGCAGTAATAATAGTGGTTCTTTGCAGAGGATAAGGAATGCATGCCTGTGAGTAATGCATTGAAAAGGAAGAAAAATTGTCCGTATGACGGCTCGCATCTCAAATCTCAAGGCTCCATTGGATTGTGTCCAAATTTATATTTTTACACAATTTGCTGTGCCGAATGACATGATTAAGGTGTTTGATCCATAAAAAATAAATGCTAAATAGTGAACAATTCGACTTCAAACGGGAAATGTATCGCTCCGTTCAAATAGCGTCGTTGAAAACGCACTAATAATCGGCTCATTTTCGCCGCTCGGAGTCAATTTGATGTCATCCTAAAAGTCCACCGAGGACGCAACCCGGCCTTGCCTCACCGAGGCTATCAATACGTGCTGCGACGTTCCCCCCCCCCCCCCCCACCCCTCCCTCTCTGAGATGAAATAACACAAACACACACACACACACACACAAACACACGCGGGTCCTAATGAACAAAGAGCAAAGAAGATTGGAGTGCATCAAAGTCCCCTCAGCTGCACCTTAATTCCCTAATTGTTTGTTTTTTTGGCCACGACGCCGAGTGGCCAGTTGGTAAAAAATAAAGGACACGCTGTGCACGCAATCACTCATTAGAAACCACCTTCAACTTCATTATGTGGTTGCCATCAAGCGAACGTTTCTTTTCAGCCGACGGAGTCCACGCGTTGAGCCGATATTCCTCGATCGGACCTTCAAGTCTCGTACATCATCCAAAGTCATTCATCAACAAATGTTGCCAACGAGGCAAGGCGGCTTTATTTATAGAGCGCATTTCGTGCACAACGGAACTGCATGTGCGTCACGTCATTAAAACTCATTCACTGCCATTGACGGCTATAGACGTCAAAAATTCATTTGATCTATTTCTATTAGTTTAACATTTTTTTCCCACTTTTGTTAGCAAGAGTTATGAAAAACCTAGATTGTTTTTATTGTATTAGAACAGATATCAAATTTGTGATTAATCGTGAGTACAAATTGTAATCGCCTGATGCCCCTCATTTTTAATCATTTTTTCTTAAAAAAAAAAAGGATTATAAAAAAAAGAAAGAAATTAATCATTAAAATTATTATTATTATTATTTTTTAAAGAAAATATTTTTTTTTAATTATGGGCGTCAGGATTTTAATCATTATTAATCGCATGACTTCACGATTAATCACAATTTTTTTTATCTGTTCCAAATGTACAAAAAAAAATCGAGCTTTTCATACTCTTGTGAACAAAAGTGGGGAAAAAATTAATTTATGACGTTTATAACCGTCGATGGCAGTGAATGAGTTAAAAGTACAACATTTCAAAGCGTTTGCAAACATTTAACGTGACTCAACTTTGGAGTTGCAACCTGTCAAATGTTCTTTAAAGTCGTTTTTTTTAAGTCTTCAAAAACATTGCGTTGGTTTTGATTTATTTCGTTAATAATGTTCACACGTTTTCAAATCACCCTAAAAGCGTATCGTGTCATCATAGTGAAGCATTTGAGGCCCGTTAATCATAATAGTAATACATTTGTACCTTAGCGCTAATTTGCTTCTCAGTGAGCCAGACGCCAAATTTGCGGCTCCAGAGCGCTCCGTGATTCATCATCAACATTTGGCATCCCTTCTTATTGTCGCTTGCACATCCTCCTCGTTTTCCGCTGCAATGGAGATTAGCAAAAAAAAGTTGGACAGGATTCCAAATTGTGTTTGTAAACACCAAAGCGTCCATTTTCATCTTAAGAAAAATTCAGCTAGCATAATGCTAACATGTAATGTGAAGTGCCATTGATGGGCTAAAAGAAATTAGCATTCTGTAAATTCTTTTATAAAGTCATGTTTGTGAGGAATATATTTCACCTGAATATTGGTACAAATCATTTAGTTCCGATTGTGACAGATAGGGGGCAGTCCATTATTGCAATTGACTGCAACGAAACTGAGCCAAAACGGTGGACGCTGTCAGGTGAGCGTTTTTCAAAGCCGCATATTTTGGCAGACGTTTGACAACATTTGGACTATTCTTTCGACACCTCCGCCCCATCTCCAGTTGACGAAAAGGCCTTCAAATATATTTTGACGGAACGTTTCTCCGCAACAACGCTTGGCAACACGTCGCAAACCGCCTCCTGCACTTTCTGCGGTTTCATGAGAAAAGCTGAAGGAAGCGCTAGTAGGATTAGCACACTAGTGCACCGACGGATATAAAACCATCTCTTGTGTACTTTTCTCCTCGAAGCATCGTTTCACAAGTCTTTTATTTTTCTTCTTTTCTTTTCTTTTTTTTTCCGTGCGGAGCTGTCATTGTCACTTTCGCTCTCTTAACTTTGTTCTTACGAACCACTTTGCTCCCGTTCCGCCCGTGTTGAGGCACGACGTGACGGCGTAATCAATGGCCCCCTCATCGCCGTCCATCTCTCCTCAGTGCACGTCTCCATCACTTGCTGTTTTTTTTTAATAAGCAGATCAAGGTGCGCGTGCAAGCCGCGCATCGATCCGCTTGCTGCCGGTAAGCAAGCGGAGCAAACAAGGGTTTGACGCCGGGATCTTTAAACGTCAAGTCTGTGATGAGGCAACGGGGGGGAAGCGTGCGGGAAATCACTCAGTGTACATTTTTAGTTTGTTTTCTCCGGTCCCGATGAGATGAACTCTACATCATTGGAAGTAGAGTGGACCTAATATTGAGCCTTGTGGAACGCCATGCATTCTGCACTTGGCGCCGGTTTCGGTTTTCACAGGGGTCAACAAATGACCTTCGTAGAAACGACATAACGCACGTCATGTCTTCCCTGCATGAGGACGATGTCAGGCGAGCGCAAACGACGCGTGCCTGTCGTACTTTTAGAGCTGGAGCGCCCAAAAGCATCAATTATTGCTACGTGCAGTAACTGAGGGGTGCGCCGATCGATCGGCTGGCCGATTTATCGGATAAATCAACCGATTCTGTTCTGGTCCCCCTAAAATTCCTAAATTTTCACCAGAATCCGATTCATGCATGGAAAGAACAACAAAGAAAAAAAAGTTTTCACGAAAAAGGCCTTAAAACAAACTGCAGGTTCGACTCGTCGATTATCTTCCCGCACCTCACTGAGGGTAAACATTTTTTTGTGCTCATGAATCCCCGTCAGCTCCAACGTGAGTGCGCCGCAAGAACGCGGCGTCGCTAATCAGTAACGTCGGCGTCGCAATTAGCGCTTTGTCCAGACCGCTAGTCGAGTTTGGCGTGAACGGCAAAGGCGGCCGCGCGCGGGTTGTCCCGATTTATTAACGAGCCTGCTGAAGGTGTCGTGGCAATATCTGCGTGAAAGATTGCTCCCACAAGATGGACCCCCTCGATAAATACGCACCCTCGGCCTGCATTCGGGAGATTAGCCGCGGATGTGGATGGCGCTGTCCGCCGCGCGGCCGCCGAAATGCGTATCGGCGTCGCCCGTCGACTTCCGCTTATCGTGTTACTATATTGCATTGTGCGGTTGTTATGCGATACCGCAAACAAGTCATGTCAGGAGAGACTCCCGTCATTTCTGTCTTGTGTGCGCTTTTCTTTCGCCCACCCCCTTTTTTTTGTGCTCGTACTCCATACTTCACCCACGCCATGGGCCGCTAAGTCCCGGCGAGATAAGAGATGGCGCCGCATTGCCCGAAGGCGAGCGCGGCGCTACGCGTCAGTGAGGACGTTTAAAATAAAAAACACAGCAGATTTAGCCTCTTTGCCAAACATGACTCACCGAGGTAGTAAAAGAATATGTCAAACGTATGTCTGCGCTCAGAAACACTTGAATGGCTTCTCCCTAAAGCGCCGTCGCTTTGGCGGCGTAGCGCAGATTGTCTCGTTTGAGGGACGGCATTATTCATGTCGCCCCAGATGGGAACATCGGATTCATGTTTAATGGAACGCGAACACGGGGCATCGGGGGGGGGGGGGTGTACAAACGCTGATAAAGGGGGTCCTCGGTTTCGTGTCTATGGCGGCGACGTGACCCGATTTTGAACGTAAGTCGGAGCGTACATCAGTGGCAGTCAACAAACAACGCAAATGACAGTAAATGTGTGAGAAAATCACCATCAATTAATCTAATCTAAGCGTGTTTTATGCTGTGTGGCGACGCGTTTTTATACAATCGTTCTTCGCGTTGAAACCTTGTACGTCGTTCACTGAGGTCTCCTCATATCTGCGGTATCTGGCATTCCAGTAGGAGAGCCGAGGAATTTTGACATTTATGTAGGGTGGTCCAAGTAACGAGCCTTGTGGGACACCCCTCGTTTTCTTCTCTAAGGTCTGGCAATTTTGACATTCATGTGTTGAGCATACCAGATTGTAAAAATATGTCTACTTGCTTCTGAGCCTAAAAAAATAAGAATTATTAACTTAAAAAAAAAACTTACAAATAAATACTAATTAAAAAAATAACATGAAAAAAACGTCTTAAGACAAGACTTAAAACACTCCACTGTGGGGGCAGTTTGAAAAAAAAAATACATAAAAAAAATGTATTAACTACAAAAAAACTTTCAAATAAATACAAATTTTAAAAAAAAAACATGAAAAGACCCGAGGACTTAACTACAAAAAAAAAATGTCTTAAGACAAGACTTAAAACACTCCACTGTGGGGGCAGTTTGAAAAAAAAAAAATACATAATAAAAAAATGTATTAACTACAAAAAAACTTTAAAATAAATACAAATTAAAAAAAAAAACACGAAAAGACCCGAGGACTTAACTAAAAAAAAACATCTTAAGACAAGACTTAAAACACTCCACTGTGGGGGCAGTTTGAAAAAAAAAAATAATACATAAAAAAAATGTATTAACTACAAAAAAACTTTAAAATAAATATAAATTTTAAAAAATACATGAAAAGACCCGAGGACTTAACTAAAAAAAAAACGTCTTAAGACAAGACTTAAAACACTCCACTTTGGGGCAGTTTGAAATAAAAAATACATTAAAAATAAACAAAAATTATTAACAAAAAAACCCCCGTATAAATAAAAAACATGAAAAGATGCTGAGGACCACACAATTCACGCTGAACTAAAAGCCAAGGAATAAAAGTGGGTCTTAAGACGAGACCTAAAAACACTCCACTGTGGGGGTAGTTCGGAAAAAAAAATACATTTTAAAAATTCATGAACTAAAAAAAAAAACATCTTAAGACAACTAAAAACACTCCACTGTGGGAGCCGTTCGTCTCAGGCACCCCGAGCCGAACCCTGGCCCTCAGACCTCGTATATGTACATCTTGGAAGACGTATGACAAAAATGCCATTTTTTAACACGGACAAAATCGCTGCCTACGCATACGTGGAAAAAAATTCCGACTTTTCGGGTACCAATGCACTCATTTTACCTCGTCTCTTGCCAACTCGACCCGAGAGACAACAGCGGCAGAACCTTGCAAAAAAATAGCCCTTTATGGAAGCTCATATAATAAGAAGACCTCCCATTTATTTTGTGGCCCCTCAAGTGCCTCCCGCTTTTTTGTCGCGTATCGATCGCCATCGATGTGTTTGCGGACCGCCTCACCCGAGACAAAAGAATAAACGTACAGTTACAGATTATACAGTGTGACATCGTTGCTGCCGGACTCGCCGTTAGCGAGCCGGGCATCCATCACCGAAGCAATATGACCCAACGCGCGGCGGCCCAAGCGATGCGCTCGCCGTCCGAGTCATAACTTATCTTGACTTCCTTGTTTTTTTTGTAATCCGCCGGGCCCCGCGTTGTGGGGTTTTGCTGCGCGGCCGAGGAGAGCTCAGGTGGATTCTGATTGATTGCTTTTCAGACACAGCTGAACTCTGAGCAAGCCTGAGCCTCGGGATGAGCCGCTCGGTCGGTCGGGGGCGGAGCCAAAGGGTGTGCGGGATTTGGCAAAAACGTGAGCGTTGCATTCGACATTGCTCAATTGTTGCAATTGTGGACACTTTCACGTAAATTTCAATTGCCGAGCAGACAAGGAGCGATGTTGTTTTGAGTTGTTTATAAAAGCTGGCCTTGCCGCCGGGTGGAGCCGTTTTGTGGCGGCCATTTTGTAAAGAAGGGGAGAAACTCAAAATGGCTCACCTCCCTCCTCATTTTTTTTTTGGGCCTTTTGACTCTGAGAAAGAACGTTCCCTCGACTCGGGGCGGCATGGCTCAGTGGTAGAGTGGTTGTCTCCCAAGCCAGAGGTTGTGGGTTGGATCCCATGCCACTGTGTCCTTGAGCAAGATACCGAACCCCCAGTTGCTCCTGATGCTGCGTCGTCATGAGTCGTGGAATGTAAAGCACTTTGAGGGAAAAGCGTTTCTATAAATGAAGTACCGTTTACAAAGTTGTTGTTTTTTTCATTATCCATAAACCAACTGCTATGGAAAATTTAATTTTGTCATAAAAAAATGCGGAACAGTTTTCTGTCTGTCTATAATGTGTAACAAAAATAGTTTCCCCATTTTGTAAATTGGCAGAGACAGATCCAGCTGACTCCCATCAAAATATCGAATTTCGCCGTGCGTGTCGCGCAACACCATCCCCCCCCCCCCCCACCTTACCCCCCACCCGACCCCAATCCTCAGCTCAGCTGTCCGCACACAAGCGCTAACTCAATCTCGCTGCTAATCATTACTTTATTGACGAGGCGAGGGTCTACTCAGTCACGCTGCCCGGCAACAACTACAAGCAAAATCAGCAGGGTGAAAGTGGGGCGCAGATGCTGGGTTAGCAGAAATGGGGGGGCGGGAGGGGGGGGGGGGCGTTGTATGCGTTTACTCCGCACTAAATGTTGCCTTTCAATTGCTTTCGGTGACTACGTTAGACTTCGATGTATTTGCATTATTTTTTCCCGCAGAGATTGAAGATTTCAAGTCATTAAGAGTAGTGAAAACGTGTTTCTTCCGTGCAATGAAATCCTTCCATTGTTGTGCGCATGGATGCCAAAATCACGTCAGGTTTAAAAGATAATAATACAAAGCAGAAAAAAGAAAAGAAGAAATACAGGGAATGAAGGCAGAAGAGTTGCTTGCTCGAGAAAATGTGAATCATCTTCAATTGCTAATTTAAGAAGCTAATAAAATGGCTAATCTATTCCACTGTCATTGATCCATTTTACATGTATAAAAAAACAGAAAAGAAAGAAAAAACATCTGCACTTTTAATCTTGAGGCAACAGAATGCTGCATGGCTCCCGCGGAGTGACGGAACAGGCGGAGTTGTACAACAATTCTCAATTGAGGGATCAATAATTTTGTTGATGAGATTTATATTCAACACTTGAAATTGGTTGATTGTGCGTAACAGACGACGTAGGGACAAACCAATCGTATCAAATTGTGAAAAAAATTTGGATGATTTTGTCCAAGTCTGATTCGCCTAAAATTGCTGATTCAAACCAAAATGGCCGACTTCCTGTTCAATTCTGGACATGTGTCCTTGAGACTTGTTCATGCTTCCCGTCATGATAGACGTGTCCCATTTTGGCCGTCGTGTTAAAAAATCACCCCAAATTTGGAGTTCAAAGCAAATACCAAGAGGTCCGAGGGACCGTTTTGACATCCATCTTGTTTATTCAAATTAAACGGGCGAGTGAGTGGAATTTTTAGCGACAGCAGCGGCGGCCTGAGGCGGCTTGTTCATGCTGATGAGTCGCTGCAGTCGCTTGGCACCAAATCACCTGCCGGAGTCGCTGCTTATTTCACACGCCAGGACAACATTAACTTTCAAGGGGGGGTGGGGGGGGGGGTTCAATGCTATTTTATAATTTGATGCAGAATATGGTATATAGTAGTTACCTAGCGACCAAGGCTGGTTTTGGGATGTGAAAGTGAAACAACCCAGTGGAAAGTCATTTTGTATGTAACCCACTAACAACAAGATGGCGTCTCAAGTAGCCGACCCATGGCCGAAATTGAACAGGAAGTCGGACATTTTGTTTTGAAGAACACATTTTGGCCGAATTCCACGGTTGCGTGCGCAATTTTATTTTTTTCCAGGCTCACACTATGCTCCCATACAGTCATTGTGTAGTCAGCAATCTTTTTTTTTGTTTACGCCATCGAATGTGGGCGGAGCATAGCGCCAAAGCTTGATCGTCATTTTGGGTATTTGCCCGTCCGTCATCGCAATTTTTTTTTTCCCTCTCCTTAATATTATTATTATTATTATTATTATTATTATTATTATTATTATTATTATTATTATTCATCTTTTGTGTTTGCGCCGCCTTATCAAATCCATCCATCGCCGTCCGCTAAATATTGCAACGGCGACGGTGAATTTCTCCTGCGGGCGCGTTGGTCGGTCCGACCAAAGAGCTCGGGCGGCATAAATATTGCAGCGGCGTAATGCTACTATAAACAGCCATCACTTATTCATGAGCGCCAAACACGTCTGCAACCTCCGCGCAAACACTTTTCAAAGAAAAGTCATCACGCGCTTGCCTTTCCGAGAGAGTTGGGGAAAGGGGGGGGGGGGGCGCTCCTGATCCCCGCGCTCAAAGTGAAATTCACACGATAAGAAAGAAAATAATCATAAAAAAAATATATATCATCTGATCGGCGTATCAGTGAGCGCTACCAAAGATCAGACGCGTGCTTGCGCGACGCCTGCGAGGGGGGGGGGGGGGGGCGGGAGGAAGCAACGCATTTATCGCTCGCTATATGATAAATGAACACCCGTGTACTTTTTTCAGCATGGGGGGGCAATACGAGCGTTTCATTTTAGCGGCGAATTGAAGACTTTTTGTTTCGTGGTGTCAACAAGGTCACCGCACAGTTAAATGGAGAGTTTGGACTCGAGAGGCGCTCGATTACTTTTCTTATGCTTATTCTTCTCAACCAATATATGATAAGCGGCGTGCTTGAGGTGGAGGGGGGGGGGGGGGGGGGGTCTCCTGCTTTACATTCCACGACTCATGACGACGCAGCATCAGGAGCAACTGGGGGTTCGGTATCTTGCTCAAGGACACAGTGGCATGGGATCCAACCCACAACCTCTGGCTTGGGAGACAACCACTCTACCACTGAGCCATGCCGCCCGCCCCGAGTAGAGGGAACGTTCTTTCTCAGAGTCAAAAGGCCCAAAAAAAAATGAGGAGGGAGGTGAGCCATTTTGAGTTTCTCCCCTTCTTTACAAAATGGCCGCCACAAAATGGCTCCACCCGGCGGCAAGGCCAGCCAAAAGTCAATCTTGCAGCTACTTTTTTTACAAAAGCTTCTTTTTATCAGCAACTGCTCCAGATGTCAAATTTTGTTGTTGAAAAAAAGAAGAAGGTCAAACCGTCTTTCTGATAGCACGGGCGGTCAATTTGAAATAAAAGAGACAATAACAGCACGTCAAATATCTTATTCCTCTTCAGAAGAATGAGAAACGGCCATAAAACTTTAGCTCGCTCGCGGTTGGGGATTTTGCAACATTTTCTTGACGGACTACGGCAGGGATTCTCGAGCACCCCCATCCAGCCTGTGTTCCATGTCTCCCACGACCGACACGTGTTTT
Source organism: Leptonotus elevatus (assembly GCF_054856555.1). Taxonomy (NCBI): domain Eukaryota; kingdom Metazoa; phylum Chordata; class Actinopteri; order Syngnathiformes; family Syngnathidae; genus Leptonotus; species Leptonotus elevatus. Next base: position 15,368,271 of record NC_141256.1, on the reverse strand, counting down.
CAAATTGGCGAGCCTATCTGCCTCACAGCTGCGACGCCCTGGGTTCAAATTTGTGAAGGTTGCGTATACCCCCCCCAACCCCCCCCCCCCCCCCCCCCCCCGTTCCATGTAGATTTTCCGCAAATACTGCAACTTCGTCCCACATTCCAAAAATCACCAGTCGGCAGAACAGCAAAAAAAAAAACGATGTAAGAAACTATCAGTAGAACGAACGCTGATGCGGTGATCCTCCCGGAAGCGCTTAATGGCCACCAAAATGATTGGCTGCGGCTCGTCCCGACAGCAGCCGAAGGCCTCCTTCAGTATCCACTCGATATTGGCCCGGGGGCCCCTCCAGCAAACCGGCTGCATATTAGAATGTCAAAGTCAAATGTTTTCATTTGGCTCTTATCTCAAGTCGCTTATGAGAAGCGTCGGACAAACCGGGAGGGAAGAGCTGCAGGTGGTGCGGGATTGGTCGTGCCGTTCATGCTGCGTGCGACTTCCTGTGGAGGTGGCGTGATTGCGCAACGGCGGCGGAAGTGATCAAGTTCTTCAATTCTTACTCTGTGAAAGTCAATGAGTTATTTTAAGGACAGTTAAATAGAAACATAAATGACTACTTTCTGAAAATGCAACCTTCCATTCAGATAATCCAATGGCATTGCCACATTAGAGCGCCTCGTTGTTGGCCATGAGTGCACGAGTGGGAAGGGCAGAAGGGTGACAAATTGGCGTGGTAAGCGGCTGCTTTAGAGCGCCCCGTTGTTCGGCATGAAAAACCCTCATTTTCATGATTTTGGAAGCCTCGTTTTTATACATGGTGATTTTTTTGTTTTCTTCTTTCAAATTTGGCAGTTTTGATAGCAACACTGTCTTCGTTTGTGTGTCAAATTTACAGGACAATTTTTTTTTCACTTTAGAGGGCTTAGCGTCCACTCATTTTTTTTTTTTAAACATCAAAGAGTAGAGTTGAACCTATGACGTAGAACGGCCATTTTTAAGTCGTACCATTCCGAATTCCCCCAAATTTTTATGCTACATTAGTTTCACATTTTTCTCCACTTTTGTCAACAGGAGTATGAAAACCCAGAATTTTTTTTATTGTGCATTTATAACAGATATACAATTTGTAATTAATTGATTAATTACAATTTTAAAAAAAATTATTGTCTGACGCCCCTAATTTTTTATAATCCTTTCTTTCTTTTTTTAATTATGGGCATTAGGCGATTAGAATTTTTAATTGTAATTAATCACATGACTTGACGAGTTAAATCAAGAATAATCACAAATTTTATATCTGTTCTAAATGTACTTTTTTCTAGGTTTTCATACTCTTGTTAACAAAAGTGGAAAAAAATGTGAAGTTCATTTTTGACGTCGATAGCCGTCAATGGCAGTGAATGAGTGAATTAGTAGTTGACGTGTTTATGTTTAGGGGTTGAATCAGGCTTACTTTTACTTTAAAAAAAAATGTTTTTAATCTGTGTCTGCACTTAGTCGAGAATGTGCGTACTCGTCCTTATTTTGTCAGCATCTTCATCACCGCCGTGTTTTTGTTTGGTCCTCCTCGTCCCCGGAGGCCCTCAAAGGTGTCACAGTCAGATAAGTGCACTCGCTCGTTTTTTTGCTTGTGATTGCGAAGGAATATCATATCAGGTCTCCTCCGCACGCCAACCTCGTCCCATTTTAATGATGATGAATGCGAGTACGGAGGCGTCTTTGAAGGTTCCGTCTTCGCCCATGGTTACGTCTCAGATGGACGCCATCGACTGCATGCATGTTTTCGCATACTGATTCATTAAAACCGTGTTTTTGGTTTGCAAAAACATGCATCAAAAAACAACCTATATAATACTGTACAGACAATTTGCACAATTACACACAATTACGGTAAAGTAGCAAGCAAACCACAGATCCGTAACTGTAAACTCAGTTTATGCGATCATTTCTTAACTTAACTCCGATTTGTGAGAACCTCGGCCTTGGGTGATGATGTCACAAGAGTCGGCCATGTTTGACTACAAGATGCAACTGCGTGCTTGTTCACCAATTTGCACTCATTTGTTACCTTTTCAACGACTTGGCCGTGACGTCTTATTCACGTCAGCGGATGAGACGGCTTAAATTGAGAACACGCGCGCGCACATGTAAGGAGCTCATATGGAAGTATGTCGAGTACATCAAACAAGGACGCTCGGTGGGGGGGGCGGGGGGGGTGTGGGGGGGGGGGGGGGGTTGGGGGGGGGGTTGGAAGGAAACGAACCGCTGGAGCCGTACATGCTAATGATATTGCTCACACCACATTACGTTTCTTGTATGTTCCCAGTCAACATTGACGCGAGCCTGCGGGAGATCGACTTTTTGCTCCCGCCGTCAACTTCATGTCGTCACCACATTAGCTGTCACTTGCACTGTTTGCTCCCGTGCATGACTTTTGTGTGCACATGAGATGAATCCTTTTCAATTCATTATTTCTATGAGGGAAGAAAATGTGTTTATATTAGGGGTGTTCAGGCGATTACAATTTTGAATCGTAATTAATTGCATGGCTTCAATAGTTAACTCACGATTAATCGCAAAATTTATATCTGTTCTAAATATGCAGTCAAATGTTTTTCTCAGTTTTCATACTCTTGCAAACATAAGTGGAAAACATTTTAAATTAGCTCATTCACTGCTATAGATGTCAAAAATGTATTTTAACTATTTCTATTAGTTTGACATTTTTTTCCGTTTTTGTTAACAATAGTATGAAAACCTAGGAAAAAAAATATTGTACATTTAGATCAGATATAAAATGTATGATTAATCGTTAGTTAACTAGTGAAGTCATGTGAAAAAATGTATCGCCTGACGCCCTAATTAAAAAAATAAAATAAAATAAAAAATTAGGGGCGTCAGACGATTAAAATTTGTAATCGTAATTAATCGCATGACTTCAATAGTTTAATTAGATTAATCACAAATGTTATATCTGTTATAAATGTGCAATAAAAAAATCTAGGTTTTCATAAAAAATGAAATGAAATAAAAAAAAAGTTAAACTAATAGAAATAGTTCAAATGAATTTTTGACCTCTATAGCCATCAATGGCAGTGAATGAGTTAATAGAAATATGGCAGCATATTTTAGTCATTGATACAGTAATTTCATAATAATTCATAAAATTGGGTTAAAATTAAAAAGATGTACTGTAAAAAACGAGTGTGATATTGATTTGTGTTGAGGTCATTTTTCTGCCTCTAGATGGCATAATTGCATTTGTAAGACGTTGGTGACAGCTCAGTGCATTTTCTTTTCATAATAAGAGCAATCTAATCTTCAACATGAAGTAACTTATGAAATTGTGCACATTTTTCAAATTATTTATTTCATATTTGAGTAAGACTGTTTAGTAAGACTGTGAAGTAGAAAAACGTGATTAATCGCGATTAATTATGGAAACATTTTGATTAATTGCAATTAAAATGTATATATATGAATAATATTGTGTATATATTAGTGCTGTCAAACAATTTCAATTTTTTTTAACTAATTAATCGCACAATATTTCTACAATTAATTGCGATTAATCACATTTTTCTACTTCACGGTCTTACCCAAATGTACAAGTCTGTACCTGATCTAGTTTTACCCGCCTGTCCATTTTCTATCCTGCTTATATGGCACATTTTATTCTGACAACTCTTCAGCCCGGTAGCTCCAAGTTGATTCCATCAATCAATTTCCTTTTAAACAGTACTGAAATTCAAGCGCCCCTCCCCCCCCCCAAAAAAAAGCCCATACAATAAATCTGCAAAATGATGAATGCACAGCGAGTGAGGTGTAATTTTCTCGCCGCGTGCGCTTTGTTTGCCTAATTAATTTGGCGCAGCCCGGGTGCTATCACAGAGCGCCGCTTCGCCCCGCCCCCTTTTCCTTCTACTACTTTCCAGCAAATCCACCGGCTCGTCCTTCTCCTTCAGCGTCAATGCAAACCAATTGGCACGCTGATCAATCATTTTGCTAGCTTTGGCGCCGCCTCTAATCGCTTTTTATTTTCAACGTAGCGCTGCGATTCATCTTGTTTGTTTGAGCGCGGGTGCATGCTCATGACGAGTTGGATTGCGGCAGGTTGGCATCCATTTAAAGGGAGAACAAACAGGTCAGCTTTGCTTAAGTCGACAAAAAGGACAAGGAAAATGTCTCATGTCAAGCTGTTAAGTTGTTACGTTTTTTTTTGTTTGTTTTTTTGGTTGTGACATGGAAAAAACAACAGCCAATTCCCACGTTTCCTTAAGCACTGCAGCCGAGCAGGTGATGATGCGCCTCCTGTTATCTTAATGGCAATGCGCCATTCCCACAGGAAATAGCGGCCAATAAAAATAATACGCTTCAATGTCGACCCGTCGCCTTAAAAAAAAAAAAACGCTGTTATTGTGGCAGAAATTCTGTATTAAAATGCTCTCGGTGAATTTCTCTCTCTTTTTTTTTTTATGTCGACATTACATTTAGTACAACGCCGATATCCTGATAATGTTTCCTCTCTGCTCGGGTCACATTTTTACATCGAAATCAAAAAGTTCACTGCTGCAAAAGTGACCCCAAAAAAAAGGAAAACAAAAAAGCAGCTTTACCTTTTGTTGGTTGTAAAACAGCGATGGACAAGGCCCCAATTTAATTAGATATTTATTTTACAAAACATTATTTAAAAACAGGCGTTAAATGGGGTGAATCCTGGAGGGGGAATGTAAAATATTAAAAAAATATTGAGCAAAAAAAAAAAGAAAAAACTCTACTAATGCAAATTTGCCAGTGCCAAACTACCAATGTGCATCAACTGTACTTTAAAGTTGTAATATCACCATTCACCACTAGATGGCAGATGTGTCTAAGTTACATCAGGTCTGCCTATACTATGGGGAAAAAAATTAATACATTTAAAATAAAGTGTGTGTGTGGGGGGGGGGGGGATAGTGTAAAATATAACATTCAAAAATTTAATAGAAAAAATAATAGAAATTGATATAAAAACACTAATTTTATATAAAAATATTTAATGTTATTATATAAAATATATATATAATTCACAAATTAAACATTATATTTGAAATGCTAATAAATGGAAATAAAAGCAAAGAATGGAAATAAAAATAATATTTTTTCCATTTAAGTTTAAATTATTGTCTATTTTTATTTTGGCAGTTTTGGTCGTCCATATACTAAAACACGAGTAAGAATATATATATTTGGTTTTAATGTTTTGTTTTGTGTTTGTTTTCTGCAGATTTGGAATAATATGCAGGGCAAAAATAGTACCTCAACAGTACTAAAATTTTGAGTGAGTTGATTTTTCTGAAGAAAAAAAAAATACACAAAATGAGTTCTTGCACTTTTTTTTGCAATTCAGCAGTTTTGTGCCGTCCTCGAATGCTCATTTTTTATAAAAATTTACAGTATGTGGTTATTTTCTTGTTGACTTAGGATAGTGTATCTTTCATATAAATCAAATCCATTTCAAGTCAGATGAGTCCATTTTACATAGCGATCACTTATTGGTGTCATCATAGCTTAGCAGAGGTGGCAAAAGTACTCCACGTGCTGCACTTGTGCTAGCGGTCCGAAAAAAAAAAAATAGTCCAATAAGTTGGACTTCCCTCCACTAGAGCTCATTGTTGTATGATATAAAAGAACGTCAACTTTTTGGACTGGAGTCTTGACGCCTGTTTGCCACCGTCATTTGTCTTCATTTTGTTATCCCGACAGCCAGAGAGCGAGCGAGCGACGGAGCGAGCGAGCGACGGAGCGAGCGACGGAGCGAGCGACGGGAGCGAGAGCGCTATTGTGGCATGTGTCATTTCAAAGCTGCAGCATAAAGTAATCATATAGCCACGTCGTAAGCAGCCTTTCATGGCATGTTTGAGGGGCCGGCAGATGTTCTGCACGCGATTACCGCCGTCCGTGTGTGTACTTGCGGCCCAAAGATGCTGCCTCTCATCTTGCTTGTGTGTGTGCGTGTGCGTGTGCGTGTGCGTGTGCGTGTGCGTGTGTGCGTGTCCACTTGTTAAGTGCAGCGGCGGGAGAACACTGGAGATGAAAGTTGAAAGAAACCGAGGCCCAAGATGAAAGGAAGCCAATAAAAGGAAAGTGAGGATGTTGTTTTTCTATAGCGTTGTTAGAGGCCCAGCACGCAGGGACAAAAGTCCTCGCGGAGTCTTCATGGGACAAATAAATTCACATTTTTATAGGTTTTGCCTTACTCGACCTACCTGGATTTTTTTTTTTTTTTTGGAATTCAGCTCCAGAAGCCAGTTTCACTGAGCAGCGTGAAACTCGGTGGGTGTGTCTGTCATGGGTCGACCAACAAAAACGTTTCAATAACCTATGCCCAAAAAGACGCTGTAAGTCAGCCATTTTGGTTTGAAGTGGCCATTTTGGATATTTCCATTCTTCCTTAAAACTAAATTCAGCCTCCAAAGACAATTTGACTTAGCAACATGAAATTTAATAGCCAAGGTGGTCCTGACAAGGCCTATAAAAAAGTCTCAATAACCCATGCCCAAAAAAACACAGGAAGTCGGCCATTTTGGATATTTCCATTGTTCCTTAAAACTACATTCGGCCTCCAAAGACAGTTTGACTTAGCGACATGAAATTTAATAGCCAAGGTGGTCATGACAAGGCCTATAAAAAAGTCACAATAACACACGCCCAAAAAAACACAGGAAGTCGGCCATTTTGGATATTTCCATTGTTCCTTAAAACAAAATTCGGCCTCCAAAGACAGTTTGGCTTAGCAACATGAAATTTAATAGCCAAGGTGGTCATGACAAGGCCTAAAAAAAAGTCACAATAACCCACGCCCAAAAAAACACAGGAAGTCGGCCATTTTGGATATTTCCATTGTTCCTTAAAACTAAATTCGGCCTCCAAAGACAGTTTGACTTAGCGACATGAAATTTAATAGCCAAGGTGGTCATGACAAGACCTATAAAAAAGTCATAATAACCCACGCCCAAAAAAACACAGGAAGTCGGCCATTTTGGATATTTCCATTGTTCCTTAAAACAAAATTCGGCCTCCAAAGACAGTTTGACTTAGCAACATGAAATTTAATAGCCAAGGTGGTCATGACAAGGCCTATAAAAAAATCACAATAACCCATGCCCAAAAAAACCCAGGAAGTCGGCCATTTTGGATATTTCCATTGTTCCTTAAAACAAAATTCGGCCTCCAAAGACAGTTTGACTTAGCAACATGAAATTTAATAGCCAAGGTGGTCATGACAAGGCCTATAAAAAAGTCACAATAACCCACGCCCAAAAAAACACAGGAAGTCGGCCATTTTGGATATTTCCATTGTTCCTTAAAACAAAATTCGGCCTCCAAAGACAGTTTGACTTAGCAACATGAAATTTAATAGCCAAAGGTGGTCATGACAAAGCCTAAAAAAAAGTCACAATAACCCACGCCCAAAAAAACACAGGAAGTCGGCCATTTTGGATATTTCCATTGTTCCTTAAAACTAAATTCGGCCTCCAAAGACAGTTTGACTTAGCAACATAAAATTTAATAGCCAAAGGTGGTCATGACAAGGCCTATAAAAAAGTCACAATAACCCACGCCCAAAAAAACACAGGAAGTCGGCCATTTTGGATATTTCCATTGTTCCTTAAAACTAAATTCGGCCTCCAAAGACAGTTTGACTTAGCAACATGAAATTTAATAGCCAAGGTGGTCATGACAAGGCCTATAAAAAAGTCACAATAACCCACGCCCAAAAAAACACAGGAAGTCGGCCATTTTGGATATTTCCATTGTTCCTTAAAACAAAATTCGGCCTCCAAAGACAGTTTGACTTAGCAACATGAAATTTAATAGCCAAGGTGGTCATGACAAGGCCTATAAAAAAATCACAATAACCCATGCCCAAAAAAACACAGGAAGTCGGCCATTTTGGATATTTCCATTGTTCCTTAAAACAAAATTCGGCCTCCAAAGACAGTTTGACTTAGCAACATGAAATTTAATAGCCAAGGTGGTCATGACAAGGCCTATAAAAAAGTCACAATAACCCACGCCCAAAAAAACACAGGAAGTCGGCCATTTTGGATATTTCCATTGTTCCTTAAAACAAAATTCGGCCTCCAAAGACAGTTTGACTTAGCAACATGAAATTTAATAGCCAAAGGTGGTCATGACAAAGCCTAAAAAAAAGTCACAATAACCCACGCCCAAAAAAACACAGGAAGTCGGCCATTTTGGATATTTCCATTGTTCCTTAAAACTAAATTCGGCCTCCAAAGACAGTTTGACTTAGCAACATAAAATTTAATAGCCAAAGGTGGTCATGACAAGGCCTATAAAAAAGTCACAATAACCCACGCCCAAAAAAACACAGGAAGTCGGCCATTTTGGATATTTCCATTGTTCCTTAAAACTAAATTCGGCCTCCAAAGACAGTTTGACTTAGCAACATGAAATTTAATAGCCAAGGTGGTCATGACAAGGCCTATAAAAAAGTCTCATTAACCCATGCCCAAAAAAAACACAGGAAGTCAGCCATTTTGGATATTTCCATTGTTCCTTAAAACTAAATTCGGCCTCCAAAGACAGTTTGACTTAGCAACATGAAATTTAATAGCAAAGGTGGTCATGACAAGACCTATAAAAAAAGTCACAATAACCCACGCCCAAGAAAACACAGGAAGTCGGCCATTTTGGATATTTCCATTGTTCCTTAAAACAAAATTCGGCCTCCAAAGACAGTTTGACTTAGCAACATTAAATTTAATAGCCAAAGGTGGTCATGACAAAGCCTAAAAAAAAAGTCTTAAGAATCCATGCCCAAAATGACACAGAAAGTCAGCCATTTTGGTTTGAAGTGGCCTTTTATGGTCATTTTGGACTTCTCCAAGGTTCATTCAAAGTAAATTAGCCACCTCTTAGCGTGCTAACATTGTGCATGCACGTCTGTCATAAGTAGACCCACAAGAAAGTTTTAAGAACTCACGCCTGAAAAGACACAGGAAGTCTGCCATTGTGGTTTAAAGCCGCCATTTTAGAATCACGTTGGGCCATTTCAAAGTGTCCCTCGAAAACAAACTTCTGTCCTCGATCGCTCCCGGATTTGACCTAGACAGATGGGCGACACTAAACGATGAAACATTTTGTTTTCACCCTAGCATGTGCGCGCAGAGCCCGGCGGCCAAGTTTGACTTGTCGTCATAAAAGGCAAAACTCGCAATAACTCAGCTCCACAAGGTCAGAGCTTGGCCACCCGACGAAGGCCGCTGCTCACATTTGTCACAACTTCAAACGAGCTCCAGGCTGCCGTATTTTAAGCAAGCCTGGAAAGAAGTCTGTTTCTCGACACCGCATTACCTTTTTTGCACAAAATGCTCCTAAATTCTCCTGAAAGCAGGCTGCTAACTCTCAGCGGGCGCAGTCAAGCGTGGAGCCTCAAAGTAAACGTCTGCAATAACATTAAGCAGCCCGGCAATTACAATCAGAACAAACAGCATTTCTTTATTAGAGGATCTCTCATAATGTCAGTTCACGCGGCGCCCCAAAATTGCAGCAGAAATAATTAATGTCACTCTCGCTTGGGCTCACGCGAGACTAATTTGCCTCCCGCGTTAAGAGCCAAGCATCTCAGAAAAGTTGCTTTTTTTGCTTCTCTTTTGTGCCGACGTTTGCCTGGAAAGCTGGAATGCGTCGGCATGGATTAATCAAATATTGTGCTGTCATTATCCTGACTTGAGGGCGCCTCGGATGAGGAAGGACAAGCCTGATAGACGTAAACGTTAAGGCGTGACGTATTTAACAGCCGTAGCAGCATTATTTCAGATATGCGCAATTACACTCGAAATACAGATGGGTAAGAATAACCCAAATTGGGTCAAAAAGGGACTGACCCAACTTTAGGGGGTTAACTCAATAAGTCGGGTCAAATGAATAACCTACCAAAAAAAAAAATTGGATTGGCTTGCTTTAAGGGTTTGACTCGCGGTGGGAATCTTTGAATGTCTCACAATTCGATTCCGATTTTTGGGTGCAAATTCGATTCCGATTTTTGGGTGCGCGATTCGATTCAGAGTCGATTTTCGGATAAGAGCGATTTTTTATTCCAAATGATTTGATTGACAATGATTTTTGCTTCAATTTATAAACGTTCAAGGAATCGTAATGATCTACTCTCGTCCGACTCGCTAATGCTAACTAGCGCGCTACTCGCGGCACTGTTTTGTGTGTCATTTTTACAGTAAACTTCAACTGGTAGTTGCAAGTAAACAGCTTGTAGCAAGTACACTGAGCACCGTATTTGGACAATGATGTGAGTACTATACTTTAAAGGTGCATTTTAATGTATTACAAGTGTGTTTTAATAGCCACTATGATAAACGAGGGTACACCGTATTGCTCCCAAAAAACAAAAAAAGCCTTTTTGTATCATTTTCTCCGAGGTCATTGATGCGACGTGTGGAGACGTAATGAAGATGCAAGGTGAGACGAGTTAAAGCCATCAAATCATTTTTCCTTTTCAAGCAGGAGAACGCTGCACAATATGCAAAAAGTAACCCCCTCCCAAAAAATCTCATTTCCACTCGATCCACCTGAATTACAATGACACGCTTATTATTATTCCAATGCGGGATTTATAGACTCCAGCACTTTCCACAATGAGCTGACTTTTCCGCGCGTGTGTGTACGGGGGCGTGTTTATGAGGCGAGACACATACGCATTAAAAGGTTAATTCCCGGCGCCCGCAGTGATTATTCATCCCGCGACATAATGCAAACTTCTTCAAAAACGAAAGTAATTGGCAAATTTGCCAAAGTGCGCGACACTGACATGGAGGAAGAATATTAACTACATGCCGCCTCCTCCTTTGGGACTCCAAGCATATCCACGCCGCAAATGTATTCTGAAGGCTGGATAGTGGTTGCACGACCGTTTAATGAAAATAATACATAAATACGTCACATTGTTAGTTCGATGGATTTCGAATAACAGCTAGTTAGCATGTGATTCAACCACAAGTCATTTCCTGCGATATTTAGTAGAGAAACAGACTAGACTAGTGGATTAATATTATAAATACAGGCTCATAATTTTATTTTATTTTTTTTAACTTTTTCTCTTAAATAGTTTAGTTTTCGTCATTTTGCAAAAAATTTTTTTAAAAAATCATAATTTGATTCTCATACAATTGCATGTTTTCTTGTCAAAATAACTTTAGGGTTCATAAAAGTAAACAACTAACTAGTTAAACTAGCCCACCAATAAGTATCAAACTAGCTAATGAAGCAACCCACCAAATAGTTACAATTAATTAACAAACAAGATTTTAAAAACCTGTTCTGTTGCCTACAAAGACAACCTGCTGAGCTAACAAATCCACAAAATAGCAAATGAACTCACAAACAAGCTAACGTAGCAACTGCCGTAGTTCACAATCAAACTCGCCAACAATCAAAATTGGTGAGTTCCATATAAAAACAAACTAGTGCGCTAATAAGCTAGCAAACGGGCTGACTGACAAGCTAACTTACTAACTCACCAACAGCAACAAAATGTTTTATATGTGCTGTTGTGGCTTTTCAACTATGGCGTAAATAAGAGCACTTTGACACAACGCGCTACGTTAGCCAATAAAGCTATCAACAAACCAACAAGCGGCGACTAAATGGCTGACAACACTCAGTCGACGTTTAGCATTCTGTAGGTTTATAGAAACAAACAACATAAAATGTAACAAAAAAGTTTGTTCAGTGGAAAAAAGTGACATGTGCTGCGTCAAATGTTAGCATAGCATGCTAAGCCGAATTGTAGCCTGTGCCTTTTGGCGGGGTGTAACGACCGCACACGTGGCATCCTAAAAGCTACACTTGTACAAAACGTACCATTGTGCCGCTTTTGCCTGTTAGGCCTTCATAGCGGCGTAAAAGCTTTAGCGAAAGCTTTTACCAGTTCGATGATGAGAGTAAACACACACACAAACACGCACACCCTCCCTGGAGTGTCCGCATTGTCTGGAACGGACGCACGCGCGCTAGCCAACAGGGGAGGACGGGAGCGAGTGGCGGCGGCAGCTTTTAGCGCGCCGCATATGGCTGCATGCCACTTGTTTGCTTTAATATCCTGCTTTTATCCACAACATCTTGAGTGCTTCCATTCAGCCGGGATGACGACGACGCCAGCGGGGACGCCCAACTTTGACCTCCGCGCCGCTCACTGGGAGCACTCTGTCCATTACCTCTCATGCAACTAGTGTTCTATCCGTCTGTCCGTTCGACCGTCCAACCATACTTTCATCCGTCTACACATGCCTTTGTAGAAAGTTTTCTCTTATCCATTTGCTCATCATCGTGTGTGTGGATGCCTTTTTTCGTTTGGGCTGTAGGGCAGTTACGACTGGGCCCTATGAACTCTGCCTAGCAACAAGCCACGACACCAGAATGTGTCACACGTGTAAATATATGTAAATTTTTTCTTCATATTTCTTTCTTTCTTTCTTTCTTTATTTATTTATTTATAGTGCTCTGTTTTTACTGCTTCTTCAGCATGACAATTAGAATATTTATTATTTATACATTTTCATTTGAATTATTTTCTGTCATATAGAGGTGTCAGGCAATTAATTTTTTTTAATTGTAATTAATCGCATGAACTCAATTGTTAACTCACGGTTAATCGCAAATGTTATATCCGTTCTAAATGTACTATAAAATGTACAATACATTTTTTATACTCTTGTTAACATAAAAGAGGGGAAATGTGAAACGAATAGAAATATGGCTGCATCTTTCAGTCATTGATACAGTCATAATAATTCATAAAAGTGCGTTAAAATTAAAAATATATATATACTGTACTATAAAAAACGAGTGTGATATTGATTTGTGTTGAGGTCATTTTTCTGCCACTAGATGGCATAATTGCATTTGTAAGACGTTGGTGACAGCTTGGTGCATTTTAATTTAATATTAAGAGCTGTCTAATCTTTAACATGAAGTAACTTGTGAAATTCTGCACATTTTAAAAATTGTAAAATACAACTTGACCCCACTTTCCACAAATATATGTATTATTATTCAATTATTGCTATAAAAAATGGTGGCGTTTTAATTTAACTAAGAATTAAAACACTAATTTTGACACCCCTAAAATATATATATATATATATATATATATATATATATATATATATATATATATATATATATATATACATATTATTTATATATGTTCATTTATTTATTTATAGCATATATTGCTGTTTTTACTACTTTTTCAGCATGACAATGAGTATATTTATTATTTATACAATTCCATTTGAATTATTTTCTGTTATTATTTTATCTCATGGGGAGGACGGAGTAGAAACAGGTTTTATAAGACATTCTCCTAATGAAGTCCCCCCGCCCCCATGTCCCCCCCCCCCCCCCCCCCTTCTTACTGCCTAATAACCAAGACAGCGAGGAGAGCCAATCAAGGAGCTCCCGAAGTCTCATTATCTGAATTGGGAACATCTGATGGATGGCGGTCAGCGTGATCCCCTTCTCTCGCTCTTCTGTCATCTCTCTTCATCATCCTCATCCCCTCTGAAAGTCACGCACAGCGTGTTGCTAAATAAACAGGGACTTGGCGCGCGCGCGCACACGCACACACGCACACGCACTCGAGTGCAACAGCCACGACGTTGATCACAGCAGAGGCCCAGCATGAGCCAGCGCCGGATTACGAGAGCCTCTCCAGAATCGAAAGCAAACACACTTCAGCCGCCTCCCGTGACTTTCGCACTCTTTAATTCTCACTAAGCTGCCTTTGCTGTCTTCTTTTCTTTTTTTTCACCCCCCTCTTCTTCTTCTATTTTTTTTTTTTTTTTACATCCAATTTCAAAAGTAGGCTACGCCATGTCAGGCGCGTTTAACTCAGTCACTGCTGCGGACGGAGAGATTTGTCGAGTCACTTTTTGAGAAAAGGGCTCGTCTGTAATGACTCACGGGCGCCTGTAGGTGGCGGCGTTGCGTGGCTTTGGATTTGAGATGAGCTGAATCAAAAGATGAATGAGACAAAAAGTTGACAATTGCAGCTTTTATTTCATGGTATTTATATCTCCATGAGTATTGTTACGCAACTCATGACCTTTTGCTTGAAGCTGCCCACTTTTCAAGTGAGCAAAAGTATTGGAACAGACTATTAAATGAACTTCAACTGAATAACAGGGTGGTGTAAACCTCACTTGCAATGAGCTGCCGACTGACTTTGTTCTTCCAAATCCGATTAGTTTGAATGCATTTTTCTTTAAATCGTTACTGCATATTTGTATAATACTGTTCATTAATACTATTATTTTTTTTATGTCAAGGCACCAATGTAGCTACTACATGGACCTTACGATAGAAGTTAAAGTTTTCGCAATGTTACGTCAAAAATGTTGAAATGCTTTCCTTGTAATACACACACACACACACATATATATATATATATATATATGTATATATATATATATATATATATATATATATATATATATATATATATATAAACTTGGCATCTACTGTGACATAATGCATAAACGCACGTCTAATTAAACGCCACCTGCACTTTATTTCCCTCCTGACTCGGCACTTTATATTAACGACAGTCGCGTCCCATAAAGCTCTTCAAGTGTCGTCAAGTAAATAAAATATATGAGACTGCTGATTATTCTTATTATCAGATGACATCTCCATCCGCTTGTGACATCTTCTAACGTCTTCACTCGTAATTGGCCTAATAGAAAGAAAAAAAACATCGCATTTAGCACACACACAAAATGTGTTTTGAATCTTACAGTGCACTAGCACCACCTATGGATGGGAATAAACTTTTTTTTTTTAAATCTAATTTTATTTATATTATAATACACATTAAAAAAAACTTTGTTTTAAGGTTTTGGGATGTGGGAGGAAGCAGTTAGTTTGTCATCACAATGGCGTCCATATACTGTTTAACATGGCAGGAAGCATGTACTGTATTTGCATTATATATATATATAATAATAATAATCATATAACGTGACTGTCTTCATGTTCTGTGAAACACATCACCCAAGACAAAACTTTCCAGTTGCTAAGTAATTTAATATGCTGTCATAAACAAAAGAAGAAAAAAAATTTTTAACAGTATATTTTATTCAAACGTTGGTAATTGTGTAATATTTACAAGTCCATCGACATGTTGTTCATATTGAGTGCTGTGAATCTTGGTCATCTTTGGAAGACATCATTATTTGTTTGACATGAAAAATTAGACAATACATGCTCGTGTTCTTGCGCGTTTGCAATGTGGACAAATGTCAAAAGTCCAATTGGCAAGCCGACGAGAAACATTTGGCAGCCATCCTCTGAGAGCAGCGCACACACCTGAAAAATACAAATACATTTGGAATTGAGTGGGACAGATGTCGTTAATGTTAATGATAACATACTTAAACGTACTTAGGGTTGTACAATTCCAAGAATTTTCAGAGTTGTAAACATTATATGCGACATTAGTGACACGATGGAAATGAGCTAAATATGGATTTTCATGTATATAAAATTTAGAAACATTTTATAAAATGATGAATCAGATGCAAAAATGTTCTACATCTTTGTGTGAAAATATCTGAAATGTGTCCACTGTCCATAATATTTAACAAGGCCACATTTAATTGTACACACAATTCACTTTCATCAATTATTTAATCTAATATTAACTTGATGTTATATCGTGTTCCTATATATTTTTTTTGAGTTTGTATAGTTGTAAAATGTGTCAAAACTTTAATTAAATAATAAAAACATGACAGGATTTTCTTTTTTTTAACCCGGGAGGGGGCGTTGCATTTTACAAGCTGTCATTCTACGTTTGGCCACTAGAGTCCACTGTTGACTTACAAAGATAACCCTTACTTCTGTTCTGATTGATAGTCGGTCTAGTTTAGACAGGAATTCCTTTTACAAAATGCAAGCACATTACTATAAATTAATGTGTTAAATGAATATCTCTATGTTACAGTCAAAAACAAAGCCTGACGGACTTGATGTTTGTGTACCTAATGTTGTGTCCACGACCGCGTGTTAGCGTTCAGGCCAAGTCTATTTTCTTCTGCGTTTCGCTCAGTTTGTCTTGTAGCCTCTTCTTCCGCCATTCCAGAAACTTCCTCCGCATCCTGCTGGCCTGCCAGCCAGCCGCGAAGCCCGCCAGGAAGGACACGACTACGGCCGCTTGCACCGACCTCTCCGAGAAGTCTGCCATGGACGCGTCTGTCAGCCAGCCGCGCGATGCCGGAAGTAAAGTGACAGGTACAAGTCTCGCGATATTTCATCGCGGTATACAGAAGGATCCTACCAGGATGTGCGCGCACGCGCAGACTGAAATAGATAAGAAATAGCAAAAAGGTCCTCATGAGTCAAAACAAATAAAATAATTGAGATGTTGCTATATTCTATTTCGACACTTAATTCCTTTTAAATTGATAATTAAAGTTACAGCAATTCTAATGTTGCCAGATTCAAATCCCTAGTTTTGAGAAAAACGGGTTCAAAG
Source organism: Leptonotus elevatus (assembly GCF_054856555.1). NCBI lineage: Eukaryota > Metazoa > Chordata > Actinopteri > Syngnathiformes > Syngnathidae > Leptonotus > Leptonotus elevatus. The sequence goes on along the minus strand of NC_141256.1, from coordinate 15,351,725 downwards.
TTTTGGTCCTTGCATCTTGGGAAAAAATATATTGACTACAAAGTTTCAGGAACTGTTGAAAGCTCACTGGAAAGTCAATTCCAATAGGCTAAGCTAGGACATCATCCTAGATTTCGACCCATTAAAAGTTTAGGGAGTTTGGCCTCAGCAGATGAAATCAGACTAAACTTTGAAGATCACGTAAGCTTACAATTCATCTTCTGAGGCATAATCAGCTAAAGTTTAATTATTTTATTGTTACTCCTCGTGCTATTTTTATTTATTTATTAAAATGATGTCATATTGTCGAATTGAGAAAATAGATTTACTAATTTTGAGTAAATTAAAGCAAAAGATAATTTGCCATTTGGGAAAGTCGCTAAATTGGCAACACTGGGACTGCTGTTTTGTAGTGTGGAAGCGAGGACATGAATGCTACGCACTCTTGTACAGTAGATGGCAGTATGCGCATATATGTTGCTTGCAATCCGCTATTAACAGAAAGAAGAAGAAGACAAGCAGCTATGCGTAATGCACAGTGGGAGTACGTCACAAGATTCTCGGCTTGCTATTGGCTGAGCGCGAAATTCAAACACCAACCAGGAAAACGTTAGCGAACGTTTACTCGATTGGGAACTTTCGGGGCGGCGTAAGATGAAAAAAGACCATTTATTTTAGTTTAAAATTTGTATTCATTTATTATTCCTCAGATAACGAAAATGGATGTGACCTGTTGTTTAAAGTAAGTAAAGAAAAACTACTTGAAGTTCTAGTCCTACGAGGAGTTTTCATTTGTGCTTCCTGAGTGCTGCAGTATACTGTATTTCGTTTCCCCCCCTCATGGCTTTTGACTTATTAACGATGCTAAAACGGTGGACAAAGTTTGTGCCGTAGCAAATGACGTTTGTACAAGATTTCGTCTCCTGGTGGGGTCGGGCATTGTTGTGACTCTCGATGGCCTTATTTTGATTCCGCTTGCCTCATTCTGGTTGCGTTTGAATTTTGCTACTGCGGCACTGCCTCATCGCATAAAGAACCATCATACATCTGTACAATAATGAACTGGATCGTCTTTTCCTTTTCTTTTTTTTTTTAAAGATTGGCCACCTCAAATGCATCCTGCCAAGTGCTAAATTTGTGCTTTTCGACACATACGTACTGCTGGTGTTTATTTACGACAGACTTGTTGAAGCAGTTTTTTAGTGTGTCATCCTGCAATATGAATAACTCACATTGTAAACCAAATTTGACAGAGCGTTTGAAAGCTGCTTCAGCACATACTCGGGAGATGACCCCCTGGATGCATGGCTCAAGTGAGTCTCTGCTCTTCTCTTCTCATTCGGTGACTGACCAGCAGCTGAGCAAACATCACAACAGACTTTTGTCACTTTTTTCCCCCCCACTGTGTGCGCTTGGCAGGTTTGTGGAGTACATGGACGAAAATGTACCTGCAGGCGGCAGCAGCGAAATGTCAGTGGTGCTCGCCAGGCTGGTGCAGAACTTTCTCAGTGTGGAGCGATATGCCGACGACGACCGATTCGTCAACATGTGCGTCAGATATGTAAGTGTGTCTTCATGGCAATTGGATTTCTGAAATCCAAATCCAAAGTGCTCTTACGGGAGTTTGTTGTTTGCAGGCCACTTACTACGCCGAGCCCATCGCCCTGTTCGACCACATCTTCAGTGAGGGCGTGGGCACCAGGACGGCGGCGCTCTATGTGGCCTGGGCTCAGTGCTTTGAGCAAAAAGCAATGACGGAGCAAGCAGATGCTGTTTACCGCAAAGCTCTGGAGAACCGAGCCCGGCCCTCTGAAAACGTCATGGCAGAGTACAGGTAACGCGTAGCTTCCACTTCTCAATCACTGCGGGGTTTTGTTGTCATATTTGCCGACTCAAAATTCTACATGTGATTCCCCAGGAAGTTTCAAGTCAGAAGCAAAAGCCAGGAAATGGTGTCAGAAGGTGAGAGTTCGGAGGTTGTTTGGGTCCCGTTGCAGCTGTTGTCGTCCGCTGCTAATTTGTTTGCCGCCGGATGTGATGCAGGAGTTCCGAAGCTGCCGCAGAATCATCAGCCGTCATCAGACAGCGTGCCCGCTGCTCCATCACAGGTGCCTCATCTCCATTTCATAAACACGAGCAACTCCGTTAGGGCAGGAATGATTTATAAATCAAATACTTCAATGAGAGGAAGAGAGAAAAAAAAATGGCGAAGCTCTCAGTCGTCTTTATTGAGCAAACGTCAGGGAAAAAAACGCGTTCATACATGACATGATCTGTCCAAGGCCACTAGCGACATCTGAGCTCTCAACAGTGCAGCGGAGTTAGCTAACGGTTAGCCAGTTAGCACACAGCTGTTAACCTGAGCGAGCAGCAGCCTCGAGCGAGGCGCAATCATGGATTCTAATTAGGGACGCCGATATTGGGCATTGAGATGAATATCGGTATCGGCCTCTTTTTTTTTTTTTTTTTAATCTGACGGTCGATAAAAGGTCGATCGAAAACCTTTTTAATCTCTACTATTTGTTTACATTTTCAGTTAACTTTATAAGAGATGCTGCTGACCCTGGGAACCTTGAAGAAATGTAAAAGTTTAAGATTTCAGTTTTTAATAAATTTTGGAAAAAAATATTTTACTGTAAAAAACTATACAGAGCTATATTATTTACTTGTTTAAGTTTCCATTTAGCTTTTTAAGACTTCCAGAATTTTTATTTATTTTTTTATTTAAAATGAAGTCTATTGTCTAATTATATATTTTTTTTAATCTACATTTTGAAAAGTCTGAAAAACTGTTCAATAAACATGCTTTAAGACATTACAACATAGGCATTTGTATTTAAAATAATAATAATAATAATTTACGTGAGTATCCCCCCCCCCCCTCCCCCTTTTATGAAAATGAATATCGGCTTCAAATATCGGCCTCCTTTACTAGGCTGCTAATAATCGGTATCAGCCCTGAAAATAAACATATCGATCTATCTCTAATTTTAACAATATTCCGTAAACGAAACCTTCGTCTGCTTCTACTCAGGCCACAGCCGAGATCCAATCCAGTGAGGCCGCTTACGTGCGCACGTAAGTCATAATAACAATGGCGCACAAACGACATAGCCGGGGACACATGACGTCAAACATATGTAGACACTTTTTTTTTGGGTGAACGTGACCTTTGCCCTCCAGAGTTTCGAGGTCCTCCAGCCATCAGCCCGAGCGCAGCGATCGGGCGCTTGTGAGCATGTACTCCAAGGACGCGCTGACATCGGAAGGGTCCGAGCTTTGCTTCGAGGAAGTGCGGGCGCGGACGTACTTGCAGAAGAGGCAGCAGAAACGGGAGGCCGAGGAGCGCCTGAGATATAAATGCGGAGGGGAGGGGTCGTCGTCGTCGCCGCCGCCGCCGCCGTCTTGCCCGTGTCCCGTTGTTGCACGTGAAGCGGAGCATTTGGAGAGTGAGGATGATGAGGCTGTTGCCAGGCTTCGGCACCAAGTCCACGAGATGAGCAGGAAGCTGAAGGTGAACCGGCTCGGGTGCGGGATGCTCATCAGCTCCCCCGATGACGACGACGATGATTATCTGGCATCCTAACATCTGCTTTTGCTTCTCCAGATGTGCCATCAAGGGCCCCAGGAAGGCTGCCGTGAAACACAAGCCCAGGAGAACCTCAATGGTGACTTGCATGTGCACTAAAAGTCGCATAGATCCTGTCAAGGCCCCGATTTTCGAACCCGCGTGTGTTTGTGCATGGCAGCATCACAGGATAGCGCGCACGATGTTTCCCACATCACTCCCAGCAACTCGCTGCTGAGCTCCCAGCACGCCACTGCCACGCCGCCACACGTGCTGCCATCGCCCACCGTCAACACGCGCGAGGCCCTGAGTGAGCGCCTCTTCTTTGCCGAGCAAAACCTCTCCAAAAAACGTTGGCTTCAACAATGCCACTTGTGCGTTTCAGACGTGATCATGGGAATGTTTCAGTTCCCCACGTTGACCGACGAACCCCCGAGCGACGCGTCGGCGGCCGTCCCCGCCGGGAAGCCGGCAGATGATGCAAACGGTAAGCGCCTCCTGCAGCGGTGTCAAAGTCCGGTCCTCGGGGGGGGGGGGGGGGGGGGGGGAGGTCCGAGTCCTGCATGTTTTCGAGGTTTCCCATGTTCAACACAGGGGATTCATATTTCAGCTCATCAGCAAGCTCATTGAATCAGGTGTGTTGGAGTAGAGACACCTTGAAAACATGCAGGACTCTGACACCTGTGACTTAGAGCAAAGGAAAGGAAGACTTAAATGTTGTGTATTTAAACACCAAAAAGTTCAAATAAAAAAATATTTTAGGCTAATGAAAGTCCACTAGCTTATTGCTAATGTATAATGTGAAACTCCATAGACGAGCTAACGAAAATTAGCATAGCTGTTCCAATCATTCTAACCCACACGATGCCCAAGCATCAGATCTTTTTTTAATTTTTTTATTTTTGTCGATCACTAAACAAGTCAAGTGTTGCTGTCAATTTTGTGTGTTTTTTTTTCTTTCTAAACTGATTTGATCTATTCTTTTTGGCACAAAATTCCTTTTTTAAATGTTTTTTATTTACATTTTTTTTTCTCACACTAAATCCCCTCAACATTAAAAAACAAACAAACCTTGATGTCTTTTAAACAAACAAAATGTAACTTTGGCTACTTCCTGCCTCACAGGCTCCGCCCCACTGGTCAATTCTGCCACCGCAAAGTCCTTCACAATCTACCAGGATGACGCCAGGTCAGTCGGGCAGATGATTGTCACTTGTTAAAAAAAGTGCCTCATTGTGCAAGTTTTTCCAATTTTGTTTCGTTTTCTCTTATGCACCAACATTCGGCAAACCTCATATTACAACTTGAGGCAATTCAATATTTTTTTGATGCTATTTGTTTCAACTCGTGAGCAAAAAAATGATGATGTTGTTGTTGTGCAGTGCTGCCGCTTCCCACGCGCTGAGCAGGAGCAAAGCAACGCGAGGCCGAGGCTTGACGGAGAATCTGCCGTCCGCCGTGAGTCTGATACGATTGACTTTCGATGGTCGTGCCTTGTTGTTCGACTAACATTGGATGTATGCCAGGAAGCCAACATGGCGGCGGCGGCGGCGGGGTGGTCCCAGCAGGACAAGACGACCAACGAGGCGAGCGCGTGGGGCGAGGGTTGGCTGGCGGCGTGTCCCAACAACACGGCCGACTTCGCCATGGCGGCGCGCTGCGTGTCCACGCCCTTCGCGCACAAAGGGGCCGGGGACGCCTTCCAGGGCGCAGGTATCACTTCCTGGTATCTTTTTCAACTTTTCGACACTTTTCCCAGCTCGACTAATGCATGTTGTGTGTTTCCTAGTGGATGTGACGCTCGCCGACAGAGAAGCCGACGAAAACACGTTCGTCAGACGTCTGTGTAAACTCAGGTGAGAGGCTGAACTTCCCGCCCTTCACTTCCTCTTCCTGTGCACGAGGGAATCTGAAATACAGTCTAGATTAGTTGTCCCAAACTTTTTTTTTTTTTTCACCGGGGACTCGGGTTCATAGTATTACAAATTAGGACCTAAACCAGGGGTTTGCAACCTGTGGCTCTTTTTCATTTTCTGTGGGTCCTTGTGGGACTCCCAAAAAAAAAAAAAATTAGACCAGGGCCGTTTTATCAAGAGTTAAAATCGATTATAAGTTGGTTTTAAGTCAATTCACTCTCGACAGACTTATAATTGAAATCAACGTTAAGATCAGTTTTAACGCTTGATAAAACAGGACCAATATGTGGAAATGGGTTTTGGATTTTTTGTGTCGTAAATAAATGTTATAAATATTCTACATGCACAATTGAAAGGCATTGATGAAAAATGAAAGAGAAAATATGACATTTGGTTGTCAGTTACACTGAAATTACGTTTAAATTAAAATTTAGAACCATATATATTAGGGGTGGGAATCTTTAAATGTCTCTCGATTCGATTCCGATTTTGGGGTCTGCAATTAGATTTTCGATTAAGAACGATTTTTGGTTCCAAATGATTTGATTGACAATAATTTTTGCTTCAATCTATAGATGTGCAAGGAATTGTAATGATCTACTCCAGTCTGACTCGCTAATGCTAATTAGCGCGCTACTCGCGTTGGCCAGACTCTCTATATATGGCTCTGGTAAAATGTGTTACATGGGCTCCCTCTAGTGGTGCACATAGAAGGTTGCAGTGGCTTCTGATTGTTTTGTTTACTTTAATGTCATTCTATTATTCTTATTATTTTTAAGTCTAAACAAGTTGATTTTGAAGCACTTACTCGGCTTCTCGCATGCCTCCTCCTCCTCCGACTCAGTCCCATCATCGAGCAGAGTCCGCCTGACGAAAAGTCTGACAGTCAGCCAGCGTCCTCCTCCGCAGCACACGCCGGGACCATCGTGGGCGAGGGACTCGCCGGCCATCAGCTGAGCTCATCCGCCACCTTGGCGCAGGCCCCGCCGCCACCCGCCGCGCTCTCCTTCGGGGACCGCACGGCGTTTGGCCCCTCGCCGGCCGCGCAGACTTTTGCCATCGCGGAGGATTTGCCGCAGCGTTACCCGCACCAAAATGCCATCGTGGGCGTCGGGACCCTCGTGAGTCCGGAGCGCGCCGACCAACACATGGCAAGAGGAAAAGCGGAGAACTTGTATGGTGAGTTTTGTGTACGTTGAAATATCATGTTGATCCCGATGAACTCATTCACTGCCATTAACGGCTATAGACGTCATAAATTCATTTGAACAATTTCTAGTAGTTTAACATTTTTTTCTACTTTTGTTAACAAGAGTATGAAAACCTAGAAAAAAAGTTTTTGGTACATTTAGAACAGATATTAAATTTGTGATTAATCGTGAGTTAACTAGTGAAGTCATGCGATTAATTGCGATTAAAAAACCCTTATTTGTAATAATCTTTTCTTTCTTTTTTTAAATAAATAATGATTGTAATTATTTGTTTTCCAATTTTTACTAATCTTTTTTTTTTTTAAAGATTATTAAAAATTAGGGGCATCAGGCGATTACCATTTTTAATTGTAATTAATCGCATGACTTCACTAGTTAACTCACGATTAATCACACATTTTATTTTTGTTCTAATACAAAAAAAATAAAAAGTCATACTCTTGTTAAAAAAGTGGGAAAAATGTAAAACTAATAGAAATTGTTCAAATGAATTTTTGACGTCTATAGCCGTCAATGGCAGTGAATGAGTTCAAAACCTGAGTTTGTGTTTGCGTGTCAGAATCACAGGGAAGCGTCACTCCCAACAATTCACTCGGCTGCCAGCACGCCACTGCCACTCCGGCACGCGTGCCGCCGTCGCCCACCGTCAACACGCGCGAGGCCCTGGGTGAGCACCTCTTCTTTGCCAGGCAAACCCGAAAAGATAAATCTAGCGGCGCCTTGACATACGAGTGACACCACTTAGGAAGGGAAACCGGCCTTAATTCTGATTGTATTTATTTATTTACTTACTATATTTATTTATCTTTTTAGTGGCTTTTACCCGAATCCAAAATTTGAGGTACGAGAGATTTGAGTTACAAGTGCATGTATCTCAAGGCACCGCTGTTTATACTGAAATAACGATCATCACGTCTCTATTTGCTCACAGATCTTTAGTTAGCATCAACAATGGCGTGCGTGCGTGTGTTTGTGTGTGTGTGTTGCAGACGTGATCATGGGAATGTTCCAGGTCCCCACGATGACCACCGATCACCCCATGAGTGACGTGTCGGCGTTCGTAAGCAGTGAGAAGCCGTTGGATGATGCAAAAGGTAAAGGAAAAGAAGACCCTCCGGCTAAACGAGGCTCGGCGTGCCTGCTTCCAGATGTTTAGCTGTCAATCGCACTTTTCTGTGAAACGGACACCAAAAAAAAAGCTGCACTAAATTGCATCTATTCGGCTAATAAAAGTCCACTAGCTTGTTGCTAACATATAATGTAAAACGTCATAGACAGGTTAATGACAATTAGCATCGTTGTCCAGGTCATTAAAATGATATCAGATTAGTTATAACAAAAATTGTTTACCCAAAAAAAATTTTTTTTTACGTCTTCTCTCTTTCCACTTCCCGCCTCACAGGCTCCGCCCCACCGGTCAATTCTGCCGCCGCGGAGCCCTTCAGCGTCTACCAGGATGACGTCAGGTCAGTTGGAAGATGATCGTCACTTGAGCAAAATGTTTCTGGACTGAAGTGGCCCAATGTGCCCGTTTTGCTGCTTTGCGCGTGCCTGAACGTGTTATGTATCGTTTGAAAGCTGACTTTCTGGAGGTTTGAATCCTTCCCAACAGTTTTAAGATGCAATCATGTCTGCAGGCTGAGTGAGCACTTGAGTCAAAATGTCTGTGCGACAAGAAGAATTTGGAAAGCTCGATGCCGCTTTTCTTCATACCGATACCAGTAGTATTGTAAAGTAGTCACCGATACCAAGCATCGATACCACTAGTACTTTCTACCTGGTATCAACTTAGGAAATGCAGTAACCAAAACAAAAAAAATCAAGATTTTTGTTTATGAAAATAAAAACGAAAAATGCTTTAAAAAAATTTTTTTTACATTTTTAAATATACATACATTATACCAATAATGTGAATAAATAAAGCAAGTAATACAAATAAATTAAATTAACTAAAATTAATTATATTTGTACCAAAAAAGGTAAAATTGTTACCTTTTGCCAGTAGGACCTAAATAGATTTTGACTATTGGGGTGAAAAATTCAAAGTATAATTTAAAAAAAGAGACCAATACTTTGCTGATATTCCAAATGGTTCAAGAACAGCTTCAAATTTACTTTGGGTGCACCTTTTTTAGCCGTTTTTGGCAAAAATCACAGGAATGATAAGTTTGTTTTTGTTTTTTTACAGTCTAGTGTTGTTTTTATGCCCAAAATTATTTTGTTTTTGTGTGTGTGCAGTGCCGCCGCTTCCCGCACGCTGGGCAAGAGCAAAGCAACGCAAGGTCGAGGCTTGTCAGTAAATCTGCCGTCCGCCGTAAGTCGGATTTGATTGACATTTGATGGTCACGTTTCGAACGACTGAATTGACTTTTTGTTACGTAAAAACATAACGCTAGTCTGATACGTTTTGAAGTATGCTAACATTGCGGCGGCGGGGTGGTCCCGGCAGGACAAGATGGCCGACGAGGTGAGCGCGTGGGGCGACGGCTGGCTGGCGGCGTGTCCCAACAACACGGCCGACTTCGCCCTGGCGGCGTGCTGCGTGTCCACGCCCGGCGATGCTTCCCAGGGCGCAGGTAACACTTCCCGCTTCCTGTCACGTGATGACGAACGCAAATGCGCTCGAGCGGCAGTCGAGTGGACGATTGGCAACTTGACGCCTTTCTCCGTGTTGTGCGTTTCCAGTGGACGTGACATGCGCTGGCGGGGAGGCCGACAAAAACACTTTCATGGGACATTTGCAGAAGCTCAGGTAAAGCAAGAAAAACGTCCGACTCGTCGCTTCTTAAAAGCTTGCGGCTTTCTCAGTGCCGATTCGATACCGATTATTAGTGGTCAAGGAGGCCGATAACCGATATTTCAAGCCGATATTACTTTGCCGTAAAAGAGAAAATATTAGCATCAAAATTAAGAAGAACAAAACTTCTTATTTTATTTTTAACTCATTCTCTCCCAACCATTTCCCCTGAAGCAACCCCCTTCGCTCCCAGCTGTTTTACTGGATTTTGACACAGAATATTGTGTTGCTATAAAAACATGGAACCTACCAAAAGAAAGATTAGAGTCTCTTCTTCCACCAGGAAAAAAAAAGTATAATAGTATCTGTTTCCGTTTTGCAGCAATTAGCTATAGCTAAGTTTCATCATTATTCACAAACCTGTTGAAAACACTGTCAAAAAGAGCTTGTTCCATCATGGCCCTGGTTGATCTCTTATACTCTGCTGCCACCTGCTGGCCATTTTTTGTAATAACTACCATTGCTTTAAGCGACCTCTTCAGGTCAGAGGCTGTATCACTGCTCTAGCATACAAAAACGTAATAATAATAAACGTATAAATACGTTTTGGGGTTTGAATGAGTTAAGCATATAAAGAATAGACAGCTTTGTTTACAAATTATTTTTAAAAATTGCAGGGAGCTTCCAGGGTCATCAGTATTTGTTAAGCTAAATTAAAACTAAGCTGGTAAATAGTTCGTTAACATTTTCTACTAGAAATAAAGTTTTCAAATATGTCAACATAATTTCTTAATTTTCTTCTTCTTTTTTTTTAAATAAAGTGTAGGGAATTCGCAGTGTCAGCATCATCTTTCATGAAGTTGTAAATAAATTCCTAAATGAAAAATGCATGCAAAATTGCGACTGTAGCTAATTTGGGGTTTTAGTCAGGGTTAGTAAAAAGGTTTCAAAAGATCTTCGCAGACAGTGTCTGAATATGTTCGAAATGTTTTTGCCACAAGTAAAAACTGTCTGTGAACATCTTATAAATCGGCCTTCAGATTCGTAAAAAGGCTGATGCCGATATTTGTCAAAATGCCAAATATCGGCCCGGCCGATAATCGGGTCTATCCCTCGCTTCAAAGTGTTTGTACAGTTGCAATGTGTTTACTTCTGAAGCACTTACTGGCTTCTTGGGTGCCTCCTCTGACTCAGTCCCATCACGGAGCAGCATCCGCCTGACGAGAAGTCTTCCGCCAGCGCCGCCAATCAGTCGGCGGCCTCCTCGGGGCCACGCGGCGGCGCCGTCGTGTTCGAGGGGCTCAGCGCCCACCAGCCGATCGTCGCATCACCCGCCTCAGATGCGATGGCGTGGGCCCCCGCGAGCCTACCGTCCGCCGACCAACACATGGCAAGTCCCGAGAAAGAGTGTCCTGGCCTCCCTGATTCAGCCAAGCGGCTCTCTGACTCCTGGAGCAGCGGCTCCGACTTCCTGCCCGCCGCCGACCAACACATGGCAAGTCCGGAAAAAGAACGCGGCGGCTCCTCTGACGCCGCTCAGCTGCTCTCCGATCCCTGGAGCAGTGAGCTCATCTCGGACTTGTTGTCAAGGATGAACCCGCCGCTCACCTCGCACCCGCAGTGCGTCATCTGGCAGCGCGGCCTCCCGGACATCGCCGCCAAAAAGACCATCAGCATGGGTAACAATAACTTTGAAAGGCTTGCTTAGCATAGCGATGCTAAGGGTCAGCCTAGCTAACATGGAGATTCTAAAGCAGGGGTTCGATCAAAAAAAAGTGGTGGGACGAATATGCGCAATTTTAATTCACATGTCAACGGAACGTATGGCGTTCCACAGGGTTCAGTACTGGGGCCTCTGCTGTTTTCATTGTATCTGTGATATATCAACGGGACGTATGGCGTTCCACAGGGTTCAGTACTGGGGCCTCTGCTGTTTTCATTGTATCTGTGATGTCCGTGGGTTCCTGGTGCGCATAGAAAAGTGGTTCAGTACCTCCAACAAGTTTAAGAATCACTGTGCTAACCGTTCTCTGCGACAGGAAAAGCGTGTTTGCGAGTGGACCGCGTCCTCGGCCAAGGAGCGTTTGCAACCGTTTTCCAGGCCACTAACCCTGCCAGCTGCGACAAGATGGTGCTGAAGGTAAGATGGTATGGAGGACCAAAAATGCCAAAATCAAAAATAAATTAATAATGTGAAAATATAACTGATATAAAAAAAGAATCATTCAAAAATTGAATATGAAAAAATAAATATAAATTTGAATAAAAGCAAATAAATTAAATAAATAAACATACATACATACATACATAAATTAAAAATAAATATAAATAGAATTAAATGTCAATCAAGAAATAAAAACACTCTGCTCTCATACTTATTTACCCAAGACAAACTTAGGACCGCCCCCTCATTTGAATAACATTTCATGATGCATTTCATGCTGACAGCATATGCAGCATGAAATAAATCAAAATGAGAGCAGCGCGTTTAATTTATTGATTGACATTTAAATGTTTTTATTTCTGCATTTATTTATATTTTTTTGAATCTCTTTTTTTTTTTTTTTACTATATATTATATATATATTTATTTTCTGTATTTAATTCATTATATTTTTATTTTGACATTTATTACAATTTTATTTGGCCATTTTTGGCCCTCCATAAGATGCCACATTTGACGACGACGTGTGAGAAGTGTTCCCGCAAAAGCAGGCCGTGTGTAAACGTGACGTTGTGCCGAGCAGGTGCAGAAACCGGCCAATCCGTGGGAGTTTTACATCAACACTCAGCTTGACCTCCGCCTGCCTCCGCCCTCCCGTCATCTGTTCGCCCGCATGCACTCGGTTCACGTCTTCGCCGACGGCAGCGTCATGCTGGGCGAGCTGCACAGCTACGGCACCCTGCTGGTATATGAAAAGGGCCCGTGCTCCGCTTTGCCTCGTGAGCCCGCCGCTCCTCCCAGTTGAAATAATCAAAGTGTTTCCCTGCCAGAACACAGCCAACGTTTACAAAAGCGGCGTCGACAAAGTGATGCCTCAGCCGCTCGCCATCTACTTCGCCGTCTGCATCCTGCGAATGCTGGAAGAACTGCACGCCGCTCGCATCGTCCACGCCGACGTCAAGCCCGACAACTTTGTCCTCGGGCAAAGGTACGCCACGTGCCACATGCGCGCATTTCGCCGGCGCTTTACAAACGCCGTTGCGCAGGTTCGTGGAGAACGACAACTTTGAGGCGGACAACCTGGAGCACGGCCTGGTCCTCATCGACCTGGGCCAAAGCATCGACATGGACCTCTTCCCGTCGGGAACCGCCTTCACCGCCAGGTGCCTGACGTCCGGCTTCCAGTGCACCGAGATGCTCAGCGGGAAACCTTGGAGCTACCAGGTCAGACGCTACCTCGGCTTTTGTTTAGTTTAATCCCATCCGGGAGTCGTGGATTAAATGAGATTAAATCACACGAGCGCGATTTATGATGATGATGATGATGATGATGATGATGATGATGATGATGATGATGATGATGATGATGATGATGATGATGATGACGACGACGATGTGGGTTGCAGACGGACTTGTTTGGCGCGGCGGGGACGGTCCACGTGCTGCTGTTCGGGTCGTACATGCAAGCGGTGCAAGAAGAAGACGGCGAGTGGAGGACCCGCGCGTCCTTTCGAAGGTTCGTGTTCGTGTGCGGTTCACACCGTGGACACAAATCGGAGTACATTGAGATACACGAGCACGCAACTGAAATTGGAACCAAGTCGTGACTTGAACCAGCGGGAAAAAAATCATTGTATATTAAATCGCAATTTGATTATTTTCCTCACCCTCAGGATGCCTCACGGTGACGTGTGGCAGCATTTGTTCCGCACCCTGCTCAACGTTCCCGCCTGCCGTCCGTCCCCCGCGACCCTCGCCGACCTCCGCCATCGTCTGACCGCCGTCCTGCGCAGCGACTACCGCCACAAGCTGCCGTCGCTCAAGAACCGCCTGCTGGTCCGTCTGCTGGAGAGCTGCAAGGCCGCATAGCTGCGCGGGCGACATCATGTTGCGATTATGGCGGGGTCACCTGGAATGTAAAAACAAGCACAAAAAAAAAAAAACTAAATCGTGTTCAAATGTTCTCATCTTGATTAAGTTTGACCGCCAGGTGGCGCCACCGAGCAGACAAAGCAGATGCCTGAGGAGTTTTATCAGACCGTTTTTTTTTGGTCTGAAAATTGTTTTATATCTTTGTTCTTTTATTTATTCTATGCAGTTGACGAATAGTGACGAGCAGAACAATTGTGGGTTCTTCCAAGAGCTGGTAGAAGTTACTTGCCGTTCATACAAAATAAATTGATGGTTGATTTTATTTACTGTACGTGCCGTCAGATTTTTTTCTAATGTAAAATTGTTCAATAAAGTTTAGGAAACTGGAGTCAACGACTGATTATGCATATGTTGTACACAGATGAGGACAAGTAAAAGTTCACATCTGTAGAGAAAAAAATGTTTTATTGGCAGAAGCAGGAAAAGTCACTGTTTTACATTTTGTACTCAATACACTATCAACAAAGCTCGAGCTTTACCATTGATTCTATTACTTTTGACTCAGCATGAGACTCAGTATTGTTTGGTGGTATTTACTGTTTCATGTTCTTGTTTTTATTGTCTTGTGTGTCACAGCGTCACATAATTATACATTTTCCTAATAATGGGGGCATCTCGTCTAGCTTTCCAAATCAATGGACCGTTCCAGAAGTCGCCAGCAGAGGCCGACAACGAGTCAACTGCCGAAAGTACCACAAAGAAGAAAACCCGGAAACATAACAAAAGCGGTAAGTTTTTTTCTTGAAATACTTCTTACATGTCCTACTTTTGCTATTATTTCGTGCAAAAATAACGTGTTTGTGTGCTACGTTATTCACGGTACGTTTTCATCTTGTGCGAATACAATTTAAGAACTTGAGGAACTACAATAAAACACTTTGAGGTTTTTCCTTCGAGAAATTTTAATCATGGCTCTCATCCGGGCATTTGTGATATTTCCGCAATGCAAATGCTTCCTTTACACGGTGAAAACAAACAACGAGTCGTATTGCTTTTGGCTGGCATACAAACAGGCAGATTAATATTAAAGCAGTCAAACGACATTTGATCACATTTTGAAATCAAAAATAGTCACAAGTCTAATTACAACCATCCAAAGTCTAATACTTTTCAATAAGCGTAGAGTTTCCTTTCACCGAGTTGACCTCCATTTTGACAGAGCGGAGGACAATGGCGGCGATGGCGACAAAGGTGTTCCGCAGCCCGGCTCGTCACGGCTACGCGGTGGAGGCGTCGCCATTCTTCCCCGGCAGGCTGGCGTGCGCCACCTCTCAACATTATGGCATAGCAGGTTGTCAAGGGTACAGTTTCATGCAGCTGTAAACTTGACCTTTGACCTTCACCTCTCTGCTCATGCGCAGGCGGCGGCTCGCTGTTGGTCCTCGAAGACACGCCTGCCGGACTTCACCTTGTCAGAAGGTATCATGTGAAGACAAAATGACGGCCAACTAAAGTTCAGCTGCTCCAGTTGGATTTTCATCAACATTGCTGACGAACGTATTGTTTGCGTTTCAGCTGGGAATGGAGCGACGGCTTGTTCGACGTGTCGTGGAGTGAGACCAATGAGAACGTGTTGGTGGCTGCGGGCGGCGACGGCAGCTTGCAGTTGTGGGACGTTCATCACGACGCCCCCCTCAGGCTAGCCAAGGAACACACGCAAGAGGTCTCGCACACTCGCTGGGCCGAGGGGGTCATAGGTCAATGTACACTGGTTTGCAAATCCTTTCCAACCCATATTCAATTTAATACACTACAAGGACAAGATATTTATTGTTCAAACCGATGAACTGAAATCTCATTTTGAATTTGATGCCTGCGACATGTTTTAAAAGCAGCTTGATTGAAAACTGGAACAAAATTCGCGATGCAAATCGACACCCGGAAACGCCACTGGAAGTAAAGTGAAAAAGTGTGCTGCGGTCTGACGAGTCCACATTTCAAATTGTGTACTCAGAAACACAAGCTGGCCAGCTTCTCTGGGATGGAGCTCATCTGAGATGGACTGAAAGTGGAAAAGTGTGACGCGGTCTGACGAGTCCACATTCCAAATTGTTTTTGTAAATCATGGGTGCGGTGCATGTGTTGTAGGTGTACGCGGTGGACTGGAGTCAGACGCGAGGCGACGACGCCATCGTGTCGGGATCGTGGGATCGTACCGCCAAAGTGGTGTGTGCCTTTCATGCGCTCTTTCATTGCGTTTGTTGAAATGACTGGGTTTCACTCCTCACCTTTGACCCCCAGTGGGACCCCATCCTCGGCCAATCGCTGAGCACTTTCACAGGTCACCAAGGGGTCATCTACAGCACCATTTGGTCACCTCACATCGCAGCCTGCTTCGCTTCATCCTCAGGTGATGCACACAAAGGGGATGTCATGGGGACATTCGACCACAAGGGGGCACTGTTGACCCGCTAGTGCGTGTGTAGGTGTCTGTGTGTGTATGTGGAGCATCTGAATGTTATCAGCAGAGGTGGGAGGGTGGGGGAGGGGCTCGTTATCTGTCCGGCAGCTGATCAACAAGTGCGCTAACGAGTCGACTTAATGAATTTTCCAGATGAGATTTGGTGCAGTTCGTTAATCCGCGCGTGCGCTTCAACTTTTCCTTTTCGGCGTCGCGCACGAACGACGACGTCGACTCAACATTCGCATGTTCGTGCGCTCAGCTGGGATGGAAGTGCCCGTTGCTCCGTCCGCGGGCAGGCTGGCAGGGAAAATGTCCGCCTCGGCAATTTGCCTTGAAGCGGCGCGTGTGCTTAAAATGTCAGCTATCGCGCACCGGCAGCTCGCTAAGCCGCGCACGCACACGCTTGCCGTAAGGTGATGTCGCAGGCACACGCGCTGCGCGCGTGTAATCGTGTTCACACAAAAGGTCATAAAACAGCCAATGTGTGTGTTTACATGAACATGTTCAAAATTTCTGCGCCCCAAGAAAAATTAGGGATGCTCGATACCTCTTTTTTCATACAGATACCAGTAGGAGTACTCGACTCTGGAGTAGTCACCAATACCAAGTATCGATACCACTAGTATTTTCTACCCGGTATCGGTCTTCGTCTATCCGTAAACATTATTATAGTTCGCATCAAAAAAAAAAAAGAAGCATTTTTGTTAATGAAAAAGAAAAAGTGCTTTAAATAAATGAATAAATAATACAAAATAAATAAATAATACAAATAAAGTAAATAAATAAAACTTACTATAATTGTACTGTTTTTGTGTTTGTCTTTTGTGGTTCTTTATTATTATTATTTCACTTTTTCTGTATGTTGGTTCAAAAGAAGGTCAAACAGTTTACTTCACTTAATTATTACACAACACTTAAAAAAAATAAAATATAAACTTGTACTCAAAAAATACCCCAAAAAATAATACTAAAACTAATAAAAAACTAAACTAAGCATTTTTGAAAAATAGTATAAATAAAGTTAACTAAAACTAACTATAATTGTACCGAAAATTGAGATTGTTTTTGTGTTTGTCAAAATCATACAAACCCTTTTGTGGTTCTTTATTTTCATTATTATTATTTCACTTTTTCTGTATGTTGGTTCAAAAGAAGGTCAAACAGTTGAATATGAATTGTAGTTTACTTCACTTCAATATTACACAACACTTTAGTGACTTTAAATAATAAAATAAAACTTGCACTCAACAAATACTAAAACAAATAAAAACTAAACTACCGTAAAAATACAAAAATACAAAACTCTTATAACCCTGGTGTGCAAATATTGGTGCGTGTGCGCGTGAGCCCGTCGTACGCGTGCAGGTGTTCGTGTGCTCAGCGGAAAGTCAAATCTAATTGAAATGTCAAAAGTTTGGCCGCCAGCCTTGCGTGGACGCTTTTGAACTTCCTGTTGCTAATCTGATCTCACGCGGCTCCTCCGCTCGGAGGAGCGCATCCGAGCGCGGCGTCGTGCCGCGTGGGCGGCCGCGGAAAAAGGTTGGACCGTTTTGAAAAGGTTCGCCGAGCCGCTCCATCGCGTCGACGGCGTCCAAGAGGAGGAGGAGGAGGAGGAGGAGGACGAAGATTGAGCAGAGGGCGGAGAGTACCAAAAAACCGTGTCGGCTAATGTGAAACCCGCCCCCCAAACCTCTGGCCCTCAACCCCACCTGCGGGCCCGCCTCCATTAAGAGATAAGCGCTAATGCTAACGAGCAGAAGCCGCCTCCCTTGATAGCATATGCGGGCTCCTTCATAAGGAGGCGGCCATGTTGTAACACCGTCTTATAGACCTTGGTGTGAAATACACAACTGGAGCTGCGTCGTTAAATTTTCACACATTCAAGTCAATTGGATCAAAAAATCTGTGAGAGGACTTCCTTAAAATGTCACCTCCATAATTTGAAAGTCAATCTAAAATGGCGGACTTGCCGTTGGGTTTAGTGTATGGCTCCAAGAGACTTTTTTGTAGGTTTTTCATACACCGCCAACTTTTGGTAGATCTTGGCCAAACGTACAAAATGCTACGTTCAAAATCTCGAGTGAGCGAAGTTCCAACAAAGACCAAAACAAGTAGCCCCTTTACGTGAAGTGAAATCCATCAAATACTTAAAAAATAATAATAATAATAATTACCTTCAGTCTTATTTTAATTTTATTTTTACACAAAAGCAACATTTATTCATGAGTCTCACTATTAAAAATGCACTTAAAATTAAGTCATTTTTGTTAAGCAGGGTTGTCAGGATTTTCTAAATGTAACTTGTAATCTTACTCAGTTACTTTTATAATCAAGTAAGCTACTTTTTAATTTGAGAATTTGAGACATTCAAAAAAAAAAGAAAACAAAAACTGACGCCAATATTTGTCAAAATACCAAAAATCGGCACCGGTAATCGGCCTGCAAAAAAAAGTAACTACTTATTACTTGCTTTTAAAAGTAACTTTGTTACTTTACTGATTACTTGCTTTAAAAAGTAACTTCTTAAAGCAAGTAATCAGTAATCTAGTGGCAGAAAAATGACCAATACGAATCAATATCACATCTTTTTAATTTGTACTCCATTTTATGAATTATGAAATTACTGTATCAATGGCTAAAAGATGCAATCATATTTCTATTAATTTAACATTTGTATCCACTTTTCTGTTAACAAGAGTATCAACATTTTTATTGCACATTTAGAAAATATATCAAATTTGCAATTAATCGTGAGTTAGCTATTGAAGACGTGCAATTAATTACAATAAAAAAATGTAATCCCCTGACGCCCCTAATAAAAGCTAAACAAAACATCAAACCTGCTTTAAAAAGAGATTTAAAACTAACTGAATAAATAAT
The DNA here is from genome assembly GCF_054856555.1 of Leptonotus elevatus. Taxonomy (NCBI): domain Eukaryota; kingdom Metazoa; phylum Chordata; class Actinopteri; order Syngnathiformes; family Syngnathidae; genus Leptonotus; species Leptonotus elevatus. The sequence goes on along the minus strand of NC_141256.1, from coordinate 15,332,934 downwards.
TTTTTTTAAAAACGAAAAAAGCCAACCTGTTCTATCTAATCTTGTTTGGAACCCCCAAGAAGCGCGCGCCGGCCTCCAACATGGCAGCTCGTGACATCACTTGAAAACTTGCTGCGAGTGCGCGATATCAAAATCGGTGAAAAGAAGATTTAAGAGCGAGTGAGCAAAAGCGCAAGAAACGTGGAGGAGGAGGAGGACGTCGCCGATTAATGTGGCGGTCAGCCAGCCAGCCAGCCAGGAAGGAAGGAAGCGGCTCCTTAATCTCACGGCAAAAATGTGGCGGACTGACACGTCGTCTCGGGCCTGAATTAATCCTATTAACGTAATCTGCTGCTTGCAAGAAAGCCTTGGAAAAAAATAATAAAAAAATGAAAGACACATCACAACTACCTGCCTGTGTGTGTGTGCGTGCGCGCTCAGGTGACGGGACGCTGCGAGTGTGGGACGTGAAGGCGGGCGTGTGCCGATTGGCGGTCCCGGCGCACGACGGCGAGATCCTGAGCTGCGATTGGTGCAAATACGATCAGGTGACTCATCAGAAGACGTTGATGTGCCATTTTGTTTAGAAAATGCTACAAAGTGTGGTGTGAAAAGGCCACAGGTGTCAAACTCGGGGCCGGGGGGCCAGATCCGGCCCACCACAGGATTTTATGTGGCCTGCAAATCCAAAACATTTTTTTTACTGGCTTTTGACTTGTTGAAAAGTAGATTTCTACTAATTTTTATATATATGTTAATAGAAAGTGATCATACATTTATTTGGTTTCACAGTCACGTGGGAAACTATAATAATGATGTAAGGGCTGGGTTTAAAAAATCTATTTTGAATCGATTTTTTCATAGCAAAATATTGATTCATAAATCACTCTTTTTCCCATAAATTCATGATTCAATTGAATTTTAAAGGCCTAAATGTTTTTTGTACCTTACTGCTTTCTTGAAATGTGTATTTTGCTACAGTTACAAAAGACCTGACATGACAATTGAGAATCTTTTTTAATTTTTATGGACAATTATTGAATTACAATTATGAAAATTTTATTTTCATCTCTTCATGTTTTTATCATGTTCTTGATTTTTAAGAATTGAATATTATATTTAATTGAATCTAATTGAATTGGGGGTGGGGGGGGGGAATAAGAATTGAATCGAAATCGAACCAATTCGGGAAATTTGTATCAAGATGTGCAGCGATTAATCGACAACTTATCGATTATCAAATTAATTGAAAATTATTTTTCATCATCTGTGAATCGTTTAGTTATCTTTTTTTGTCTTTTTTAATTATGTTTGTGCACTGACTATTTCCAATGTCCTATTTTTGAAAAAAGGAATGGAAATTCAAATGTTTTTTTTTTAAATGTGATTCATCGATTAATCGAAAACAACTACTGAAATAATCGTTAGTTGCAGCCCTTTTAAACATTTTAAGAAGACTTGATTTGCTTCTTGTTCTCTCAACAATATCAATGTACGTGTGTGTGTGTGTGTGTGTGCGTGTGCGTGTGCGTGTGTGTGTGCGCGTGCGCAGAATATTGCGGCGACCGGCTCAGTGGACGGCAGCGTGCGCGTTTGGGACCTGAGGAACCCCCGGCAGGCCGTCAATCAAATGAGAGACCACGCCTACGCCGTCCGCCGAGTCAAGGTTCGCAAAGAGATCACCCACTTCGTGACACACACGCAGACAGACAGACAGACAGACAGCATCAAACCGCCCACACTCATGTGTGTAATTACACAAACACTCCCGGCCGGACACAAAATGGCACATTTCACTTTTACGCTCACACACGCAAATCACGATGATGGGTTTGTGCGTGTATGACCTTATGACCTCACTCGTTATTCGTATAGCGCACATTATGTGACTTGAGCGTGTTATTTGTAACGACGTGTTGTGGTGTTTGTGTGTGCGTGTAGTTTTCTCCTTTCAGTGGCAACGTGTTGGCGTCGTGCTCGTATGACTTCACCGTCAGGTAAGCTTTTTGTCACACAGCCACAAAATCCCACGCTGTCTTGTGCGCGTGAAGGTAACGCTGTGCTGCTGCAGTGGGAGTGGCCAACCCTATTCATGCTGCGTGTGTGTGAATGAGTGTGTGTGTGTGTGTGTGTGTGTGTCATCGATAGCTCTACGTTGTGGCTGGCTTTTTTTGCTGATGCGTCACTCGTTAGCGTTAACGAGCCGAGCGACTCGTTAACGCTCGTCAACTGTGACTTCATCACTTAAACCGGCAGCCGTAGCGGCGCATCAGTGTCACATGAGTGATGATGATGATGATGATGATGATGATGATGATGATGGGGTGCCAATGGGAGATATAGAAAGTATAACATCACTTTTAAGGAAATTAACGGCAATTTTTATTGCTGTCACTATCAGATATTTTTAGAATAGATTATTCGAACCATTCATAGAATAATCGGATGCGTTTTTATTTTGCGTTAAAGTGTACAAAGCATTTTTCGGCATGACTTTTTATTTTATTATTATTATTTGTACATTAATCATCAATTACTCGAGTATTACATTTAGTTGTCGATTAGTATCAATCAATTACTTGATTATTTTTTGTTTTAATTATTATCATTATATTAATGATTGATTACTCAATGATTACACTTGTTGATTCATTTGATAATCGATAATTTTCTTGAATTGACTATGCTGGAAGTTGTTGTAGCTTGCGCTAAAAATGTTAGCTAACCTCCTATTAGTCTTGACCATACTAAAAGTGTTAGCTTATGCTAAAAATGCTATCTAAGCTTCCATTGGTCTTGACCATGCTTGTGCTAAAAAAGTTAGCTAACCTTCTATTAGTCTTCTTGACCACACAAAAATTGTTAGCTTGTGCTAAAAATGTTAGCTAACCTTCTATTAGTCTTAATCACACTAAAACTGTTATCTTGTGCTAAAAATGTTAGCTAACCTTCTATTAGTCTTCTTGACCACACAAAAATTGTTAGCTTGTGCTAAAAGTGTTAGCTAACCTTCCATTAGTCTTGACCACACTAGAAGTGTTAGCTTGTGCTAAAAATGTTAGCTAACCTTCCAGTCTTAACTGTTAGCATTACCATTTCATCCATTGGGACGTCAAATTGTAAATACGGTTAAGTATAGTTATAGTTAAGTTATAAAAATCTATATACTGTAGTTTTACGTTGTTTTGAAATTGCGCAGATGTGTTCGCACACGCACAGACATCCTGCTCAGTCATATTTACGTGAATCGTTTGTGAGCACAATGATCGACGTCACCGGCACGTCCTGTTCCAATCAGTGTGTAGATCGTGCAAATAGTGCGTGCGTGCGTGCGTGCGCCAGCGACACACAAAGCAGACAGGTGAACACACTCGCGACAATGCGAGGCAAATCGTTGGTTACCGTGGGAACGGACCACAAAGGCCTCTTTGTGATCGTCGCGCCGTGTTTGACGACTTGCTGGCACGCACGCACAAGTCAACTTTCTTCAATTAAAAAATCAAATGCACGTTTATGGTAGCCGAGCTGTTGGCGTAGCCGTTAGCCGTTAGCTTGCGGCTCGGTTTCATTCACTCAGCTGCGTTCGTCTCCGTGAGGGGAAAGCTAGTGTGCCGCTGACGACAAGTGGGCGGAGTTTTGGATTGAGAGAAGCCAGCAAGCAGCAATTGAGGCCATAAAAAAAAAAAAAAAAAAAGTCTGCGGACACCAGCCAATGGCAATCACACTAATTGAACCGTGTGTGTGTGTGTGTGTGTGTGTGTGTGTGTGTGTGTGTGTGTGTGTGTGGTCAAAACCCTTACGCAGCAAACCTTCCCTCCAGATTCATCCACTTTGCAAATGTGATTAAATCACACTGAGAGGGAACACTGACCGCCATCGGCTTCACACACACACACACACACACACACGCGCGCACACACACACACGCACACTGCAGGTACCTCACTAACTGACCAGTGTCACCAAAATGTACGGTTGTTTCATGTGCGTGTGCCATTGAGTGACCAAAGTGAGGCGAAAGGGTTAGCAATTGCGCATTGATGCCACAAGATGGCGTCAAACCTGCTCCTAGCACGTACGCCCATCATGAACATGTCACATAGACGACGTCCGAGATTTAGTGATCATCAAAACTAAAAACCAGCCCTTCATTAGCATTCAAATGTCTTCTTCACGTTCTCAAACGTCTTGAAAACAAGTTTTTGTGGTCTTTGAGGTTTTGGGACTGGAAGAAGGACCCTGCGCTCATGGGCACTATGGAACATCACTCGGAGTTTGTGTGTGGATTGGACTTCAACATGCACGTACCCAACCAGGTAACGCAACAAAAGATGTACAGGCTAGCTAGCTTAATGCTAACATACAATGGCAAACACCATAGATGGGCTAATGGAAGTTAGCATTGATGTCTCACGCTAATTCCAAACCATCACGCGAGTTCGACTTTGACACATGCCGTGCGTGTGCGTGTGTCAAAAAATCTGTCGGGTTCTCATACCGTTACCATGACAACTCACACGACCGTCAACCGTTGCCTTCAGGTGCTGGACTGTTCGTGGGATGAGACGGTCAAGATCTACACGCCGCCATGTTTGAACGCCGCCACGCCGCACCCGTGACGAGGACACGCCCCGCGCACCGATGATGCCATCAAGCAAAGTGATGAGATGTAAACAGGAAGTAGCGCTGCCTCTTCATGGCTCGACTTCCTGTGGCGAGCGCTCGCTTGAAATAACGACCTCGCCAACATTGCCGCCACATTGGCACATCTGTTAGCCGAGCTGAGCTGCTAGCGCGCTGGCTAATCGCACATTTTTGGTATGTCCAGTAGGAATGAAGCAAGCAGCTGATTGGACGGTTTCAGTTTTTTTTTTTTTGATTTAATGATCTGTAGACTGTTAACACGGCGCTAAGCGAGGCTTTCTATGCTAATTTCAGCAAACATTTAGCTTCGTCTTAAACCTTCAACTGTTGTGCGCAGCGACGTGCGTGCGTGTGCGTGCGAATAATGTGTGCGTCGGCGTCTTAATGGAAGTGTTTGATGTTTCTGTTAAAAATGAACGTCTGCTAATCTTGGCGCAACAATAGGCGCCACATGGGCCTGGTGCTAATCTTCTGGCCGGGTTAATTGGAAGGATGCCCCCCCTCCCCCCCTCCCCACACACCACACCCATGACCTCAAAGCGATTTCCTGATGAAAAGTTTCAATTAAAAACGAATAAATTAGACTACTTTTCACGGCTTTTGATAGTGGGGGGGGGGGGGGGTGCTGCCTCTTCTTCCTCCCCTGCGCACGCTTCCTCATCTTTCAGGGAATCCCTCCTCCATACACATATATATATTAAAAAAAAAAAAAAAAAAGAATGTGTGTGGGTGAGAGAATAAATGAATGAATGTCAGTGAGTGAAAAATGTCAATGCCTTTAATGGAAACATGACAGTGTGCACAAACCTCGATTAATTGGCTAATTACTCGTTGCACCTGTAGTGTGTTTGTCTTTTCAACTCAGTGACGCAGGTGTGTGTGTGTGTGTGGGGGGGGGGGGGGGGGGGGGGGGGTTATGCTATATTTCCTAGAACCGTCCCCGAGACTAAAAAAGAAGAAAAGCCCCCGCAGGTTGCGCGTGCGCGTGCCGGAGTAGGAAAGGTCCTCCCCCAAAGAAGCCCCCCCCCTCCTCCCTCCCTCCCTCCCTCGCTCCCTCTCGCTGCGGTGGTGTTCTGCGCCGCCGGGAAGTTTTAAGCGGACGGACGATGGAAGCGGTGCGCGGGCGCGCGCCGGCCATCCTGGTGGCGGTGGCGCACGGCGTGTTTTCGGGCAGCCTCAACATCCTGCTCAAGTTCCTCATCAGCAGCCTGCACTTCCGCTTCCTCACGCTGCTCCAGCTGTGCACGTGCAGCACCGCCGCGCTCGGACTGGAGACCCTGCGGAGGCTCGGCTGGGTCTCCGTGCCCCCCTTCAGCCTCAGCCTGTCCAAGGTAAGACAGGACTCGAAGGCGTAGAAGCGCCCGCGAGTGGACCCGAGCCGGGTCGGGTCGGGTCTGGTCGGGTCGGGAGCGCGCGGCAACTTCAGCGTATAAGGTGCGCAAGTGATGATGATGATGATGATCGATTGATTATCATGTCTGTATATTGATGACGTAGGTTTGCTCCATGCGTAAATACTGTTCGGAAAGTCTGTAAACTTTACTGTTAACGTGCAAAAGACTCCAAAAAAAAAAAAAAAAAGACGCAAATGTCCAATAGCGCGCGCAGACGCCGCACATCATTCACGTTCAGCGCTGCAGGCGCAAGAGTCGAGCTAATTTGCGGATTTATTGATCGCACATAAAATCCTCAAATCATAGCCGTCAGCACATCTTCCTCCTCCTCCTCCTCCTCATCTTCATCCTCTTCCTCCTCTTCATCACTTCTCCACCAAGTTTGCGCGGGTGCTGATGTAAAAACGCGAACCTGCTAATTTTGCTGAACGTTTCAGTGACGAGTTTGAACGGTTTTAGTGCTTAGGCGTGCGTGAATGTGTGTGCGTGTGTGTGTGCGCGCGTGTGTGAGAGAGTGCGAGACGGCGAGTGTCAACGTGATTTGTGCGCGTGAGTGAAAGTGGATGAGACGCGCACATCGAGTGTTTTAAGCGGCTGCGTGTCACTTACGTTTTGATGAAAACGCTTCAACGCGGAAATCGCTCAGTGTCAAAACGGCTCGCTACTATTTGCGGCGTGCGCGCGCGCGCGCGCGTGTGTCGGAGTGACAAACTAATCCAAGAGCAAGCGTTGGGGTATGCAAATGAGCGGGTGAATCTCCCACGTTAAACGGCGAAACAAGACCTTGCAAGAGAATTCGCTCATAATTGACATGGAATAATTGATGACGATTTTAAAATGAAAAGTTACACTTAAAATAATAAAATGAAAAATATATATATTTTTTTGATACACAGATTTAGTATAACTATTGAAACTCAAGCAAGGTTTTTCTTTATATATATATATATATATATATATATATATATATATATATAATATATGTATATATGTATATTTCTACTTCTACTGTGACTCAGTGAACTTGTCGGTCGAGTTCACAAGTTTCTAAGCAATCCGCTACATTTGTCAAATGTTGACAAATTCAATATTGAACAGGAAAACGGTGGCCTTAAACCAACATTGTGATGTCATCGATTAGCAAGGCCCACTGTGTGTGTGTGTGTGTGTGTGTGTGTGTGTGTGTGTGTGTGTGTGTGTGTGTGTGTGTGTGTGTGTGTGTGTGTGTGTGTGTGTGTGTGTGTGTGTATATATATTGTCTTTCTGTCTGCGTGCACTCTTCCTTTCAGAATTGTTTTATTTCAGCGACACTAGAAGGTTTTCAAGCATGAACAGGTTTTTCAAAGGTTATGCTGATGTTTGAATCAGATTAAAGGCTGGCCTACTCCAGAGCCTTCATTTTGGTATCTTTTTTTTTTTTTGTTGACTTTGGAATGTGTTTTTGATGGTGGCCATGATGCAGAACCCAAATGCGCTTGAAGTCACAAACTGATGGCCAGATTTTCTGTTAAAGACCAGAATTCGTGGTTACAACAAGCACCAAGTCATCCAGGTCCTGAAGTGGCAAAGCAGCCCCAGACCATCACACTACTATCAATGTTTAACTGTTGGTATCAAGGCTGGACTGGCCATTTGTCGTACAGGGCAGGTGCCCGGTGGGCCGGCGCCTTTTGGGCCGGCGCCTTTTGGGCCAGAAGCAGTGCTATGTAATTATTTTTCCTCCATTTTACCTCAAGAGACTCGCCAGTGCTATGTCAAAATGTCAGGGAAAATATAGGTCAAAAGTCGACATGTACACTGGGAAAAAAAACTATGATATAATAGAATTTTACAGGTTTTTTTCTGTATTTAAAAAAAAAAAATACTAAAATACTCTGATTTTACATGTCAAATGTAAAATAACATGAAATCGCAAAATTATTACACAATATTCCTGTTCTTTAAAAAAAAATCCATTAGAAGTACATATATTAATTGTTAAAATACGTTCACAAATGTATCGTAATTACACTAATATTTGTCTGTTATTTAATGGAATAAAATGTAAAATTCAACTTTAAAAACCTAATAATTGGGGAAAAATATGGCTATTTACTGAGAAATTAACAGTCAAAAAATTCTTTGTGAATTGACAATTTGTTTGAAAATGAAAATAACTCAAATTTCTCTAATAGATGGTAGCATTCATTGTATTAATATTTATTTTGAAAGGACATCTAATGAACTTTGTGGGAGTCAAAAGCGTTAAGAACGCTACACTCTAAAAACAGTTGGGTCAAAAGTAACCCAATTATTGATCAAAAATGGACCGATCCACTTTATGGGTCAATTTGACCCAACTTTCTGTTTTTTTTTTTGTTTTGTTTTTTACAAGACCCAATATTTATGAGTTGTTTTCCACTAAAAGACCCATGTCTTGACCCAAAGTTGGGTCATTTTGACCTCACTATTTTTAGAATGCAACGTGAGCGTTTTCCTGCGTGCAGGAGTTTGCGCCGGTGTGCATCCTGTCGACGCTGCAGTCGACGCTGACGCTGTGGTCGCTCCGCGGGCTGAGCCTGCCCATGTACGTGGTGTTCAAGCGCTGCCTGCCGCTCTTCACGCTCGCCATCGGCGTCTGCGTCCTCAAGAACGGCGTCCCCTCGCCCGGCGTGCTCATCGCCGTCGCCATCACCACCGCGGGGGCCGCACTCGCCGGTAAGTGCCTTGAAGATGATGTCATATGACATCATCGCCGCCGCCCCCCCCAGACATCATTTTTGCGCCCGGACAGGTGCGGGGGACCTGACCGGCGACCCGTTCGGTTACGTGACGGGCGTCCTGACGGTCGTCATCCATTCGTCCTACTTGGTCCTCATCCAGAAGACCAGTCTGGACAGCCAGCACGGACCGCTCACCGCGCAGTACGCCATCGCCGTCATGGCCACGCCGGTAAGGCCGGTCTGGACAGTTGGGGCCCACATGGGCACCACTTGGTCTCGTTGGGCTTTGGCTGGTTATGGGCTTGGGGTGGGATTCGCTGTTGGGTCCCACTTGGTGGGCAGTCGACGGGTGAACCTAAGTATGGGCAATAAGTGGGCTCTGGCTGAGCTTCACTCCAAAATATAAAAATTTTGCACAATAACAACATGCACTTACTACCTGGTCTATATTTCTTTACAATTAAGTAAGTTTTTTTTTTAATGTCCAAAAAGTCATTTAAAAAAATTTTTTTTTAGGAAACATTAATTGAACCGGGCGGCACGGTGGCTGACTGGTTAGCACGTCCGCCTCCCAGTGCAAAGGTTGTGAGATCAAGTCCGGGCTTGGGCCTTCCTGGGTGGAGTTTGCATGTTCTCCCCGTGCTTGCGTGGGTTTTCTCCGGGTACTCCGGTTTCCTCCCACATTCCAAAAACATGCATGGCAGGTGAATTGGACACTCCAAATTGTCCATAGGTGTGATTGTGAGTATGGTTGTTCGTCTCTGTGTGCCCTGCGATTGGCTGGCAACCAGTTCAGGGTGTACCCCGCCTACTGCCCGAAGCCAGCTGGGATAGGCTCCAGCAACCCCGCGACCCTTGTGAGGACAAGCGGTACAGAAAATGGATGGATGGATGGATTAATTGAACCATTTGCATCATAAAAAAAAAAAAAATTGCAAAAAAAATTACCAAGGCAAGTATTTTAAGAGTGACGATATGTATCATTTAGACTATTAATGGCTTATTAAGGCTTATTATATTAAGTTTGATAGCACAAGATTGATATTTAAACCTAGAAAAATTAAACATTTCCGAAATGAACTGGGACCCAGCTGGGCAGCCCAGGTGGAACCCATTCGCCAGCCCATATCCAGCCCACATGGGGCTTCACAGAGTTGCACGCCGACTTCCCGTTGACTTCCTGTCAGGTCCTCCTGGTGTGCGCCGTGGTCTCGTCAGACGCCGTGTCCATGTGGTCGTACCCGGGCTGGAACGACGGCCGCATCATGGCGCTGTTCCTCTCCTGCGTGGCCATCGGCTGCGCCATGAACTTCACCACCTACCACTGCACCTACCTCAACTCGGCCGTCACCACCAGTTTCGTGGGCGTGGTCAAGAGCATCGTCACCATCACGGTGGGCATGCTGGCCTTCGAGGACGTGGCGCCCACCACGCTCTTCGTGGGCGGCGTCGTGGTCAACACGGTGGGCTCCATCACCTACTGCGTGGTTAAGTACTTCGAGCTCAAGAAGAAGAGTTCATACGAGCACCTGGAGGGCGGCAACAAAGACGCCGCGGCGGCGGCGGCGGTGGCGGCGGCGCCTGCCGGGGATCCGAGCCTCCACAAAGCCCTAGTCGAGGGCGACGCCCATGAGGTGGCAGCGGGTGTCGACCCCGGGGTGGGGGACGTGTCGTCCTCGCATGTGATGATGGAGAAGGACGTGGTGGAGATGCAAAGGGAGCACCTTCATAAAGACACCGCTGCCGTCTCGGGGCAGGCGGCGGGCAACTACGTCGGCGTGTGGCGCTCCATCAGACAGCTGCACTTCGGCAAGGACGACAGTCTTGTCGACAACATGGAGCAGCAGAGCCCCTGAGGGCCGGCTAGCGGCATCGACTGACGCGCTCGCCGGCTAAGTTCACGTCGCTGAGACGCACGTAGCATGATTTGAAACAAAGCGGGAAAAAAACAAAACATCCAATCGGGGGAAGGTGGAGAGAACACTTTTCACTGGTTAGCATGCAATGCTAAGCAACATTTTGGATCAATCGGCAAAAGTTGAGTGAAGGCAGGTGGCAAATCCAGGTCCAGAAAGTAAAAACCCTGCCACAGTTTGGCTTTAGCCCCAAGTGCTAGCTAGCTAGCGAGCTCCCTAGCTAGCTCCCTGGGTGCTCTGTTACCTGCTAGGGAGCTCGCTAGCTAGCACCTGGGGCTAAAGCAAAACTGTATTTACTTACTGGGCCTGGATTTGGCATTTCTGCTGCTGGACTGTTCTTGCTTATTGAAGACTACAAAAGACTTCTTCAGTTCTAAATTTTGGTGTGCAGTCACTTTATTTATGCCAGAACTCAAATGTCAGGATTGTAACTCACATATCACATATCACATATCACTACCTCCCTGTGAAAATTCCGGATGGCCTGCAAACTTCTTCTCGAATCCCGAGCACCGCAGTATCTATCGCAGGGATGGCGAGATCCGGTCCTCGAGGTCCGGAGTCCTGCAGGTTTGAGATATTTCCGCCTACCAACACCTGATCGTTATCAGACACGCTGATGAGCTGATTGTATGAATCGGCTCGTCAGCGTGTCTGATAACCATCTAGTGCGCTAGTGGGCGGAAACATCTAAATCCTGCAGGACTCCGGACCTTGCGCACCAGAATTGGTCTAAGGTTTGAGACATCGCCTTCATCCTACAAAGTCCTGACATGTCTTCAGGGAAGATAGAGAGACTCCACATGTAAAAAAAAAAAAATAAATAAAAAAAAGAGGTGAAGATCCCGTTGACGTCTTCAACAAACGAGAACTTCCCAGTTAGTTGCCGATTACCATTACCCGGATGACATACTTCTCCGTCTTGCGCCTTTCGTGTCATATGCTCGCGGTCACGTGACGCGCGTTTATTTTCCTCACTGACGCCTTTAGCTTAGCTTAGCATCAGCGCTCCGCCGAGCAAAACGTTGCGCGTCCCGAGCTTTCATTTGAACACTAACAGGAAGCGGCGTGACGACGTTAGCGCGCGTGGGCCGCCGTAGTCTTAACTGTTAGCGCTCGCTAACGCTAACCGCCGATGACACGCTCAGATGCGGGAGACAACGAAGGGTGAGGGGGCCGTGTTGTGCGCGTGAAATCTTCTGACGGGGCTACTGCCCCCCACCCCCCCTCCCGCCCCCCCCCCTCACCCCCGCTGCAGGCATTATTTTCAAAAAGGAAATAAGAAGCTAAGATTGCTATTGATTTTTTCCAAAGATCTTTTAACGCTACAAGACGAGCGAGCGCAGGTGACGATGAGCAGCACCAAGACCCCCCCCCCCCCCCCCCCCCGCGGTCAGCTACTGCATTAACCACTGCGTGTGCATGTGTGTGCGTGTGAGCGTATGTCCATGTGTGTTTTTGCACACTTTTGTATAACGGTGTGTGTGTTTTTGTGCGCATGACCCTGTATGTGTGTATGTGCGTATGTGCGTATGTGCATGTGTTCCTTTGTGAGCGTTTTTATGTACAGAATGTTGCATAACACAGAAAGTTGCGTTGTTATGACACGCGTGCAAGCTAACGAGCTAACCCCAGCGAGAGGTCGTTGACTTGACTTTTATTGAAGTTTGTCTTTCGTGTGTTGTGTTTGTGTGTTTTTGGTGAAGAGGAAATCTCAGCATGATGACGATCGATTTATTAATGAACTATCCATTAATTAAAAAAATGACAAAGAGTGACGTGCAGTCATGGAACCAAGATGTCGTTTGTGTGTGCGTGTGTGTGTGTGTGTGTGTGCAGATGAAGAGGAGGGAAAGTGAAGAAGAGGAGGGAAAGTGAGAAAATGAAGCGGCAGATGAAGGCTCAGCACTTTCCTGAGTGTTGGCGGGCGGCCGGGTAATGTCGGTGAAGAGCGTGTGTGTGTGTGTGTGTGTGTGTTGTAAGATGACAGGCTGGTGGCGGCGACCTGTTCTCTCCGACAGCAGCACGCGGTGTTCCCGCCTGGAAGTCGAGGACACGTTTGAAGGAAAATGGCAACATTGGCGTTTGCCGCAATTTTCACCGACGACCTGCTGCAGTCCAATTGGACCAAAAATTGGTGCGTTGCCGGGTCAATCTAATCCGCCTTGACGATCGGTCATGTCCACCTCTATGGGACCTCAAGCTTCCTGTTTCTTTAGCCAATCACATTTCAAATTTGCCATCATTATTTTGTCCTCTGATTGGTTTGAATTTTATTTTATTTTTTTTACAGTATTTTGAATCCATACAATGTTTGCTTAGCAAAAGTGGCTTTCACATGTGGAGTTAGCATGTTTGGGCCAAGCCCATGTTAGCATGTTAGCTTCTTGATGAGCAACAAAAAATGAATGCTGGTTTGTGTAAGTGCCCTGGCAACAAGTCAGCTAACCTCGCTGCTTTGAAGAAAAAGTTACATTTATCAAAAGTCAAACAAAGAAATGTTTATTTAGATGACTTTTTGTTATTTGATCTTTTCAGAATTCATTTTGAAGTTACAAGAAGTAGAAATTATTTTTATTTTCTTCCTCTGGCGTTTCCATCAAGCGACAGTCTCTTGTTCAATACAACAGCGCCATCCAGTGGACCTTTGGACACATTGCAGCCTTATTCGCGCACAAAAAAAAAGAAGCTGTTCAAGGGATCTTGTTGTTCCTCTTCTTCTTGTTTCTCTTCGCTTCCTTTTTGGAGGGTCCCAGTGCAGGGGGTGTGGTTTCTGAGGTGGGAGGGGCGTCGGCTCCTGCCTGCTGGAGGTCATCTGTCAAGGTCAACACTTTGACCTCAGTCATGACTTCTGAAGAGGATCCTGAGTCCGGTTTAGGGCTCATTTTTGCTTTTGATGCAGCTTCTGGTTGTGAGTGTAGTTCTGGTTTCACTTTTGGCTCTGGTTTTACTCCTGGTTTCACTTCTGGTGCCAATTTCACCTCTGGTTCTGGTTTAACTTCTGGTTTTGGTTTCCTTTCTGGTTCTGGTTTAACCTCTGGTTCCGGTTTCATTTGTGGTTCTGGTTTAACCTCTGGTTCTGGTTTCATTTGTGGTTCTGGTTTAACCTCTGGTTCCGGTTTCATTTGTGGTTCTGGTTTTACTTCTGGTTTCACTTCTGGTGCCAATTTCACCTCTGATTCTGATTTAACTTCTGGTTCCGGTTTCATTTGTGGTTCTGGTTTAACCTCTGGTTCCGGTTTCATTTGTGGTTCTGCTTCTTGTTTTACTTGCGGTTTAACTTCTGGTTCTGGTTCTTGTTTTACCTCCGGTTCTGGTTCTGGTGGTGATTTTTGTTCTAATTTAACTTCTGCTTCTGGCTTGGATTGGTGTTTTTGTTCTTGCGGACGCTGAGTTTTGTTGAAATGTCCAAACGCGGCCGCGACGAGGTCGTCATCCAGGTCGTCCAAGTGTCTCTCCATGTCCAATGAGTCCACTTCATTTTCCAGTCCGGTGCTGTGCGACGCATTCAAGGACTCTGCGAACTCCTGCAGTTTGTCTTGCTCGGCCCTCAGACGCCGCATCTCCTCAGTCATGACGCCATCGTTGGCGTCCTTGTCGGCATCGTTGGCGTGGTTATCTTGCGCAGACTCCGCCTTGGGGGAGGTCTCGTCATATTCCCGGCGGACGCCTTTGATTTTAGCATACAGAATTTTCCTCTCATCCTGAAGAGCTCGACACAACTTCTCCAGCTTGTGGATGGTCACCACGAAAACTTCGTACTCTTTGCCCTTCTCGCTCCTCTGCAGGAACAGGACCGCGATAAAGTGATAGGGAGACAAGCTAACGTGCTAATTTGCTAACGTGACTCACCTCCTCCAACAAGTCCGTCAAAGCTTTGTTGCAATTCTCGAACCTCAACTTCCAAACGTTGGACTCCTTTTCCAACTTTTTCATCTTCTCCGACATCTTCTCGACAAACAGAAGTGGACAAGGTCAAACTACAAGTGCAACTGCAACGACATCATCAGCACAACTCCACGCGAACAACATGATGACTTCAGACTTGTTCAAGTCGACGCTAATCTGCTGACAGTCACGCTCAAACACACACACACACACACACACGATTTACAATTTCACGATTTACATCCCAGATGCCAACTCTATTTTATCCTCGTCAACTTGAGTCCAAGCTAATTTGCGGTGTATAAATTTAGCGTAGCATAAACGACCTCCTAAATCTTCAGCTGCTGTCGATCCGGTCTTCCATAGCTGGCACTCGTTTCGAGATCTAAAGTTCACACACTGCATCTTATAATTTATTCTTCCATTTGTCAAAATGCCGCAGTTATTCTTTATGTCATCCGAAGTTTAGTTAACACAGCCTCTGAAGTAAACAGACGCCAAACTAATTCTTTAATGTATTGCTCCCTTTTTATACAAATTGGTTGGCGCTTCAGGCTAAATGTCAACTAGCGCAAGGTTAAATGTATTTTATTAAAAAGTTATTATAATTAAAAAAAAAAAAAATCTAAAGTAGATGCTGGCATTCTGCTCGTACTGGCATGGCAACAGATGTCAACAGTACATGAGGACAAACACAAATCTCGTACGTTTTCCATCTCGTTCTTGAAGCGAGCGTAGATTTCATTGCTCTTTGCTAACGTCGCCTGGAACTCGTCAAACTTTTTGGAGTAGAGCGCCAACTGCAGGATGACAAGGTCACACACATTTCAATGCACCCAATTTTTGAGGAATAAACAACACACGCGATAAATAATAAAAAAAACTACAAGCATGTTTGATGCTAACTAGCATGTATGCTTGTACAGCGCTTGTGAGTTAAAATATACGCGCAAACGTAACGCCAAACATTTACATTCTGATTATTAAAAGTCAATATATTCACTATTTTTAAATATCAATTTACGAGTTGAATTCATTCCATGGCCAAACTTAAATCATGTTGTGCTCGCTTCCTGTTTCTGCTTTTATTTTGAAGACCCACTTCCTGTGAGTGCCTTAGCTTGAATTGACTCCTCGTTAGTAGCCACTTTGTTTTCACCTGTTCGCTGCTCTCTTTTGAACCTCTGTGCCTCCTCCGCGGTACTCCACAACCTTTTTTAAACCTCAACCAGGTTTTGGACCAACCTGTTCTCGCACCCTGCCTGTTATCGGGACTTCCGCCTCTGCCTGCTGCCTGCCGTCTGACGGATTTGTAAGTTGCTCTCTGTCGTTCCGTTTGTTGATTGATGCTGGAAACGGGATTTCATTTGAGGGATTTTAAGACAATTTATCGTCATTGAAGTAATTCGAAATGCCCTTAATCCGTTCTAGTCCACAAAAAAACATTTTTATTGTTATTAAACATTTTAGATTAAGAAAATATGCAGTACACCATATGATTAAAATAACGTCTAATGTTGATTTCTTGTCAGGGTTCGTTCAGAGTAGCAACATTCGCAAGACGTTTGCAAAATGTTGTAATGGTTTTTAAAACTGTTGGTTTAAAAAAAAAAAAATGGAAAAACAACTATCTATAAATATAGCAAAATGTCCTATGTCTTAGTACTTGTCAGTTAATATTACACATGGCTTTGGAGGTTACTTTTTAAAAGTATTATTTCGGTATTGCTTTACGACCGATATAGTCGTTTGAGAATTTACTTTACCTAATTATACAATACTTAGTGAACTTTTAAAAAAAAAAATCTTGTGCTTGACAAAGAATCCATATATTAAAAAAATGAATAAAAAAAACTGATACCAAAACAAATAAAACAATACTAAACGAATTTTAAAAAGTCTAAATGTAAGAAAAACAAACTAGTAAAAAAAAAAAAAAAAAATCCCAAAACTAATTATACTCTATATGGTATAAAAGTAGAGATTATTGATTAATTTACAAGTAATCGATTATCAAATTAATCAACAACTATTTTAGTAATCGAGTAATCATTTGGAGCCATTTTTTAATTAAAAAAATCCGCTGATTTCAGCATTTCCACAGTAAATGTTCACTGATTTCTGTAGTCCTTGATTAAAGAAGACTGATTATCTTCTTTAAGAGTTTAAGCAAAATAATACATTTGCGAACATATGTTTTACTTTGGAAAACAATGACCGAACCGGTAGCATAGTACAACATCAATCCACCTTTTTTTTTTAATCACTATATGAATACGAAGTACAAAATAAACACCAGTTACAGGTTAATAAACCGCAATCAGGAGGGGAAATGCTTTTATAAGACACTTTAATGCAAAATTTTAATGAATCCGATTAATTGATTGAATAATCGATTCTAAAAATATTTGATAGTGACAGCACTATATAAAAGTCACTGACACGCTCCGCTACCAAATTTTGGCAAAGCAAAAACTGCACTGAGCGACGGCTCGTGTAAGTCAGCAGTTGCTGTGTTGCTTTGGGCGCCATCTTGTGGCATCTGTCTGCAATCCGAAAGCCCTTTTCAGGAGGCGGATTTCAGCTACCGGCGACAGCGTCCCGAAGGCTGTAAATGGGCGTGTCGCCTGCGTGCGTAATCACCTGCGCGTGCGTGACGGCGCCGTGTTGGCGTAGCGTTTGCGTCTGCAGCTTCCACTCAGCCGCCTCGCGCAGCAGCTGGTGAAAGAGAGCAAACGTGTGACCGTCTCATTTACCTTCTTCTTCATGCTCAGCTCCTCCTCCTTCATGGCGACGCACTTCCGGGTTTTGTCCACCGCCTCGCCCAGCAGCTGCGGCGTGGCGACACGGCACAAACTCACAGACACACAAAACAAAGCGCCGACGGCCGAGGCCTGAAGCCACTCACGTATTCCTTCTCGCGTGTGTGTTTCTGTTGCGCTTCCGCCAGCAGCGCGTTAGCCTGATCCAGCTTGGCCGAGGTCAGCTGCTGTTGGAGGTCGCGGTGATGGTTGATCTTCTCTAAACTCTACACACACACACACACACGGAGTAATGAGCTGGGGCACGGCGCCGTTGTCGGCGTTTTTGTCTTTGCGTCCGACCTCCTCTCTGCGCTCGCACTGTTCCAACAGCGAGTGCAGTTTTTGGCTCAGCTTGGCGTTGTCCTCGCACAGTTTTTCATTCCTGGCGCTGTGCTGCTCGATCTGCGTCTGGATTTCTGTCAGCGACGTCTGGAAGTGGGCGGCCATGTCAGACCGTTTCTCCTCATCCTCGCGGCAACGGCGAAGGGCCTCGTCCTGGTCGGAAGGCGGCCAAGGCGGGCATTAGCATGCTAGCATCACACTTAGCGTGGTATTTCATATGAAGGACCAAAACTGGCCAAATTAATAAATGAATAAATAAAGGAGTAAAAGTGAAAAGAAAAGCCGATATAAAAATTTAATTACAAAAAGAAAAAAGAAAAAATATTTATATAAAAGTAAAAATAAATATATAAATAGAATTTCAATATCAAGCAATAAATAAAAACGCTCTGCTGTCACATTTATTTCATGCTGCAGACGCTCTGTCAATTTCAACATTTATTTTTTATTTTTAGAATCTTGGTTTTTATTTTGTATTTATTTTTTATTTATTCATGGCTATATATTTATATTTTGTTGTTTTTATTTCTATTTCTATTAATTTTTTGTATTTAATTCTTGAATTATATTTTTTTATATCCATTTTTATTTTCACCTTTATTTATTTATTCAGTCATTTATTTATTTTTAATTTTGCCAGTTCTGGTCCTCCTATAATTTTCAAGGTTTGGGAAGTTGTGTGTGCTTGTGTGCGGCGCACCCGGAGTGTGTAGTAGTGGTCTTGGACATCTCTGCACAAACTTTCCAGTTTGCTTCGCTCGGCCTGCAGGATGCAAATGTTGTCACGTAGACCTTGAACCACCCTCTGCTCGCCACGTTCACGCGTCAACTACACACACATACACACACACACACACGTACACGCGTGAGTTGACAGTGGAAGATTGGCAGAAGCTCCAACAGGAAGTCCTAAACTCACCAGCTCGTCGTGTTTCCTCATTAAGTGATCAAGTTTTTCCTCAGGAGACGACAAAGCGCTCAGACTGTCTGCGACGCAGCAAACCTCTACGACAACATCAGTGAGAAATGAATGACAAGCACATTTGGACCAATAAGAACCAATAGTTAACTAGCCTAAAATGTCTATTTTAGTATATGCCGTGGGCCCCAAATTGCCCCCGGTCCGTAGTTTGGACACCACCGTCCTAAGCTCCTCGAAACAAAATCAAAATGACCCAAAAGTTCCATAAAAACTTCCAGGCTGCTTTCCAAGGATCGATTAGCTAGCAAAGAGAAATGAGATCTACCCCTAGCAACGATGCCAAGGTCACATGACTCTGACGTCGCACCTGATTGGACGCTCGTAGTGATGTCATCATGCGCGTCCACCTCCACCTGAAATGGTCACACGACATCTCACACTCTGACAAACGTGATGCTAACACACGTGACGCTCACGCCGCGATGGCTAACCTGAGCGTTACAGCTGACGATCTCTTTCAGCCTCCGGCTGATCTCGTCCATTGGGTCATCGGCTGCTAGCTCATTTTGCGGGTGGGGCGCTAACACCTCAGTGGCTTTCACAGACGTCTCCATCCTCACGGTGGCGCTAGCAAGCAGGAAATAAGTCACTTGATTGAAACACAAAACGTACTCTGAAAATGTAAACAGTTGCATATCTGATGCTAACATGCTAACCATTTTAACGCAACGTTAATAAACATTTGACTAACATGTGATGCTAACACATGGAATGCTAACATCCACGAAGTTAGTAATACAAGCTAAAAAGCCGCTAAATTGGATGCTACAAAGATACTAAACAGTTGCTTATCCTATGCTAACATGCTAAACATAGGAACGCAACACTAATATTCATTCAACAAGTGATGCTAACACACAGGATGCTAATAATCCACAAAGTTAGTGCTACAAGCTAAAAAGCCGCTCACGAGGACGCAAAACATTTTCTTATGTGCTAAAAAGTTGCTTATCTGTTGCTAACATGCTAACCATACTAACACAACGCTAATAAACACTTGACTAACACGTGATACAAACACATCGGTGCTAATGCTAACATCCACAAAGCTAGTACTACAAGCTAAAAAGCCGCTAAATAAGATGCAAATCTGAACTCAACTTTGTATAACGAGCACTTTAACAAGCTCAGCTGTACTGAATATCTTGCATAAAACATAAACCACAATAACTAAAAATAAGTGTTCTTTTCAAACGAAACCGTCCGAGAAGAGCTCCCCTTAACATTGACCTTTGGCACTCAGGAGGTCACGGGTTTGAAGCTACGCCAAGTGTGATGCTGAAATTGTAATCCTGCGATCACGGCGTGTAAACCATCCCTCGCGTCAGCTGCCTAAATTTGAACGTAAACAAACAACTGCAATTTTCGACCAGCCAAGTGAAGGAGCGCTTCACATTTCTTGCCACATACCGGATCAAGCTCGTCTGACAGGATGAGACAACAGGCTCCGACGAGCCAAGGTGGCGACAGTGGCAGGCAAGTGGCGAGCTAAATTAGGAAACTTGTTGTGCTGAAGAACGAAACACGACAGCTGCGGCTGTTTGGCCGCCACAAAAAGTACATACTGTATCCAAATACGCACGTCCATACGTAATATATATGCTGTAAATATATGTATCCAATACCGTACATGATGGCTTCACCTCTTTTGATTTTATTGACCATGTAACTATATTACAAAATTATTCATCTTCTCTATATTTCATTGTATAGTTTTTGTATTTTCTTTTCTTTTGCTGTGTTTTAGTCAGCTGCCACTTTGCTTTGAAAAGACACTCACACATGGACAGATTTCGAGACACGCTCTCTCACATGCACACACTTATGATGTCATCAATATACAGTACCTATCAAAGAAAACGTTTTGCCATTTTTCTGCCCATCAAAAGTCATTTGTACGAATGTAAGATATTTCTAGCGAGTTGACGTCAAACGAAAACTTACCGGGTGAGAGAGAAGCGCAGGCGCCCAAGAGAGCGATGAAGATGAAGATGATGAGGAGAATGAAGACAACAGCTGAACACCCGAAATAATCTGACTAGGCTCCGCCCACATTCTGGCCTCGCAGCCGTCAGTTTGAGGTCAAAGGGTAAAAAAATAAATAAAAAATAGTCAATCTTCAACCAGTTTATAAAATCTGATTAGAGTTCATCATGTTGAGGATTGATGACGTCACTTCATAGTCACCTTCAAAGTGGGGAAGCTCCAATTTCATCATTGCAACTCCAGTGGCGACCACTTGGTGGCGGCATTTAGCTTAAGTGTCGAAGCGCCTATCACGCAGGTACCGAGCTCACTTTGAGAGGGGGGCGTGGCACGTGACGGGAAGGAGCGGGTGTGTTGTCATGGTAACAGCGCGTGTGCGTGTGTTTGAGCGTGTATTTGTGTGTGTGGTGTTTTTTTTTTTTTTTTTTTTTTTTTAGAAGAGTATGTGATTGGATGCAACAAATGTTCACTTCCTTTCACGCTTTTTAGCGCAAAGCTAAATGACTTTAATAACATCCTGATAATTGGAAACTAATCGATTTTCACATTCATTACCGCTTATGGCGTGTGTGTGTGTGTGCGTGTAAACTAAGCTGCTCTCTTTGGCCTGCCTCCTTCAGATAAAAGAAGCTCAGCTCCCCGGAGACTTGGATTGCCCGGATCAAATCATCAAGGTACACATACAAACGCTCACACACACGCCATTTGGACAAAATAAGAAATAAAAGAGTGATATAAACGGCGCATTGGTCCGCATTGCGGATTCGTTCCCAGTGAGGGTTGGACTCCGCCAAGGCTGTCCTTTGTCACCGATTCTGTTCATAGCTTTTATGAACAGAATTTCTAGACGATCTACTTTCCTACCCTCACCTGTGACCGAGAGAACAAGATCCCCGATACAAGCGGCCAAAATGAGTTTCCTCCGCAGGGTGTCCGGGCTCTCCCTTGGAGATAGGGTGAGAAGCTCGGCCATTCGGGAGGGACTCAGAGTCAAACCGCTGCTCCTCCGCGTTGAGAGGAACAAGTTGAAGTGGCTCGGGCATCTGGTTTCGGATGCCTCCGGGACGCCTCCCTGGAGAGGTGTTCCGGGCATGTCCCATTGGCGGGAGGCCCCGGGGACGACCCAGGACACGCTGGAGAGACTATGTCTCTCGGCTGGCCTGGGAACGCCTTGGGATCCCGTCGAGAGGAGCTGGTTGAAGTGGCTGGGGAGAGGGAAGTCTGGGCTTCCCTCCTAAAGCTGCTGCCCTCGCGACCCGACCCCGGATAAGGAGTAGTAAATGGATGGATGGCTATAAACGGCGATAAGGCTCAGACTATCCCACTCTGATATTATTGTAATTTGTTTGATTGATGATTTAAGGGAAATTATTCTAGTGTGTTTAGCGTGTATTTATGCAAGGTGACTGTGTGATCTGAAAAATGACTAATTAGGAAGGATTTGATTGCTTTCTCGCCTATGGCCTCATTAGCTAATCAGAAAAAAAGAGCTGGGGGTAAATATTAATTTTCCCTCTCTCTCCACGACATGGAGCCATAAAGAAAACAATTAACAACGCTAATACTAGTCAAATAGTTATTTTAACCACCACACTGTGTGTACTGTATGTACATTATATAAACAAGTTTGACCTTTGTGCTAAAAATAATCGTCTTCATGGTTGACATTGTTTTGCTGCTTCCACTTGTTCACAAATAGCCACAAATTTTGTCTCTTCCACGCCGATTGTAGCATTTCACCGTCGCCATTTCGTTTTGTTAGCAACAAAAGCTATTTTCTGATAAGCCTTTTTATATATTTATATTAAAAATTATATAATGATATTTCCATTTTAATATATTTTCATTATTTTGCGAAACATTTCCCTTGCCACCAGCAGGGCCGAATGTTTTGCACATTCCCGTAATTTCGCTGCATGTGTACACGCACACACACACACACACAGTTTTCTCAGTTGCCAGACGGAGCATCCTGATCGCCTTTTTCGGCTTCTTGATTCCCACTTAATGACGATCCTCATTTCCTGTCCTAATTATCGTTGGAAGCTGCACGCCGCGCGTCGATGACGCTCACGCGTGCTCGAGTGGTCCGAGGAGGCCATCAACGGCCGCACCTGACTTGATCAAGCCGCATGTCGTTTTTGAGATTTTTCACCTTTCAATTTCATTTCCGCTCGCCGTCATCATCTTCGTCGTCACCATCGCATCATCTTTGCCATCTTCATCGTTATCTTTATCATCTTCATCATCGCACCACCTCCACAGTCCGTCACCATAATCACCATCTTTGTCATCATCACCGTCGTCTTCATCGTCATCATCATCATGTCATCCAACACCATTGTCAATCATATCACCATTGTCGACATCTTCATCGTCACCATCGTCTTCGTCATCTTCAACATTATCACCGTCGTCATCTTTATCATCAGCATCAGCATCATCATGTCCATCTTCATCGTCATTGTCTTCAGCATCTTTATCTTTAGTTCGCCATCATCTTCATCATCTTCACCGTCATCATCATCATCACATTGTCGTCCACCACCGTCATTATCCTTCATCTTCTTCACCATCTTCATCATCATGTGTACCCCATCTGTCAGGACGCTGCAGTCACTGCTGCCGCCATCTTTCTTTTTCTTTGTGGGCTTTGTGTGAGTTTTCAAGGTTCGCCGAGTGAGCTAACGTAGCATAGCATACATATACCCACATGCACACACACAGTTTGTGCGCTTTTATTAGGGTTGACACGTAACTGTGACATCACCAAACAAAGATGGCTGCCTGCGGACACTGCCGTCAACATGAATGAATGAATGAGTGAATTCTTCCCTTCCAAGTAAAACTTTCTCCAGATGAAGGAAAGTATCACTTCTCGCGTGGAGTTCGAGCAAAGACGACAGTCATGTGACCTCATCCTGCTTGTTGGTCACACTTCCTGCCTGTTGCCGATGGCGACAGTGGGTGTGGCTTTTTTAATGGAGGTCAGACGAATGTGGGACGTGCTGTACAGGTAGCTCGCCTGATGGTCAGGACGCACGCCTTCGCTGCCGCCGCCACATCGCAGCTGACTGACACATACACAAAAACGCACATAGACATGAACACATAGAGCGTTAGCATGAGTGTTAGCAGCATCACACCAAAGGTGGCAAATCCAGGTCCAGAAAGTAAAAACCCTGCCACGGTTTGGCTTTAGCCCCTGATGCTATCTTAGCTCGTTAGCTTGCTAGCAGGTAAACAAGCTCAATGGGAGCTAGCTAGGGAGCTAACTAGCTAGCCCTGGGGCTAAAGCCAAATTGTGGCAGGGTTTTTACTTTCTGAACCTGGATTTGCCACCTGCGCATCACGTCAACGACAAGTGTAGAATGATGTGTGTGTGTGTGTGTGTGTGTGTGTGCGTGCGTACACGTGACCCGGCAGCGTCCAAACCTGTTGAAGTGTCGCCGGAAGCTGTCGCTGAGCAGGTAGAGCGCGAACGGGTTGACGCAGGAGGACGAGAAGCTGAGGACGCGAGCTAGCAACGTTAGCAGCAGGTGAGCTAGCGACAGATCCATCTGCTGGTAGTGGAAGGAGCGGTACAGGTACAGGACGTGGTTGGGGAGCCAGCACAGCGCAAACAAACCCACAAAGACCAGCACGATCTTGGCCAGGCGCTTCCTCGTCTCCATCTGCGGGGACAGCGTCGCGTTATGTATTATTGCGTATTATTAGCATCGTGTTAGCAACAGAGGTGGGGGGGGGGGGGCTTGTGTCATGTTGTGACTCATGTGAGTCAGACTTATGTCAGCAGTTTTACGTTTTTGAGACTTGTAAGTCTTTTCTAGTCACTCCAGTGATCCATGTTAACACTTTCATTTTCTCCCCCCCCCCCCCCGACCCCCCCCCCCCCCCCCCCCGATGCTTTCCTCACGTTGATGAGTTCTAGCGCTAAATCTGAGCCAAGTCTACGAGCAGCCTGCCCATCATGTTGCATTAACGAATACTACAAAACCAAACAACGGCTATGAAAAAGGGGTCAAAAATAAAAGTTGCAGGTGCCGTAAAGCTTTTGCCGCAACTCGCGTCATTGTTATTGAACTCAATCACTTGCCAGCACTTCATCACCAATTCATCACAACATGTCCTCAAACGGGTCTGCGCTCGTTTCTTCTCATTGCCTGGCTGCTAATATTGTTTCGGTTGTGTTTGAAAGTGAGTGTCAAATATGCTAATTGCGTCAAACAGTTCAAGGGAGATGATTTCATTGAAAGTCGTTGGTGGGTGAGATTGGTGGTCGCTTCAACATGGAACCAAGAAAAAACTCAATGGAGATGTCTGCTTTTATTCAACTCTTCAGTTGCTCCAGCCATATTGCGCAAGATCTGTAACGTCTTTCCCCAATCAAGATATTTCAACTTTGTAACCTTGTAGGGCTACTAAAGCTGAGAAAACCCACCACAGGGATTCGTCTTACCGTTTAACTCAGAATTTAACAAACTGAATAGTAGTGGGCTTAAACCGGATCTTTGACCTTTGACTTGCTTAACCCTATAAAACCAAACATATCGTATTAAATACAAGACATTTTGAGCCCTCTTATTTCATGAGTATATATATTTTTTTCTCCATTAAAACACTAAAGTATATGATCTGACACATGCATTGCACGGATCATCCATTAGAGGGCAGCATCACCCATCTGGTGGCTATTTCAGCAACCTTGCAAGATCGCCCAAATGGAGGAAGGAGAAACCTATACTTAATAATAATGGGAAATGTTCTTTCTGATTTTTGGAAATACTAATATGTTGAATATATGTCTGTTTATTATTACATTTTTTACAGTTATAAATGTATGAATTTAAAGCATTGTGACCAGATGTGTTGAATAGCACACAAATCAAAAGTCATTTGTGGAAGTTTTCAACCAAGAACTCCCTTTACCCACAACTCAAAAGATCCTGGGCTTGTTGGTGGAAACGCAGCTCTTGTCTTGATTGAAATTTAGTTGAGACTCCAGTTGACCGGCTTGATTTTTGCCACAGTGACTTGGGACCCGCGTGACTGCAGGCTAAACCACCTCTCGTACGCCATTTGTCTCTTGCCTTGCCTTACATCTGGATTTTGCCCTGCTTTTACTGTGGCTTCTTTTCTCTCCTCCCACTTGGCCATTGGCTCGCAGATGTGGCTCAGTCGCTGCAGAGGATTCTGCATGGACCGATCAGGACAGGTTGTGCTGCTGACCCGCAGCACTTTAACCCTTGACTTAAGACTTTATGTGCTTTAGACTTCGCACGAACAATATGCGAGTGGCCGCCGTTGCAATTACTTCATGTCATCGTACGTGCTTGTGGCTCAACGCCACGCCAGCCTGTTCTCCACGTTTCTGGAGCGAGAAAGGAAGGCATTATGTCATTGACGGGGGTTCACAAAAAAAAAACCCATCAGAATGGTCGCCGCTCACCTCAGCACCTTTTGACCTCCTGATGTCAACACATTCAACTTCCTTTTGTGAGTCAGCAGCAGCTAAGGGCCGCGCACGCACACCTGATGCCTTTTTTTGTTTTTGACGTCAACGTTTGATGGTTGCCGTGGAGACGCAAAAGACACGCACACACACCGCACAGTCCTTTTACATGAACTGCGTTAAGAGGACAGGCGTGTGCATGTGCGTGTGCTTAAGCGCCTACGTTTGTAATTAAATGCACGTGTGCTTATAAATAACTAATGTTAATTAAATGTCTCTTGTGTTAATGGTCTTGAGAGAGATTTAGGGGTTGTTGGACAGGCTGCACGAACGTCCCCTGTTTGTGGCACAGTCGCAGGCACACCGTGTGACCGCGATTGTTTCTCTGGCCGGAAAAGGCGATGTTAGCGTTTTATATGTTGCAACTGTTTGCGAGGACGTGGAGGTGTCCAACTGTGATTGGAGGAGCTCACAAAGCGAATTGTATTAGAATAATGCTGCATTCGAGAAAGTTGGCGCTTCCTAATTCCTAATTTTCGTTGGTGGGGAAAGTGAACAACCAAAATGGCGGATAGTGATAAATTGTTTTTTTTTTAAATTTTGGTCCTCAAAACGCATTTTGACCTCCAGCAAACATGCCTTTTCGCAATTTTGCGTCATTTATTGTTTTTATCTTATTTCATAAGCGTTCCATACAGTTCAGTGGTTCGCCAATAATTGACATGCAGGGTGATGGCAGCAAACTCCCACGTACGTTGAGTACGTTACGTGGAGTTATGTTGAATATTTATGAATGAAGAAAGTTATCTAGTTTTATACTCGAGTAAATTGTGTTTTACCAAAGGGGTCGCCATTGCAGAGTGACGTCACATTGTAGTCCGCCGGTCAAGTCGGGGTACTTTTTTCCCCGACTTCGCTAGTGGACTTTCCGAGTTCAATGGGGCGTTCCCGTACACGCTACCCGGTTTGAAGTCGGTAAAAGACCGACTTCCCACTTTCCTCGAACGCAGCATAAGAACGCAACTTGTTGACGTGCTCTCAATTTCTCACTTCGTGTCCTTGCCCGCCGACTTCCTGGCTGTTTCGGTTTGTTTTTGTGTCGCGCTGGAGGCTAAAGATGACATCTGGAGGTCACACGAGGAGTTGAAGGAATAAAAAGATGAGCTGGCCCGAGACGCTTTTTGAAAGGTCGCCCCATCATAAATATTCCTCGAGTGCTCGAGTCTTCTTCCTCTTCATCGTCATCCACACTTGAACGTGTGTCGTTGTGGATTTGCTTGTGTGTATTTTGTGTGTGTGTCTGAGTCTATTCATAAGTTTGTGTAAGTCTGTGTGTGTCATTTCCAGTGTATGTGTGTTGGATGGTGAGTCCGAGGTGCGAACCATCACCTTCGGGGCGACATTTGTCGATGGAGTCCAGCCGAAAGTATTTTAGCAGCTGACGGGTTCACACGCACAAGAGAGAAGGACTGCTTCTCGGGTTTCTCAGCGCAAGATGAATTTCCAGGTGCTGAGGACGGTGCCTTGAGAAATGGGTCGCTCCACCTGCTGCCGCGTGTTGCTCGATGTAACGACCTCTGAGACACAATCATGGCTTTGGAAATGACTTTTCTGAATTTTTAGCCTCGTCTCACTGCAGGTCAGTTCTTTTGACCAGTTCTGACTTGACTTTTGTAAACACAGTATCTCAACTCCTGATTTCACTCCTCGTCACGAACCATACTGGACTCTGTGGCTTCATTTAAGACAAACAAAAAATATGTGCGGCTCAAAAATGAAGCCAAGCCTATCGGAAGTGAAAGATTTAAAGAATGTTAACATTACTTCCGTGGCACCTTCATTTGAAGATTTAGATTTTTCAGAAGCATCCTCCTCGGCGAATGGCTCTGAGGCGTAAGGACTGTGTGCGTCTTTCTGCGCCACCCCAGTTTTGGTACTTGTGTGGCTCAGTTGCAGCACCTTGTGGCAATTAGTGGTAGTACTCATAACTGATTGAGCTCCAAACTGGCAGACGTAATCGTGCACGTGCAAGCCTTGGGCGGTTCTTAGTTCTGCTTGGCTACACTGTCTTAAGGGGTTCCACAGGGTTCAATTTTAGGGCCGCTGTTCTTGTCTGGGTTCCATTTTGAGAATGCATGCAAATTATGATCGTCAGATTTCTGTGCCACTACAGATGATGACTTCAAAACTGCTTTCATTATGTCTTGAAGACTGTGGACTTCATCATTCCTTCGTCACATCTCGGCCGGATAACTGTAATGTAGGCCTACTCGAATTTGGAGTCAACCAGCTCTCCCTTAAACGTCTCCAGTTCAAAATGCTTCCGCGCACCTCTTAACTGGAACGCATAATAGGGAGCACATGACAAATTTTCTGTTCTCTCTCCACTTTATTGTGTTGCTATTTCAGGGTTCTCTGTCTCCATTCGCCGCATCTCTAATGACGCGTTGAAACGGGCTGTGGCAAGGTCAATATTTCCCATATTCGCCATTTGTGAGGGAACCCACATCAAAAGCCCTAAAGCGTGAAAAATTCTCTCTCACCCTCTCTGTTGTCTGGCTATTTTTGGTGGGACTAAAACCTGGCCAAGCTCAGACAATCAAGACTCTGCTCGGCACCCTCATTTCAGCTTAGCCATTTTGCTCAATTGCCACTTATTGATAATAACGGCCCACCACTACGTGCAGTTAGAGATCAAGTTATACCTTCAGTACGACCTGAAGGGAAAACACACTGTATTTAACACTCCCAGCCATTTTCACTGAAGCAACCCCCTTCGCTCCCGGCTGTTTTACTGGATTTTGACTGATTTCGCAAAGCCCACAGAATATTGTGTTCTATTGCTATAAAAACATGGAACCTACCAAAAGAAAGATTAGAGTCTCTTCTTTCGTCAGGGAAAAAAGTATCTGTTTCCGTTTAGCAGCAATTAGCATTAGAATATAGTTTAATCAATATTCACATTCCTGGTGAAAACACTGTCAAAAAGAGCTTGTTGCAACATGGCCCTGGCTGATCTCTTATACTCTGCTGCCACCAGCTGACCGTTTTTTGTAATAACTAGAATTGCTTTAAGCCACCTCTTCATGTCAGAAACGGCATCAAATCATTCTGCATGCTCTTGCATAAATAAATAAAAACGTATAAATACATTTTGGGGACTGAAGGACAAAGAATTAAAATGTATTTACACGTTTTTGGGTTTGAGTGAGTAAAGGGAAAGTCAACCCCCAAACAAATTATTGACAAAATGTTCTACGCAGCCCCACTAGTCTAAATATGGTATTTTGGTCAATGTTGGAATATGAGTTAAGCAGCGAAATCCAGCAGTTTTTATCAATACCAGAAGGCGGCCATTTTGCCACTTGCTGTCGAGCGAAGATGACATCAATGTTGCTCAGGTCTTAGTTAACAACCAATCACAGCGCAGCTTCAGACAACAGGTGAGCTGTGATTTAGTCGTTGCTATATTCCACAAATGTAATATTAATCAGAATGTCATGTTTAGACTTGTGAGGTCACATATGACATATTAATGTCAATAAACGTTTACGGTTGACTTCCACTTGGTGTATGTATCACGATCATCATCAACAAGGGCTGACCTGTCTCTTGGTGTGCTCGCTGACCTCCCCCGGCATGTCACGCGCACTGCGCATGAGCGTGCGCGCAATATGGTAGTAGTACACGGAAATGATGGCCAGTGGGAACAGGAAGTAGACCAGGAAGAGCATGATGGCGTGGACCTTGGGGTGTGTCTGGTCGGACAGAGGGTACGGCACGCAATTGAGGAAGGTCACGTTCTCGTTGCCCCTCTGACCCTGAGAGAGGGTGGAGACAACAGAATGAAGAAATGTCAAGTGTCTGACATGATGGTGTCGCCTGATCTGGGGTTGGCATTAGCATGCGTTACCTGCATGGAGACAACCTGAGAGAAGACGGCCTCGGGGATGGCGAGCAGGATGGACAGCAGCCAGATGGCGGTGGCCTTCACGCACGTCCACAAAACGGCGCTGGACGCCTGGATGTCCATGGGCTTCACGATCGCCTTGTACCTTAGTTGGGACATGTCATAGCAATGAAGGTCATTGAGCGCCCCTATGCCCAAATATGGACTTCCTATGACATCACACTTCCGGTGATTCAGAAGAAGTCAGGACATATTCTAGCAATGAAGGTCATTGAGCTCATTGTGGATCACGCCTCATATGTCCAAATATGGACTTCCTGTGATGTCATGCTTCCGGTTGGCTGAGAACAAGTTGGGACATGTTTGTATGTCCTAGAGTGAATGTTTAGGCCCCGCCCCTTATACCCAAATATGGACTTTCTATGACGTCATATGGCTGAATGATGTCATTTAGACCCCGCCCCTCTGTCCAAATATGTCAAGCACAGGCTTTAATCGAAAATCTTGAAGTGGACTATTTGCTGCAAGCTAATGCTAGCTCGCTGTACACTAGCTGTAGAGTATAATGGTCTTCTCAGTATGGCCACTATTAAAAGGAACCTCGACTGTCATGCCAAGTTTGCTCTATATTATTTGGCTGTTAACGGCATAACTATAAAGATTAATTTTTTCAAAAATCATTTCCAATTTAATATATTGACAAAAAAAGAAAGGCAAACACCAAGAAAGGCAAACACCAAGTGATGAGTCATCAGACTACTCGTCGTGATCCTGATGAAGCTTCGGGCCCCCGGAGGAGCTCGTTAGAGACCTTGATGGGCTCATTAAAGACCATCAGGGTCAGATGAGGAACTGAGCCATCGGCAAATGACTTCCTGTTACTCTCGGCTTTCAGATACTGACGATTGGTTGACAAAGTGGCCTGCCAAGCGGCGGGGGGAGACCTGGGGCCTCATTTCAATCACACGTTGCGCAGAAGTGCGCGTAGCGTTCCCATGGGACACACTTACATGTACATTTATTTTTCTCGTATCCTGAATATGTAACGCTGGCGAGAACTATTCCACATAGCGTTGGAGTTTGTTTCCAACCCATCTGCAAAATGTCATCAAACCGTCATCAAATTTCCAACCAATTGAATCCGTCACCAAATAAGAGCAAACGGACACGCCGGCGTTTCAGCAGAGTGTGACATGCCTCAGTAAATTGTCATCAAAGCGTCAAAGATGGGGAAAAGCGTCAAAGCGCTCTATAGGCGACGTACGCTCACCGTCGCGGCGCGCCACCGTGGTTCTCGCCGGTGTCGCCTGAGGAGAAGTCGGTCTGTCACTTCAGCTGTCACTCGTGTTCTTCGTCACGCCTTTTTCTGCTCTGTGTTTGTTCCTCTTTCCGCTCGGAGGGCGTCTGGCATCAACGTTTGGCCCATTAGGACCTTAATTGCTAATTACGGGCGTGTTCGGTGCTGCGCGCATGCTAGGTGGCCGGCGGGATTATGTCGTGTGATAGCGAGGACGCGTCAGGAAATAACATCTCAAGTGATGAAGGTCAGCGTTTCTTTGGGGAGACGGCGTGATTGACAGTCGACTCGCTGCAATTAAATCCTTGATGAAGCATTTCAATCCGGCACCTCGACGGAAAAACAGGATTCTTTTTTGCAGCCTCATATTTAGAGCTCAATGAGGAAATGTAGAAAATGATCACTCTTTTCAGTGAGTAACATTGCTGACTTTAGACTAGTAATAGACCGTTGTCTTTCATGGCCGATACCAATTATTAGTCGTCAAGGAGACCGATAACCAATATTTCAAGCCATTCTTCATTTGCAGTAAAAGAGAAAATATTAGCGTCAACATTTTTTAGATTTACTTTTTCCTTTCATTTTAAGCATTTTAAGAATTGACAACTTTGTTTAAAAATTCTAAAAATAAAAAATGCAGGGAGCTTCCAAGGGTCATTAGCATGTATTAAGATAAATTAAAAACTAAGCAAGTATTTCCCTAAAGTTTTGTACTGTAAATAAAAAAAATCAACATAATTTCTTTATTTTATTAAATTTTCAACTCATTCACTCGCAGCCATTTTCACTGAAGCAACCCCCTTTGCTCCCGTCTGTTTTACTGGATTTTGACTGATTTTGCAAGGCTGACAGAATATTGTTTTCTATTGCTATAAAAATATGAAATCTACCAAAAGAAAGATTTGAGTCTCTCATCAGGATTTTTTTTTTTTAAATATTTCTATCTGTTTCCGTTTTGCAGCAATTGGCATTAAAATATAGCTAAGTTGAATAATTATTCACAAATCTGTTGAGAACTGTGGGGAAATCATCTTGTTTGCAACATGGCCCTGGTTGATCTCTTATACTCTGCTGCCACCTGCTGGCCGCTTTTGTAATTACTTCCATTGCTTCACCCGTTCTCTGCAATTGAGAGGCTGCATCAAATCCTTCTGTATGCTCTAGCATAAAAAAACAAACAAATGTATAAATCCGTTTTTGGGACACTTACAAAAACATTTAAAATAGAACGCATTTATAAGTTTTTGGGAGCAAATGACTTAAGCATCCTTTTTTTTTGTATAAAGTGGAAATTTAAATAAATCCACAAATAAAAAGTTCCCTTTATCTGATTGAGTGACAAATGCATGTGAATAGCTAATTTAGGGTTTTCGTCAGGATTCGTAAAAGCTTAGGAAAGATCTTGGCAGACTTACAAATCCTGGTGAAAACCCTAAATTTCGCTACATTAGCCAGCATTGTGAATCCAAATCGAATCGATTGGGGGAAATTACAATCAACACCCGGCCCTATTAGTAAAAGTTGTTGTTTTTAATGGCCATGTGGGTGGAGGGGTTGGGGAAGGGTCCAAACAATGTTTTTTTTTTCAATTTGGTCACGAGGCCAGTAAAAAATATTTTTTGACCCGAGTGTGCAGACTTAATATTTCCATAAAAATCATAGCCTACATGTAGATACTTGCGTCCGTTTCCACATGATGGATTATGATGACAAGTGACGATGACGATGCTGATAATAAAAAAATAAAAAAAAGTAAAGGAGATGATCTTGAGCGAGGATAGCCGATGAGGAGAGGAGAGGACAAACGTGCACGTTACCTGTCCGCGCTGAGCGCGGTGAGCGTGAAGACGGACACGCCGACGGAAGTGAGCTGCACGGCGGGCAGGAGCTTGCACGCGGCCTCCCCGAGCACCCAGTCCTCGGAGAAGAAGCGGAAGGCGTCGACCGGCACGCAGGTGACGAGCAGCAGCAGGTCGCCCGCCGCCAGGCTGCTGATGAAGATGTTGGGCACGCTCCTCATGGCGCTGGTGCTCACGAAGATCTTCACCAGCGTCACGTTGCCCAGCACGCCCACCAGCACGATCAGCGTGTACGCCGAGGTCATGACGGCCCGCACGACCGCGTACGCGCGCGGCTCCCCGCCGTCGCCGGGCCCCTCGCTCGAGTTGGCGCCGGACGTCTCTGCGCCGAGCCGGGACAGAACGTCGTCGTCCATCTGGGGAACTGGATCGAAGATGCGTAAAAAGACGCGCGCGTAAAAGCGCGCCGGCGCTTGGCTTGAGATGTGCGCGCGTGGCGCAGGGATGAGTCGCGACGGGCGCGTCGGTGAGGAAGACTCCTTTTTAAATGGCTCTGACACGCGCGAGCGCGCGCGCGCACACACACAGAGAGAGAGAGAAAGGAAGCTGTTTCAGCAACCTTCATCACACAACTCCATTCCCCACCACCATCATCATCATCATCATCATCATCTGATTCCCACGTAACCTCATCAGCTTATTTGACCTTTCTCACTCTTCTCATCCCATTTACTTGATTCTTAAAAGACCTCATCATCCTCAATCAAGTTAATGGGAGATTGGGCAAAATAACACTTTTTTTTGTTACAAATGTCAGTATGCCCGAAGTGTAATAGGAGTCAAATGGTATGTTAAAAAAAAAATAATAATAACATTTTGAAAATATCATTTAATTTCTAAGAAAGCACAGTGCCCGAGGAAAAACAACCAATAGAGACAGGAAGAGTTGTCAATCATTTGCCATCCACTTGAAGGCAAAGCCCAGTGGCCTCGTTTTGACAAAACTATGGCAGAATATCCAACTGCTCTTAGCAACAAAAGCTAACATCAAAGAATTGTGCAAAGCTGGTCCAAAGTTGCTCCTCCGCTTTGCGAGGAACCAGCTGAGGTGGCTGCAGAGGTGTTCCGGGCATGTTCCACCGGCGGGAGGCCCCGGGGACACTCTAATAACCATGGGTGAAAAATGGAGCGATCCTCTACTTGGGTCAAAAAAAAATTCTATACAAAATTACCCTTTTTTTTTTTAACCCAAATAAAGGAACTGACTAATATTTATGAGTTACTTTACACTAAAAGACCAATTTCTTGACTCAAAGTTGGGTCAAATTTTTGACCCATAGTTGAGTTATTTTTGACCTAACTGTTTTTAGAGTGCAGGACACGCCGGAGAGACTGTGTGAACTCGGAACGCCTTGGGATCTAGATGAAGTGGCTGGGGAGAGGGAAGTCTGGGCTTCACTGCTAAAGCTGCTGCCCCCGCGACCCGACCCTGGATAATCGGTAGAAGATGGCTGGACAAACACTTGAAATCTAATCTCAAGTGACTACACTGTAAAAGCAGTTGGGTAAAAAAAAAAAACCAATTATGGGTCATAAAACATACACCATTTAGTTTTGCACAAATAACCTAAAAATGGGGTCATCTGGTACAGAACAACCTCAAAAAATTGGGTTGTTTTGCATAAAACAATGCAGAAAGTTGTGTCAAATGGTGTACTGTATACCGCCACCTACAGCGGCGGAGTCCTCCTCGCAATATTTGCAAAAGAAGAATAGATGGAAACGGGCATAAGTCGCATGTCCATTTTGCGCATTTTCAGTAAATTTGCGGAAAAAAAAAAAAAGGAAACAATTGGATGTAAATCTAATTTATGAATGAGTGTGGGTCTCAATGTTTGTTTTAATCTTAATGGCGCTACACTGCTGAGGCGGTTACAGAGTGATCCATAAAAATCATTTGTGAGATTTGAGGTAGGACCAACATGAGAAGCGAGGAGAGATCTGTAGGTCAAAGTTCATCAAACTGTGACTGACACGTTTGTTCATATTCTTCCCTTCAAGTCCCACATTGCGTTGGCGTCTTGCCGAACGTGCTTTTCATCACTCCTGTCTGAGTGTTTGTCCATCAATGCGGTCACATGACAACATGAAAGGGGTTCGTCAGTTTCCACGGCTGCAGCGGCGCATGCAGGAAGCTGCATGCTTGGACCGCCAAAGTAAGAGCGTGACGGGAGCCGCGGCGCCTTTCCGAAAGGTTTGCGCGACTTCTCGCGCGCGTCGTTTAGCAAACAAGCACGGTTGCCCTTCGACGAATGGGACTGGTTGGCTCGGGGGCCGCCGGCGGCGAGCGGCGGTCTACTTGATTGTGAAAGGGCCCACAGGAAGCGTCCTTGACGCAGTGCCTTAACTTGACCCTGGCCTCCACGGCATCCCGGGACCGGCATGCGTTTAGGACCTGTGAGTGGAAAAAAGAGGGGGGAATGAACAACACGCCGCCAGGATTACGGTTGGTGTGTGGACTTGACTTTTCTTTGCTGCTAAACGTAGTTTTGCTTTGCTTCAGTGGGACGTCTTTGTTTGGCATTTGGGACACCGGCAGCTTCGTCAATGCTCTTCCAGAAGTATTTGCAGTGCAGGGTGTGTTGTCATCACTTTCTGACTTTTGTGTTTTCCTCTCACGATCCTATCGGCTGATTTTGTCTTTCCACTCATCATGCATATGAATATAAATCTCGACTGTGTACGCGGCATTGAGCGTCCACTGCGTTTGCGAGCTGAAGGGTGAAAGCGAGGTAACGGCGTCCCCGGAGAAGACGTTGTCCGGGGCCGAAAAAGGCGAGCTTTGTGTCTTTGTAGCATGTTTGTGGCGATGGTGGTGTGAGTGTTGGAGGTTGTGTTTTTTTCGCTGACAGAGTCCTGTAGGGATTAGAATGCAGGGAGCAGCCGGCCTGCGGGGCCATTGTTGGCCCCTCTGTGTCTACTGAGCGAGTCAATTGATGCGTAGATAAAAGGCCAAAAAAATATGCATTGACACGGGCTTTGGGGACGAGCAGGCAGAGGGCGGTTGTGTCGCTGGTGCCATGTGGGCCCACAAGCGCCCTGGACGCAGACCGACGGCCCAAACATGTCCTTAAACTACATCAAGAACTTCTACGAAGGATGCGTAAGTCAGCATTCGGCCGCGCTCGTATGCGGCGGCGGCGGCGAGCAGCTTGCTCTCTCGCTCCCTGCCCGCCGCGGAGTGAGAGTATGAGAGAAAAAAAAGAGAAAAAAAAAGGGATAAAAGAGAGAAAGAAGTTCAACGGCGAGGATGATGAAGGCTGAGAAAGGTTGTTTGGGTGCACGGGGGGAGTTGATGGAGGCTTTTTGTGGCACGCTGAAAAGCTTTCAGCCTTCAGCTGAGGGCCTCAGTGATTTATGTGGCTGACAAAGGAAGCATTCACTTGGCCTCCACCTCCATCTGTGCACCTTGTCTGTCCGTCTGTCTGCGTGTCTGTATGTGCGCGCACGCTGCTAACCGCCGCCTCGCTCACTCGCGCGTGTGCGTGTGTTTTCCAGCTCAGGCCTCCGACGGTCATCGGCCAGTTCCACACCTTGTTCTTCGGCTCGGTGCGGATGTTCTTCCTGGGAGTTTTGGGCTTCGCGGTGTACGGAAATGAAGCGCTCCACTTCAGCTGCGACCCGGATCGCAGGGAACTCAACCTGTACTGCTACAACCAGTTCAGACCCATAACGCCTCAGGTAGCCCGCAAAGCAGCTCACGCGGCCCGACCGGAGACGAGCTGTCGGTCTTTCTGCGAGGACCTTTTTTTCCTTACATTTCCCTCCCTGTGTCGGCCATCTTGCAGGTGTTCTGGGCGCTGCAGCTGGTCACGGTGTTGGTCCCGGGGGCCGTGTTTCACCTCTACGCCGCCTGCAAGAACATCGACCAGGAGGAGATCCTGGAGCGACCCATCTACACCGTCTTCTACATCATCTCTGTTCTCTTGCGCATCATTTTGGAAGTTATTGCCTTCTGGCTTCAGAGTCATCTCTTTGGCTTCCAGGTCTGACGATTTTCAAAATAAGTCTCATATCGGCCGGTCCGCTTGAGTTTGGAGCAGTTGAGGGAACTTCTCGATGAGTCCTAAAAGAACCCGACGCTAAGATACCGATGCTGCTAATCCGTACTTGAAAGATCATTTGACCAGCTAGCTGCTCGTCGGAGGTCGAGGTGGAAGGAAGCTCGGCGAGAATGAATCGAGCTTTTCTTAGTCGCCGGTCCCGTAGAACCTCCCGCCGCGCCGACAAGCCCCCACTGTCCCCCCATTTTTGAGTTGAAAATATTTCGCCTCGAATCCCAAAAACTGGAGAACCCGTTTGGAGCAAAAGCTGGAACTTCAACTTCAACAAATAGTCCAGTTGCTCGGATTCAACCTTTTTTGCGGATCTTCTTCTTTTCCTTCTCGTTTGTGTGTTTCAGGTGCACCCGCTCTACATGTGCGACGCCAGCGCGCTGGAGAAGACCTTCAACGTGACCAAGTGCATGGTGCCCGAACACTTTGAGAAGACCATCTTCCTGAGCGCCATGTACACCTTCACCGTCATCACCATCCTCCTGTGCATCGCCGAGATCTTTGAGATCCTCTGCAGACGACTGGGCTATCTCAACAACCAATGACACCTCCTGCGCACGGACACCAACCATCGCCGGCACCGCCGCCGCCGCCGCCGCCGCCGCCGCCGCGTCCCCGCACCTTCGTTTCTCGTCGGCCTCTTGGTCAGCCGCTGCTGGACTCGTGCGAAACAGGAAGCTAACGCGAGGGCGCCGCTGCGCTAGGCTGAAATAGTCCAGCTTCACCCCCCCCCCCCCCCCCCCCCGAGGGAGGTCATCCCACGGGGGACCGCTGGCAGGACAAGAAAGGACGTGTCGTCGGGATGCGAGGACGATGACCACGAGCCGCAGGGAAGCGTCTTGGCTCTGGGACTACAGGTGCATCTTTCCTCACAACTCCGTGTGTGTGCGTGCCTGCGTGCGTGTGCGTGCGTGCGTGTGGGTGGGCCGCCTCCAGTCCGTTGTGACCTTTCCCGCATCGACAGGAAGACTCTTGTAGATAGGAAACGTCTCCCAAAACAAAAAACAAAATAAGGACTGTGATGACTTTCAAGTATTTCAAGTTTGAAAGAAAGCATTTCTGTACATTCAGAGTTTTTGTCATAAATCATTGTTTATTTTCAAGTTACAATCAATTGGTCATATTTGTAAGAAAAGATTCAAAGCAAGAAATTTGTGTTGAATAACGGGCTTGTTGAAGGAAATAAGTCAAAGATGGTCTGAGTTTGTGTAACAATATCAACGAGTACAGTAGATTTTAATGAACAACATCAAACGGTCCCATTTTTCGACCCTTTTGGTCTCATTTAGAATGTCTTTAGATTATTGATTTTTTTTTTTTTGTCCGTGTCGACACTTCACATAACTCTGTTTTTATTTTCTTAATCAGACATCCATCCAACTTTTGTTGTGAAGGTTTCATCTGTTTTTCATCTCAGGTACAAACTTGCATTAGCAGACAAAAGTGGATCACTTTGAATGCTTTGAAAAGAGGATTTCAAGGTGCTGCTGTGTTTTCTTGTGCGTGTAAGCGAATGCATGTAGGATTTACTTCCTGCTTAGCAAAGCAAAGTTATTCGAGGACGTGATTACACCTGTGCAGCCGTGAAGTTAACTCTACAGCGCTCCAAACAAAAGAAACTCAAATTCAAAGTGGAGCTTCTATCATCGCATGTTTCTGTTTGAAACAAATCCAATCCATGATGAGATTTTGTCTCGGGGAACATTTTGAACATGATTATGAGTAGCAGCTTGTGGTCGCTTGTTCACAACAACTCGACTGCAGCCTCTCTGGTGCTAAGCTATTGGCGAGTCTTTGTGGTCATTTTGCACACATTTGTATCGCTGGCGGGTGGTAAACAAACGTCATTCTCAGTTCACTGATGCCATACCTCCGGGTCATAGCTAGCAGCTCGTGAGCTGGCTGCCAAAATTCTACAAACGAGATCGCATCGCATGATACTGTAGCGCAAACATGGTGACTACTACCTCAGCAACCGAGTCAACATGGAGATACCATCAAGGTGCTAATGTAGCTAGCAGCTAGCCCGGCAGCTGATACCTTTGACATGCTAAACTGGACAGCAGCTAGCTCAACAGCTAATAGCTTCACCATGCTAATGTAGCTAGCAGCTAGCCCAGCAGCTTCAATATGTTCCTAATTTATTTCCGAGCAACGTGAATCATTTATAGATGTGTGGAATGAGTGACTGACTTCATACATTTCGAATAAATCTGCATTTTTCATATTTTGGACTTCTTTTTGTCTTCATCGGTTGCTTGGTTGTAATAACTAACTGCTTTTTTAAAATTATTATTATTATTGTTGATCCCTGTCTAAGTCCTTCAATGTGTGCAAAGTACTCATTGTTTGTCAGCAAAAAGAGGCATTATTACAAGAACACACTGAAATAAAAACTATCTCTTCATCCGTACATTTTTGTCCTGAGTTGAAAATGTTCTGTCTCAGTTTTAAGGTTTTTGCCAACGTTTTTGGAGGGGGAAAAAAGGCAGTTGTTAACGTTCTTAACACTTATATATATATATATTGATTTTTATATTTTATATATATTGATACATATTATATATATATATATTGATACATATTATATATATATATATATATATATATGTATCAATATTATATATATATATATATATATATATATATATATATATATATATATATATATATATATATATATATATATATATATATATATATATATATATATATATATATATATATATATATATATATATATATATATATATATAAAATACACATCTAGCTACCATTTGGTAGGTTGGAAGACTTTAAACTTTAATTTGGTTGCAACAATGAACTGGGCTGCACCAACGAAGAAGAAGAGTGGGTGACGTCAAGCCGCTACTTATTGGACAGAAAGGCGGAAGTGAAGCGAGCAGTTGCGGTCCAACTACAACAACAACAAGAAAGGGACTAGGAACAAGTTCGCCGTGTGTTTTTCTTTGTGCTCCGTGGGAAGCTTGTGGATGCCATGGCGGTACCGGCCCAGCTCAAAGCAGTCCAGCACCACATGCGTACCGCGCAAGAACACGAGAAACGCGACCCTGTGGTGGCTTACTACTGTGAGTGTGCGGCGGGTGAGACTAGCTTAGCTTAAGCGCTAACTTTTCTTTGGCGAAACACCTTCACAGCATCGCTCGCTTTATGTTAGCCACCATGCTAATGTTAGCATATGACGTCAACACTTTGGACGCTTCATCATCGTCTCCTTCTCGGTACCGCGTATACTCTCACTGGGGTCGCTTGACATTATTCCGGCTAACTTTGGGCGTGAGGCGAGATACACCCTGAACTGGTTGCCAGGCAATCACAGATAAAAAAAGAAGACAAACAGCCCTGCTTCATCGTATGAAATTTGAAGCGTGACGGGTGTCATGTGATCTGACGAAGCCCGGTCGAGATCCTACAAAATGTCACCGAACAAGATGGGAAACACTCGTAATATAATTGACTAGTTTTCATCCAGTGGTCATTTGAGACACCTGACTAGTTATATTTTGAAATGCGCTATGTATATAAAACTGCCTTGACTGAACAAACCGGATGGACGAGTGCGTCGTCACGCTGATGACGTCAGCAGGGAGGAATGTGCTCCAGCTTGCTGGAACAGGCAAATTCTTTTCTATCACTTATTGGAACCCACTTGAGCCATCGTTAGGCTAAGCTGTTAAATGCCACTTCCAGCTGAGGTTTACTCAAAAGACTAAACAGAAAACAAAGTGAAAACAACCACAGGGCTTTGCTTTATTACTTTTATTGTTTGTTAGCTTGATGGTAATGGCCGAAACCTCCTATGTCAGAATTTGCTAAGTGTAATGTTTTTTCACTAATCTGTACTATTGGTCTGTCCACACACGCAGGTGTTTTTATTTTATTTTTTGACAAATTATTAACCAATCTATTAGAATCCCCACGGAAATGAATGGCAATGAAATCAATCCGTTGCAGCCCCCAAAATTCAAACACATTTCCTGCATAGAAACACCATAATAAGAACAATTGCTCAACACAAAACCTACAAACGCGCAAAACTCTAGCGCAAGACACCGTGTACCTAATGTTTTGTCCTTCCTTCCTTCTGTTGACGTTTGGCAAAGTAGCTAATTGGCACATGAGCGCCACCAGCTGACAGGGTCCTTCCACTGCTGCGAATTTTTGTTGTGGCTTTGTATCTCAAGCGGCGCCTCATTTTGGCCCTGCCGTCATTTGAGCCTTGATGCGTGTCGAACCCAAGCGCATTTCTGTTTGTTCTCCCGGCAGGCCGCCTGTACGCCATGCAGACGGGAATGAAGCTGGACAACAAAACTCCAGAGTGCCGCAAGTTCCTCGTCAAGCTCATGGATCAGCTCGAGTCGGTCAGTCCCTTTCAACCCTTTCACAAAATAACACTCTTGTGTACCTTTTATCTCCTAGTTTGTCAATTAAGGCTCACGTGTGTTATCATTTCACATTTTACATGGGTGTATCATTCCGTTTTTTTTTTTAAATAAAAGTAGCAGGCATTTTGAAAACAAATCCACAAAGGATGTTTCATTTTGAGTTTTCCTGTGTAAAGCGTCAGCGAGGACACAACGACGCTGAGGAAACAGCAGGAAGCGTTTGAAGTGGATGTCGGTCCGAGACGAGCGCGTCTTAATGAAGAGCGAAGATTTTATGGGCTCGTTAGGACAGGAAGGGGGCGGAGCCCAGCGGGGGTCACAATCAAACGAATCGCCTGCAACGCGTAGTATGAGGTCATAGTGTGATGTCATCGGAGGCGGCTCGTGTACGCTCACTTTAACTGAAGTGTACGTAACAAATCAAAACAGTATTAAAATCAAAAGGAAAGAAGACAGTACACTCTCGAATGTGCGGAAGTGTAAAAAAAACAAACATTTCTAAGCGTGGTAATTAATGCATTGGAAGTCGACAAATGTTCCCAATGTTGATAAGACGACTTGACAAGATGAAGCTAAGCACTTTCCTCAACACACACACACACACACTTACAGCTCGAGGACTCACTTGAAAGCAGCGGATGTGTGTGTCCTGCTGGGAAATGTTTCCTGAGTGTGTTTGACAGTAATGAACATCAGCTGTGTGTGTGTGTCCAAGTTGTGTTGCCATACGTGTATGCGAAACGTGTTGACATGCGGACGTTGGAAGTGTGAAAGTGCAGTTAATTAGCACTTGTGTGTGTTTCGAAAGGCGGTTTGCTTGTGGCTGAAGACGCGACCCTCATTAATTTTATCTTGCGTGCCGACAGAGGGAAAAGCGTTGCGGTGGCCAAAGGTGCGAAACGTGAGGGTACGCCAATGGTGGCGTTGTCATCTGTCAATCAACATGCTCGCCGAATGACAGCGAGGGCCAGCTTGGTCCTCGCACGTGATGGTGATGTTCTTAACAAATAAGGGCCGGCTATGGATTCCGATTTCAAAACTCGATTCTATTCGTGATTCATTTTGCTTGATTTTCGATTCAGTTCAAAATTTCTCGCAGTACCTCATGGAAGGCCTTCTCAGAAGAACCAATGCTGCACAATGCACTTAGTGGAAACTTCTTGCTGTAACTTGGGGCATTAGTCAAAATATGAATATTTACATTAAGAATGTAACCCTGAGCAGTTACATTAATCATGAACTCTGATTAAAACAAAAAATAATAATTTAAATAAATTCAAAATAAATCTATGACACAGCCAAGCAGATGAATAAATAATTGTAAAATAAATTAAAATGATTCTAAATTGTATGAAAGTGCAATAAGTCTGGTCTTTCATAAAGGCGATTTAAAAAAATTATCAGAATTAATCGCATGACTACAATAATTAACTCACGATTAATCGCAAATTTTTTATCTGTTTCAAATGTACAATAAAATGCACAATAAAATAAATTTTAAGTTTTCATACACTTGTTAACATAAAAGTGAAAAAATTTAAACTAAGAAAAATGTGGCTTCATCGTTTAGTCATTGATCTAGCAATTTATTTCGTTATACTTCATAAAACTGAGTTAAAATTAAAACAATGTACTGTATTGTAAAAAAAAAAAAACGAGTGTGATATTGATTTGTGTTGAGGTCATTCTTCTGCCACTAGATGGCATAATTACATTTCTAAAACATTGGTGACACCTCGGTGCATTTTTTTTCATATTAAGAGCGATCTAATTTTTAACATGAAGTAACTTCTAAATTCTGCACATTTTTAACGTTGTAAAATACAGCTTGACCCCAGTCTCCACAAATATATTACATTTATTACTGCTACATTTTGAAGTGGACGTGTCTGCTGCGTTGTGACTGGAATTCCCCCAGTACAGACTTTCCAAGTAAGGGGCGGTCATTGATCAGGCATTTAAAAAATTCATGCCATTTAAGGAACTATAAATTAACATACTCATTTTGACACCTATAAATTCAGTACATTTCAAGAAAACAGCAAGATACAAAAAAAAAAACCCATTTAGGCCTTTAACGAAAAGCCAAATTAATTGCACACGAAATTTATGGGGGGGAAACTGTATTAAAAAGATAGATTCATTGTTTTATGACTATGAGAAGGAAAACCCATTTGAATCGATTCATCTTTTTCTTTTTTAATTAAAGTCTGGCAGCTTATTACTAACATACGTAGAATGCCTAACATTTTACAAAGGCTAATAATGCAAATAGCACCGACGTTGGGGTAACTTTGAGCCTTCAAAGCGCAGCCACACAAACACGCAGAGCAGAAAACAATCCTCACAGGCGTATATTCTCTCGACAACTATAACTACAGCTCAATTAGGGACCTTCTCTGCCCCGCTGTTAATTCTGCTGCATCTGTGACAGACGGTCCGAAAAGCCGCAGGGGCGACTCTCGAACTCCCTTGGAGTGAAGTGGCAATAAAAGAGCCGAGAATGCGCATGCGAAATCTTCTGATGTGAAGAAATCATTTGTTGTTGCCATTTGAACCTTGTGCGGCGCTTCTTTGGAATCCATTCAAGCTTAACAAGCTGAAACCTGAGACACACTCTTTCCTTTATGCTCCTCTTTCCATGCGCACACGCACACACACACACACAGGTGAAAGAACAGTGGCTGTATTCAGGCCCGTTGTGGTCCACCTGCTTCTGGCCGGCGCAAAGTTTGCTTAAGAGGAAACTTGAGGCGTGCGGACGTGTTACATGTTAAACGCGCTTCCTGTCGCTGGCTGGGAGGCGGGACGTCAACATGCTTGTTAAAATGTCACTTGTATGATGATCGTGTTTGTGTGACCTTCGCCGCCATGATGTGTTGCGGCAGATGAAGATGGAGCTGAGCGAAAACGACTCCATCACTCAGGAGGTGGTGGGCAACGCCCACATTGAAAACTACGCCCTCAAGATGTTCCTCTACGCCGACAACGAGGACAGGGCGGGCCGATTCCACAAGTAAGTTTGATGTTTGGATCCCGACTTCACATTCCCAGCATTCTTCCACCGACAGCCAAAAAACCCCAGCTGGGATGACGCTGACATAGATGGCACGCTACGTTAGCTAGCGGTGCTACCAATTTCGTTTTTTGCTAAATAACACAAAGACAAGACGAGCAAAACTTTTCGCCATATTTGTGAGAAAATATTTCCCTTAGCAGGCAGCCAGCTCGCTGTTTTCCGCGCGACGACGTATTGATGGTGTGCAACGTTTCTTTGAACTCGGCGGCGCCCCCCTGGGGATGCTCTTGGCTTG
This sequence comes from Leptonotus elevatus, assembly GCF_054856555.1. Classification (NCBI taxonomy): domain Eukaryota; kingdom Metazoa; phylum Chordata; class Actinopteri; order Syngnathiformes; family Syngnathidae; genus Leptonotus; species Leptonotus elevatus. The sequence continues at coordinate 15,288,004 of NC_141256.1, read as the reverse complement.
CTCTCGCTGAATTTTGATCGCACATCTCATCATGTCTTTTCCACATGTTTGCAAAAAAAATTGAACCAGGCCTAAGAGGAATCAGGATGACGGGAAAAAAATACCAATCAATAAGGGGACTCTAGAGCACAGGTGTCAAACTCCGGTCCTGCAGGTTTTGGAGGTTTCCCTTCTCCAACACAGCTGATATACGATCGGCTCATCAGCAAGCTCCATAAGCCTGATAACGATCCTGCTGATTGGAATCAGCTTGTGTAGGAAGAGGGAAACCTCCAAAACCTGCAGGACTTCGGGCCCTCGAGGACCGGAGTTTGACACCTATGCTCTGGAGTAACCCCCTCTTCCATTGTGGGCGGGGTTTCCTTCCGTGAGTCATGAACTCATTTTGTTCCATGACCCCGTTTGTAACTCAAAACATTCAGAAATCGAGGTAATGTTTCCCATTGAAATGAATGGAAGTGTGAATAATCTGTTCCATTTCCAAAACAAAATTATTATTATTATTTTTTATGTGTGGTTCAAAATAATTAGAACTCTCAAACAATTACATTTTTGAAACTATATTAATCACAACTTACAATTTTGATTAATAACAATTAATCACTTAATTAAAAGGGCTTTTTTGTCAAAAAATTTTGCCCCCCAAATTTGAAGAGCACCTTTTTATGTGTTAATTTTTTATCGACATTTAATGTTATGAGGATGTCTTCAAAAAATGTATCCACGGCACACGCTCATCCTCCTCTTTTTCTAATCAGTTAATTACTTACATAAAAAAAAAAGACATGAACAAATATTCAGAATGTCATACGCAAACATTTATTAAATGCTTTACTTTAATGCATGTATTTATGCTTATTCCTTAAACGCAACCTGTGCGACCTTTAACGTAGCCAACCGCTGTCAGCTAAAGGATCCTCTGCGGTCAAAATTAATCATGGGATTAATCTGCATTAATACATGATTAATGCGATCATTTTTTGCGATTAATAAATTAGTTACCGCTTTAACGTTAACAGCACTGAAAATGATATAAATAATTGATCATTAATGCGTCTTAAATGTATTCTGGGGACGGGGGTATTAATAAGCCTCGGCTTTGTCCCGGCAGCCATTTTTCTTTTTGGGTGCGACATGTCTGAAAGGAAAAATGAATTAATAAAAACAAAACAAAATAACGCAATATAGAAATAAATGAAAACAGACTCTTACAATAAAGAAATAAAACATAACTATTTATTGTGGTGGTGCGCAGTTGCAATACAAGAGCCGAGCTGCTCCTGACTGCACCGTTGCGCAATTTCTGGTCCACTCAATTGTGAATTTTGAGCACGGTTAGCTATGACATCACCAAATGCTCCTCTGCACAGAAACATGATCAAATCCTTCTACACGGCCAGTCTGCTGCTGGACGTCTTGTCTGTCTTTGGAGAGCTGTCAGACGAGGTGAGTGAGGTCTCGGGCCGGGCAAGAAGCGCCTTTTCTTTATTATTCACGGCACCGCATTGTGTATCGCGTGTCGAAGATTGTGAAGTCACCTCTGCTCTTTTCTCGCGGCGGCGCGCAGGAAAAGCTGCGCGTTGTTTCAGCGATTATTCCCATAACGGCCGAGTTAAACAAACACAACCAAAGTTCACAACACACCTCGGCACTAGCAAGTCGCCATTGTTACGCGGCTCAACCTTAAAAAAAAAACACACACACACACACACACACACACACACACACACACACACACACACATCAACCGCCGCTTATCTTCTGGCGGCACCGCAACTATGTTATAATGGACTCGCCACACGCGTACCTGACCTTCTTTTTACCTGATATTATGCGAGCACGAGCAAACACTTGACTGTGAATTTATAGAAGGTTACTGCTGATTTCAAATTTGAGCCCGTAATAGGAAACTTTCAGTAGGTCATAAGCGCACCGCGACACGACCACGGGGAGGAAAATTGATGACACGTTGAGGAGGAGGATAATAGAAATGATAACAAAAGAGCCCAGAGCAACCTCCCAAAGTAAATCAACCCTTTTTTTTGGGGGGGCGGGGGATTATGTTATACACAGAACGTCCAGCACAGGAAGTACGCCCGCTGGAAGGCCACGTACATCCACAACTGTCTGAAGAACGGCGAGACGCCCGAGGCGGGACCCATCGGCATGAACATGGACCAGGAAGCAGGTGCGGCACGCTGATATCACACGCGCGCTCTCTCAGTTTCTCGCACGGGGGGGGGAATGGAGACCAAGCTTCCTGACTCCAGGGGGGAAAAATCCGCTAATTAGCTGTGGAGCGACGTGTGCTCATTCATCTTCTGATTGATGAGTCCAGCGAAACACGCTGCTAAGACTAACCAGCCGTGTCACATGAACAACAACAACAGCACAGCGTGTGTGTGTGTGTGTGTGTGTGTGTGTGTGCGCGCCCTGGAGCATTATGGGAAAGAATTGAACAATGGTTAGAATGCACGTGGTGGTGCGTGACGGGATCGAATGTCATATTGTGCAGGACATTCAGTATCTTACAAAAGTGAATATATTCCTCACTTTTCCCCCCCAAAATTTTTTTAATCCAAATTGGGCCCAATTAGCCGTTTCCCTTTCCTGTCGTAACGTGACTCATTAGTCAAGGGCAGGGGTCTGCAACCTGTGGCTCCGGAGCCACATTTGGCACTTTAGTCCCTCTTTTGTGGCTCCCCGTAGATCTTTTTTTTTTTTTCATGTGGAATGTAGAAATTAATATATTTTTTAGATAAAATACTGTATTTTTCAAATGAATTAATGATTCAATAAAATGAGTAATTAAACATTTGAAAAAAGTTGTCAGAAAAAGAAAGGTGAAAGGTAGATTTAAAAAAAAAAACTTTAAAAAAAAAACTAAAAATATCCTAAAAGTGACCATAAAATGTCCAAAAAGGAAAAGCAGAAAATTTGCAAAAATGCATGTGAAATTGTCAAAAATGTCAGAGAATTGCACAAAAAAGGCAGAAAAGAAAACTGGCCATAAAAGAAGACATTTTGAAAATGACCATAAAATTACCAAAAATGGCACAAAATTGATAGCAAAAAGGCTGAAAAGTCAAAAAATGTATGACAAATTACAAACAAAAATCCAAAATTGAAGATGTATTGTTGAAGAAAATGAATCTCAAAGTATTGGATGCTGCGTTGTGGTGCAGCTCCAGTGAGCTCTTGGCCCCTCAGTACATTAGACAAACATTAACGTTTCATTCATCGCAATGTTCAAATGTTTTGTGGCTCAAGACAACTTTTTGATTAAATATTTGCCCTAAAACAGCTCTTTTGACAGTAAAGACTCTTGGGGCTAAAACTGGTGTTATTCTTCTAATACTTGTCGCTGGAAGTTCAACATGGCACCTCATGGCAAAGAACACTCGAAGGATCTGAAAAAAATGAATTATTGCGCAACATAAAGCCGTCTGAGGTTATCCAAAGATTGCCAACATTCTGAAAGTGAGCCGCATACTGTTAGAGCTAAAGACATGGAATTCTGGAGCCAGGTCCTGTGGTCTGACGAGACCGAGATAAAGCACTTTCTTTTTACTGCGGGGTGTACTCACTACACATGAATGGCCACGTTTTGAGTTATTGTGTGAGGCCAGATTGTCTTGTGCACTGTTATACAAGCTGTATACGGACTCGATTGTAACAGTGGCATTTCTTCAGTTGCTGTGCCATGAAACGATAGAATCAAATAATGAGAAAAAGGTGTGAGGGCTGCACTCCATTTTGTCAGATAGCGGTAAGTGTGTGCCGGAGCGTCCGTCTTGCCCATCAGCAACATCTGGAAGCTTTTGCTTTGAGACCTCATGGGACCGCACGGCAAACAACTGTCACACATAAAGACCGTCTGCACACGCACATGCCATGATTGGACCGAATCCAGCATCTTCGTCCTCATATATTTGCGTTCATCTCAATTCACGCCTTGGGCTTGTGCTTGCCCACCCCCCCGTTTGAAGTTCTCTCAGGATGTGTTGTTTACGTTGTTACCTCGAACAAATTTCGATACAAAAAAATATCTGATTCCGAGCTCCCAAGCTCTCATTTTGTCTTTGACTGTTTGTTTGTCCCGTTCAAGAAATGGCTGAAAGTTGTTAGACAATATTTATTTAAATTTAATTATTTAATTTATTATTTATATTTTATAGTATTATAATTTGTATTATTTATTTTTATTTATTATTGTATTTTTTTATTTATATTATTATCATTTTAATATGTATTAATTAATTAATTTACATATATTTTTTCACTAGGCAATATTTATACAAATCTAATCCATGTTTTTGTTGTACCTTCCTTTCCAAGATGGCGATGAAGGTTTCTCAGGCCACATAATCCCGCATGGCGGCTCCTTCTGGGGAGTGGGTGGAGCTTCCTCTCAGGAACCGAGCGTGGGCGGGGCCACAGCCCCGAACATCGGCTTCACGGGGGCCCCCGACACGGGCCCGTCGGGACCCCCGTCCAACTTCAGCAATGTCCACATCCCCCCTGGAGCGCACGCCCCCGCCAACACGCCTGCAGGTAGCTAGCCCGTCCGTCTCCACGGTAACCGACTGGCATGATCAGCGAAGCATCGGATCGTCATGCGTGCCATGTGACCCGACAGATGCCGTCAAGCCGGTGCCGGTGCCGATGCCGAGGACCGCGGTCGCTGTCGACCCCGAACTTCTGAACAGCCAACAAAAAGGTCAGCGCGCACACACGCCATTGGAAGTAGGGGTTCTCAAACTGGCCACAAGATGGCAGCAAAATACTTCAAAAATCATCAACACATTACGTAATCAATCAATTCAGTTATTAACCACAAGCAAATCACCTTCTCATGTGTCTCATCAATAGTATTAGCTAGCACGCTAGCCAATAACAGTAACACAAATTCCACAAGATAGTGCCAAAGTAATCATTTTATTGTTTGGTCTGAGCACAAACGCAGTAAATGGACGAGAATCGGCCACTATTCAAATTTGCGAATGCCAAACCCAAATATGTGAGGATTCACTGCAATTGATGACAATAGATATAAAAAATCAAATACTTTTGATATGATAGTGACGTGTCATCACATAAATCGAACATCCAATGCAATTTTTTTTTCGGGAAAAAATGCTATACTGTGATATATATAGGCCTTTAAAACGATCTGTCGTTGTTTGTTTTATCAAGATTTTATCAGGACATGGTATCGGTGACGACTCGAGTTACTGAAAAATAGTATCGACCGTCCCTAATTCTTTTCTAATGTATTTTTTCTCCTTCCTCTTCAAACTTGAACTTTTCATATCTAAGATTTTTTGAGAAAGATGACTTTCTCTTCCTCCGTTCCAAATAAAACTTTTAAATTCCGGTGTCATTTTAGGATGCACATGGTAAATTCTCTTTCCATTTTTATTGAGTCCAAATGACCTTAAGGCGCCTTAGAGACAGTCCGAAAAGTTGAGATTTGTCAAACTCAAACTTTTATTTTTTATTTTTAATGAATTGCCAGCAGTCAATGTCTGGTCCCTGCAAAAGTGACGTAATCAGACCTCAACACGAAATGCCGGCCCGTCATGACGACATTAGCGACCACGGGGGGAAAAACAAAACAAAACGCCCCCCCCCCCCCCAAACATTTGGCGAGCCCCGATCTCAATGAGCCCATACCTGTGTCGCAACCCCCCCTCCCCCCTCCCCCGCAGGTGACGTCCAACTTTCGGCCGAAGACTTCACCAAGGCCCAGAAGTACTGCAAGTACGCCGGCAGCGCCCTCCAGTACGAGGACGTGCCCACGGCCGTTCACAACCTCCAGAAGGCCCTCACGCTGCTCACCACTGGAAAAGAATGACTCTTTTGTCCTCGGCCATGTCTATCTGCACCATCTCATCAGCTACACGCACGCGCGCACACACACACACACACACGCACGCCGGCTGGCCGCCAGCAGATTTGATGAAGACGAGAGCGTAACAATGGCCGCCTGTGTGCGCCCGCTGTAAGTCCTTACCCGATTACGAAACGCCGCGTTGAGGAGGCGACCACCACCACCAAACGGAGCTTCCTGCCCGCAGGGGGCGCCACCGCGCTCGTCTCATTCGCTCACACTTGCGCCAACCACAACGTGGTTGTGTGTTGTTTACACGCAGCACACAACCGTGACGTCGGCGACCACGCTAATTGCCCATCTCACAAGCTAACGACTTGCCAGCGTGACTTTGTGAATTTCATGTGACGAATCGCTCAAGATGATCCAAATAAATCCAATTCTATTGTTTGCATCTGTGTCAATTGGCGACCATTTTGTTTGCTTGTTCCTCGAAAAAAAACCTTGTTTGTCATGAGTCGGCCATTTTGTCGTGCTGTTGGAATGTGGAGTGAGCAAGGTCAACCGTATGTCGTGTGAAAAGAAGTGGATTGACAACCCACGACAAAATCACATATAGAGGCTCTTAAAAGTCGACCAATCACATTTAAGATCGCTGCAAATCAGAATTAGCGGTCACCTGCCACAATTCAAATCAAGTTCAGATGTTCTAGTGGGCTTTTCCTGTCCAGAAATTTAAAACCCTGCCACAGTTTGGCTTTAACCATTGATGCTAACTAGCTAGCTAGTTCCCTAGCAGGTAAGCAAGCACCATGGGAGCGCTAGCTAGGAAGCTAGCATCCCACAGTTTGGCTTTAGTCCCAGGTGCTAGCTAGGTAAACGAGCACCATGGGAGCTCGTTAGCTAAAGCCAAACTGTGGCAACTTTGTGAGTTGTGTGCTAACACTGACTGCTACGACTGAACTGTTCATAATTCCCGCACCGTTCCAGCCTATGGGAAAAAAAACACCAAAGACTCTTTAACCTATGTGAGCCCTCTGATTGGATGATGTGATGTCAGGAGAACACCCGAACCCATTTGAGCCACGTTGAATGGCGGCAGGTGTGTGCGGGCTGCCGTTTGACGTGGTTGACAAGTTGTGTTTTGCTCTTTCGCAGCCGGTCGGTCAAGGCCAGCGAATCAAACGCACCCAGCAGCCAGAGGCGCCTTGGTATCCCTCCCCTTGCTCGGCCCCCTCCCCGCATTTTCCCCATCCTCGCAGCTCGGCTCTGTGTGTGTGTGTGTGTGTGGATGTGCGTGCGCGCGCGCCTTCAGGATTTGGGCTGGAGAGTCCCGACAGAAAGTTTTAGAGGAGAAGAAGAAAAGGAACACAAAGTCGTTTTGGAGGTGAAATGTCGCAAGGCAGGAAGCGGCACTAGACATGTGAGTTTCAATTTGTTGGTCAAAGTTTGATTTGGGCAGATGTTGACTTTTGAAACTTCTTCTTCATCTGATTGGCTGACATCCTTCATTGTTTTTGGGTCGCTAATTTTAAATGACGCGAGTCACTCATGAAATGTCCCAAAAGTTTTTGCACAACTTTTTTTTTTTTTTTTTTTACTTTGAGGGTGAAAAGGGAATGTTAAAAATCTACTTAGCTAACAATCCTCAGTGGTTTTATTGTGTTTTTTTTTTTTTTGGGACAAAAAGTGTCTTATTACAACTCCGGTGATCTCAGAAAGTTGCGGGTAAGGGGTTAACTCCAAAAAGTCGCACTTTTTTTTTTTAAATATGCATTTATGAATATGAAATCAATATGGATGAAACACGAATGTCAAAATTAAACATTTAAATAAGTTTACATTTGGTCATTTGGCTCAACAAGACCCAAGCTGACCACATGTCGCAGACTTCATTTCATGCGCTGGCACCCAAAAGTCATTTTTTGCCGTGTCATTGATTTCTCGTACAGCCACAGTTTGTATTTGCTGATTTTTTTTAGTTGAATAGACGGCTGTGAGTGGCGGCTGTCAATCACATTTTCCTGCAGCGGGGCGGGGTCATGGGGTCGTGGGCGGAGACTTGACAAAGAGGACTCTTGTTTGAAGGTCACGACTGCTTGACATGATTCAACTTGTGAATATTCATCAAACGCAGGCAGCTTGGCGTTATGCTAATAATCCTCATGAATATTTAATGAAGGGCACAAGCTAACGTGCCTCCCACCTCTCCTCAGGTCGGCGTTTCGCCGATTGGGCGGGGCCGGGAGGCTTGTGGTCATCCTGATGTGGGCGGGGCTTCATGCACACGGTAAGATGCTCATTTGGATTGGTCGTCCAACAATGATAGGGCATGTATGGACAAACTGCAGACTGGTCGCCACTCCATTTTAGGCCCATATAGACAAATGCACGTTCTCATTTGTGGGCAGTTTGTTGGTTTGCAATGAAGGTGACATGAGAAAACGTTTTCAGAATGAGGGAGGCAAGTCTAAGGTTGTAATATAACAAAATAACTACAACAAAAATTGAAAAGACTAAATAAATAAATAAATAAATAAACTAAATAAAAACAAAACAAAATCCTACGTTTATAAAACTAGAATTATGGTGAAAATGTCCTTTGTTTTCATCTTTAATATCATTCAGGGGTCATTTTAAGTGTGTTTATTTTGGTATTGCTGTATGTCGGTAGCTACAGAAGGTTGTTTGAGATTTGAATACCCCATACTTTTTTTTTTGTCTTGCATTTGACAAATTCTTCACATAAAATAAAATAAATAAAGCTAATTCTAAAACTATTTAAAGGAAGCATTTTTTTCAAAATAAAAACAACAAATCTGCTCAACAAAAAAAACGAATTAAAACTAACTTCATTAAAAAAAACAAAAGTCAAAATGAAATAACTATTATAAAAACCCCAAACTATTATAACACTGGCCCAAAGGGTTGTTTTTGATTTTTCACCATAGTTTTAATTCATTTTGACCTTTGTTTTTTAAAGTAATTTTTAGGTTTTAGAGCAAGCTTGTTAGTTCTTGCTAGTTTAAAAAAAAAAGTCGTTTTTATGAGATTTAGTATTAATTTTATATTATATATTTTTAAATATATGGAAAGATATGAGTGCAAAGTAGGACGACATAAACAAAGGGGCATTTTTGCTATAGTTAGATTTAGGTCGTTTTATAAACTTAAGCTATAATTTAGTTTTAATCTTTAAAAGCATTTTCAGTATTACATAAATGAAAATGTTGTTTTAGTTTGATCGTTTTTATTAGCTACCTTGATCTCATTTCAACCCCCCCACACCCCCACCCACACACACACTCTACCCCCTCCCCCCCTCACCCCACCCCGTTGCGACGCGTCACACACGTAACCGTCAAGTGATGTCATAATGTATGACCCTTGCAATATTTCTTCTCTTGAAAACTAGCAACTGAGCATGAATGCCGGACCGGAAACACGTCACAAATCAAACCACGCAGAAGAACAAAACAATTTTTCTCGTGGAAAAGACCCCCCGCCCCCAAAGAATAAACTTCAACACCACTACTGAGTGTGCGCGTGCTTGTGCGTGTGTGCGTGTGTGTGTGTAATATATTTTCCATACCCTTCCAGTAGCCTCCGGCCAAGTACACTCGTAAAGTTCCCAGAAGAACCCCCCAAACACACGCACACACACACGCACACACAGAGTGCTTTTTGTGTGTACGTGTGGTGGAAAGAACATTGGCCACATTCACGCACACACACAATCACCCTCCTCACACTCCAAGGGGAGTATTGAGCCCCGCCCCCTCCATTCGAGTTGGACGTTGCATTTTTTGGGGCCACGCCTCTGACAACATGATGATGTCACTCTGACCTCCCCGCAAGCATAAACACGCGCACGCACACACAATCGCTCCTCACACTCTTGTGGGAATATTAAGCCCCGCCCCCTGCCATCAATATAGATGTTGCGTTTTTTGGGACCACGCCTCACGTCACGATGTCTTTCCCCAACTCACAAACGAAAAACACGTACACGTTTTTGTGAGCATGTTTATGACGTGTGATGTCACCGTGACCCCCTGACGCGCGCGCACACACGCATTCCTTCTTGCAGCTGTCTGCTGACGTTGGCGAATCCCTCTGTGACGCGGCACTTGAACCCATCGCGCTCCGACAATTGGCATGGCGACGTCCATCCATGTTGCCGTCCCGAGAAATAACGAGCGAACGTTTAATTGTTGGAATTTGCCTCTTTCTTTCTTTCTTTCTTTCTTTCTTTCAATTCTTGTTTAATTAATTAATTAATTCCAGCGTCCTTGTCCGGGATGTACTTTGTTGGAAATTCGGCCTCGTGACCGTTTTTTTCTTCTTTCTTTTTTTTTGGGGGGGGGGGGCAACCCACTGCATACAAAAAAAATCAAGCAATCAAGCAATTATTGCATGTTGTACATAAATATAACAGTGTCTTTTGAAAAGCGAACTGAGTAGCTCTCATACATTTTTAGACTTTTCTGCCTGTCTGTCACATGTCTGACTTTTTTCACAATGTCATGGACACATTATGGTCATTTTCTGCCTCTCTTTCGCTCGTTCTTTTGACATTTCATGCCAATTTTTTTAAAAACGTTTTTCTGCCCTTTTGCTATCAATTTTGACCGACATTTTTGGTCATTTGTAAGATTTCTTCTTTTGTTTTTGGACATTTCATTGTCAGTTTTCTTTTCTGCCTTTTTTTGTGCAATTCTCTGACATTTTTTGGCAAAGACATTTAAAAGAATAGTTGGACCATTTTTATCTCATTCACTGCCATCGACGGCTATTGACGTCAAAAATTCATTTGAACTATTTCTATTAGTTTAAAAAATGTCCCCACTTTTGTTAACAAGTGTATGAATACCTAGATTTTTTTTATTGTATTAGAACAGATATACAATGTTTGATTAATTGTGAGTTAACTAGTGCAGTCATGCGATTAATTACGATTAAAAATTGTAATTGCCTGATGCCCCTAATTTTTTTCTTAAAAAAAAGAAAAGATTATTAAAAAAAGAAAAAATCAAAGAAAAAGTTATTAAAAATTAGGGGCATCAGGTAATTAAAATTTGTAATCGTAATTAATCGCATGACTTCACTAGTTAACTCACGATTTATCACAAATTTTATATCTGCTCTAAATGTACAAAAAAAAAAATCGAGGCTTTCATACATACAAATGGGAAAAAAAAGTTAAGCTCATAGAAATAGTTCAAATCAATTTTTGACGTTTATTGCTGTCAAAGGCGGCGAATGAGTTATGAGGAAGTCGTCGCAAATGATAGCGAAATCACCACCGAGGACCGTCGCTCGCAGGATAGTAATTAAGAATGTTTGTGCTGCAGGATGCAGACATGTCGTTAATAACAGGATCAATCCTAAAAAGCAGCTTAACCCCCCCCCCCCCCCCACACACACACACACACAAACACACACACACATATATATATATACACACTAAAGCACATTAGCATTTAGATGAAGACACTTCTTGGTCCATGTTTGATCGTTGTGTATAGCGTGCAGCTTGTTCATCGTCATCGTATTCATGAGCACGCGCATGTAAAAACACACCTGATGTATTTTCCTATCGCGCGTTCCAACTGTTACATGTCATGTCATCGCACCGATTTGCATGTTCGTGTGCGTGCGTGCGCGTGTGCAAGAAGGGTGCGTGTCGCGTGTGTGTTTTAACGAGCATTGACTGAGGGCGAATTGATGATTGCCTTCCAGTTTTCTCGTCTGCTTTAGTCTTCTCGTTGTCGTTTTCTTGTTCTCTTGTGCTCGAGTTTTCTCGTCTTAAAGGGGAAGTCAACCCCCTCAAAACATCTTGACAATAATACGTTCTATGCGGTCCTAAATAGGGTTTTCTGATTAATATTGCGTTAGTGGTGAAATGGCCGCCACCTGAGATGGATTAAAAAAAAACGGCTGGATTTTTGCTTCATAACTCAATTCCACAAATGTAATATTCATTAGAATGTCATGTTTAGACTCGTGAGGTCACATATAACATTGTTGTCAAGAAATGTTTGTTGACTTCCCCTTTAACTCATTCAAACTCAAAAACGTGTAAATACGTTTTTTAATACTTTGTCCCCCACTCCCAAAAACATATTTATACGTTTTTATTTATTTATTTATGCAAGAGCATACAGAAGGCTTTGATGCAGCTTCTGACATGAAGAGGTGGCTTAAAGCAATGGCAGTTATTACATAAAACGGCCAGCAGGTGGCAGCAGAGGATAAGAGATCAGCCAGGCCCATGTTGCAACAAGCTCTTTTTGACAGTGTTTTCACCAGGAATGTGAATATCGATGAAAAATATACTTTTTTTTTCCTGATGAAAGAAGAGACTCTAATCTTTCTTTTGGTTTTCCATGTTTTTATAGCAATAGAACCCAATATTCTGTGGGCCTTGCAAAATCAGTCAAAATCCTGTAAAACAACCGGGAGCGAAGGGGGTTGCTTCAGTGAAAATGGCTGCGGGTGAATGAGTTCATGAAGTTCTCTGGTCTTCTCGTGGTCTCCTCTTGGACTTGTAGTCCTCCGCAATATCTGTGCTTTTGGGGACGCGACTTGCTGTCTCGTCTCCTCTCCCTTGAGTCTTTGGCGTCTTGAAGAGTTGTAATCTCAAAGTCTTTTTGCCCTCAAACACGTTGGCGTCCTCATGCCTGTCCCCCCTCCCCCCCTGCACGACAGTTATCGGGTGCGAGTGGTCCAAGTGCGGATCCGTGTTGACGGAGTCCGAAGGCTGGCTGACGTCTCCGTGTTACCCGGCCATGTACGGCAACTCCCAGACTTGCCGGTGGAGCCTGCGAGCGCCGCCGGGCTTCGTCGTGCAGATCTCGTTCGAGGACTTCGAACTGGAGGAGGCGCCGGGATGCATCTACGACCGACTGACCGTCGCCACGGGCAACGGCGAGGTCAAGTTCTGCGGTCTGACGGCGGCCGGCCTGGTGCTCAACTCCAGCGGGAACGCCATGGACTTGGCTTTCACTTCCGACTTCAGCATTCAGAAAAGAGGCTTCAGGATCAGCTTTAAACACGGTAGGTCAAAAAAAGGAAGGTCAGGAGGGGAGTGGGAGTCTCGTGATTCGATTCCGATTCTTGAGCCTGTGATCCTATTCAGAATCCATTTTCGATTCAGAATCCATTTTTGACTCAAAATGATTTGATTGATAATGAAAGCAAAAATCTATTTCAATCAAATCATTTTGAATCAAAAATCGATTCTGAATCAAAAATCGATTCCGAATCAAAAATCGATTCTGAATCAAAAATCGATTCTGAATCGAATCGCAGGCCCAAAAATCGAATCAAATCGTGAGACATTGAAAGATTCCCACCCCTACCTTCAACCCGTTGTCTCGCTTCCTCCTAACCCTGCTAGTCGCCGTGGCATTGAGAAACCAGAAGGTGAGAGTCGCCAACGGCAATGCGCCGGCGGCCCAAGTGTCCTCTTCTGTTGCCATGGCAACACTGCATCACTTGACCCTGTGCTTGGAGATGGAACGAAGTGGGCCGCCGCAGCAGGTCAGTGCCGCGTGACACCATCGAGTGCGGTGGCTCGCCTCAAATTAAGGCAGCGACAGGTTTCTATTGCCCGACTTCCACCGACACTTCCCATTCCATCACTTTCCGACGGCGTGCCGCGCAGGCGGAGTGGATCTTCACGTACACCGACGCGGACGGCGACACGGCGCTGGCGCTGGGTGCAGACGAAGGCCACGTCAAAATTGTGGTGGAGGGCGTGACGTGCTCGCTGGATTCCATCGTGACGCCGGCCGACTGGACGTCCTCCATGAGCGACTTGTGCGTGCTGTGGACGTCGTCCAGCGGTCGCGTAGGCGTTTACTTCAATGGAAACCACTGGGCCAAGACCTGCTCGCACTCCAGCGGGCGCTCGGTGTTGGGCGGCGGCACCTTTCGCCTGGGAGGTGAGGCCGTTCGCCACATTGTCTTTCCTTTTCTTCCGACGAGAGGACGAGCGTTCGTTGTCGCGATCAGGGCCGAGCAGCTTTTCGGGGAGCGTGTACAACGTTCGCGTTTGGGACTACGCCATGACGGTGCAGCAGCTCAACGCGCTTACCTGCCACACGGCGGGAAACGTCATCGACTGGGACAACGGCTTCTGGGACGTACCTCCGACCCTGGCCCAGACGGACGCCGACCTAAGCTGCAGTGAGTCGCTCAAGTTGTCTCTCTCGTCTGTCGTTTTTTAGACTATTGTTTTTACTCTTGTTTCTATCTCGTCTCTCATTTTCCGCTAGTTTCTTTATAGCAGGGGTCTACAACCTGCGGCTCTGGAGCCTCGTGTGGCTCTTAAGTCCCTCTCCTGTGGCTCCCGGTGGATCTCTAAAAAAAATAGTAGAAAAATAATATATTTTGAACATATTTATTTGTATTCTTTATATTATTCAAATGAATTCATGATTTAGATTTTTTTTTAATGAATAATTAAATATTCCACACAATGTCAAAGTCCAAAACATTTTTAATCACCTAAAAATTTATAAAAAGGAAGGGGAAAGCAGAAATGTATTATTAAAAGTTCCATGAAATTGCCAAACAATGTCAGAGAATTGAATAAAAAAGGCAGAAAATAAAATTTTCAAAAAAATGTCCAAAAACAAAAAAAAATGGCAGAAAATTACCGTAAAAGATTTTCGGAATTGCCAAACAAGTCAGGAAATGGCAGAAAAGAAAACGTTCAAATATAAATAAATATAAATATAAAATGTCCAATAATAAAAAAGAAAATCCCAAAAATTACTATAAAATGTACACAAAATTGCCACCAAAAAAAGTCCAAAAAATATATTCAAGAAATCCCGAAATCTACCATAAAATGTCCACAAAATTGCCAAAAATGTCAGAAAATTACTGGCAAAAAATGTCAGAAAAAATAGCCAAAAAATGTCCCCCAAAAATAATAATAAAATAATATCCATAAAATAGAAAGACAGAAAAGTCTAAAAAATGTATGAAAATTACAAGAACAACCAAATCCAAAAACAAAAGGTAGAAGAAACTGAATGTCAAAGTATTGGATGCTGCATACTAGCTTTGGTCCCTCAGTACATTAGACTAACACTAACAGCAATGTCTTTCATCACAATCTTCAATTTTGTGGCTCCAGACACTTTTTGGGGTTATTTATTTGGCCTTTGATAGGAAAAGTTGTTTCTCTCGTCTCTCTCGTTTCTTGTTTGTCGCGCTCTGGCGACATTACACAGGAAGTCACTTCTACGTCCAAGTAAAAACGACATGGAAAATAACCAGCACATTCCTCTCGGCTCTGCTTTTCTTGCTAAATTCTTTGTTTCGTTGTTTGTTCCCTCCTTCCTTACTTTGTTTTACTTGTTTGTGTCCTGGTTTGTTTCTTTGTTTTTACCCTCGTTGGCCTCCATCTTTGTTTCCTTGTTTGTTGCCTTGCGGTCACTTCCGCCTCGAAATGGAAGCAGTGAGGAAAATGACGAGCACATTCCGCTGGGCCGCTAAGCTAATGGACTCCAGCTGCTCCCTTCAATTCTCACCAGACGACGTGCCGGTTGTGTGCGGACGTGTGTGTGCGCGCGTGCGTGTGCGTACGCGTGTGTGCTGTGTTAAAAAAAAGACAAAGAAAGAATGTTTTGGACATTTTACGCCAAAAACAAAACATGTACCGGTACTTTTATTTGTATGTCCAGTTTTCAATGCTCAAGTGTTCTCGTGCTGTCAAAGTTAAAGCGTTAACTCGTTGATTAATCACAAAAAAATATTGCATTGGGGTGTGAATTGCCTCGTACCTGGCAATTCGATCCGTATCACGACACATAGGTCACAATTCGATTAAATACCGATTAATCATGATACAAATCTAGAAGTCGATTATTGCGATTTTTTTTATTATTATTAAAAAATTTGAAAATACTAATCAGTAGTGATAGACAAATGAAGCTTCATGAAACACTTGTGATATTGTTTGACTCCTCTAGATGGCACTCTTGGTTTAAAAGCTAACCTCAAGTAAGATGTTTTGTTGAATATCTCCATCAAAAATTGATGTTTAAAAATCAATTTGACCGCATATTAAATCGATACGAGAATCGTGCACGGTAATATCGCGATATATCGCCCAAAAATATTTTATTAACACCGCTATTGATCATGTATTAACACAGATGAATCACATTATCACAGATGATCCTTTAGCTTGACAGCGGATGGCTGCGTTTAAGGTAGCACAGGTTGTGTTTGAGCAATCACCATAACTACATCCATTCAAGTAAAGCGTTTGATAAATGTTTGCGTATGACATTTAGAATATTTGTTCATATCAAACTGTTGGCGTATTTGGTTTTCATTTTAAATTATGCAAGTAATTAACGGATTAGAAAGAGAGGAGGACGAGAGTGTGCAGTTGATCAAAAAATGTTGAAGACGTCCTCTTAACATTAAATGTCGAAAGAATTAACACATAAGTGCTAGGGGAGCTTGATTATGAATTTAAAAAATATATATATATATTTTGGTAATAATTTATTTTTTAGTACAAAACAAGAAAATGTTTAAACATAAAAATTATTAACACAAGTACAATTCTTTGAAACACTACAATTGTGCAAGTTTCTTATGGATGAAACCAAATTTATTAAATTACTTATTTTATTTATTCTTATTTATTTATCTCTCTCAAAATATATATATTTTTTTTACTTAAATAAAAAAAAAAGGCGCAAATGTATAATTTTAAACAGCTCAAAATTAGTATTAATATTTTTTTAGAATTATGCTGATGTTGTAATTGTGGAGTGTAATAATAATTGAAATTGGAATTGAATGTTGATTAATTGCTCAGCCCTAATAGGTGATCTACAAATTTCGTGGGCAAAAATTGTTGATTAAAAAGCCTTTTTAATGAAGCGATTCATCGTGATGAATCCAAATTCTAAAATGTGATTAATCTGATTTTAAAATGTAATTTTAGTATTTTCACTTTACTTTTTTTTCACCAAAATGTGATTTTTTTTCCTCCCTCTTCACTTAGAGAAAAAGAAAATAACGGACATTATTCAAAACAAGTCACTTCCAGAATTTTCTTAATTTCTTCAGATAGCTTTGAAACTGTATTTTAACTTAACTTGCATCAACTTCAATTGAAGCAACATAAATAAATGTTTTTTTTTTCCCCTCCATATGCAAATAATGTGAAAATGTGCTTGTGATTAAAATTGCTCGTCGCTTTTGGCGGGGCGGAACGTTAGCGTGAAGAATTGACTTAGCGACCAAATAACGAACTTTGGTGATTTTGTAAACCCGCTGACTGTTGGCAGCCATGTTGTTAGCATTAGCATTTGTGTTCTTTTTGCCATTTAGGTGTGTCCCTGCCCAGCAACGGCTCCCTCCACGGCAAATGTGACTCCTCGCGCCTGGGATGTCCAGGTAAACAAAAAACAAAAAAATCAAATCAAATAATCCACGCTGGGATGTGCGTTTTCTTTCACCGTTGTCACACACACCGGATGTTGTGTGTGCGTGCGTGCGATGAACATTAACTCATGTTGGTCATCCCACTTGTCTTGTCTCTCCCTGCGACATTCCCGCAGCCGCTTCCTCTCCTGCTGACTCCACTAACACCATCCATGCTACTAATGCAACACACACACACGGTAGGTAACGCACGTGCACGCACACACTCAACGCCACGCTACCGCCACATCATCAACCTTCATCCTCTTTCCTCCTCTTCCTCGGTGGTATTTTCCCCAGCATATGTTGATGATCCTTTTGTTTTGCCCTTTTTCCTGCCAACTTTTCTTTCTCTTCTCAAGTGTAAATGGAATTTTGATTCTGGGCTCATGCGAGGGAGATTGGGAAGCCACTTTTCTACGTGTGGCCTGCAAAACACTGATCCACAACAGCAGCAAGACGTTTGCGAACATACAGTCGTAGGAATGGAATTTGGCTCGTCCAATGTCACGTCCACTTGGACTGTTGCTTTTGTTCATTGTCCTTCCCAGTCGGTCTGATCGCAGCCTCTCCGCCCACCCGCATGCCTCTAACCCCCACCAGTATCGCCAGTTTCACCACAACCAGTAGCAGTGCCAAGAGGTGGTCCTCGGGTGAGCCTTCATTGGCCAGCGGAAGCGAAAACGAAGTCAAGGTTTCTTTTACGCTAGCGGCAAGCTCAGACAGGCAAAGTCTGTGTGTGTGTGTTCTCAATTAGCACCAATCAGTTTTTTTCCTTTTTCAATGAGTGTAATCAATACTGTGATTGCATCAGGATGAAGCTGACGAGGGAGGGGGGGATCCTTCAAGCGAATCTTTGATATAGTGGATGGATCCACAACACTACAGATTTATTTTTAGTTCCTTATAAATTTTTTAAAAGAGGGAAAACTGACTGATGTTTGACTGGTGTCAATCAACATGTGTTTGTTGTGCTGTGACTGACAGCTACACACACACGCGCGCGCGCATAAGAGACCCAAACGCAGGCATTCAACTTTTGAGTCTATTTAGCTTGCGTTTGAAAATGTGAAGTAAATGTTTATTTAATTTTTTTGTTATTTTTCACGTCATCAAGCGAGCTTCTTTTTATTATTATTATTATTATTATTATTGACATTTGTACAATTTTCAACAATAGCTATTCTTGTCATCAATGTCATAATCAACGAATGAACAAAGTTGTTGATTATATATATCAAAAACGAAAAAATATAACATGCCAGGGGGGCAAAAAATATATATATATATTTTTTAAGGTTTACAAATATTGTAGGATTTTTTTATAGCCTTTTTGTTAAAAAAAATAAAAATAAAATAAATAAAATAAAATAAAAAAACTTTATGGAATGGATGTACTGTTTCACTTCACAATGGAAAGCAACGAAAATTGTTTTATGTGAAGTACCGGACCGGATGCTATGCTAGGCTGACTTGATGTTTTGCCATTTACAATCTTGTGTAGCTCAGCAGACGCAGCGCCACCCACTGGCAGCCATGACTAACAACAACCTCACTAACCCACCAAGGCCTGGTAAGACCGGTTCTTGCGCTAACGGGGGCTAGCTTAGCACACTTCAAGGCGTGACGATGGTTTTAGTCCACAAGATCATAAACAACAATCATTAGAGTATGTATGTAATTTTTCATACTCCAACTCATTTGTTCTGATGTCCCTTTTATGTTTGGAATTTAGTATTGCTAGGTGACCATGCTAATTGTCGTCTGGCTGTTTTTTTTGTGCTGCTCACGTTCAGCCATGCTAACATGCTAACGCTTCTCTCTGCTCCACTGCTTTCTCTTAGCATTAGAGTGAGCGCTCTCGTTCGTGGGTTGTTCATACGGCGCCATCTGGTGGCGTCTTGATGCCAAGCAAACTATTTGAAATGAGTAGCGATTGTTTGGTTCACTGTATTTACATTTACGCAGAATCTTAGTAGACCAATTATGATGAAATGTGATCATCAGTGTGGCCTATCACTGTTTTGTTTTTATGGCTGTTTACTTCCTCTCACATGTGCAAGACCTCCAACCCACAAAGACAAGCTACCATAATGGACGCCCCAAACTTGCTGCTCTACCACCTCAGGGCCCCCCCATACACAGGTTCCCAAAATATGAAGTCGCACCGGCAAACTCGACCCCCTGGTCGTCCAGATGGAGAAATGGTCATGTTTTTGCTTCTGGACCACAAAAAGCGCCACCTCAACGGCCACCCTCATCAACGCACCTGCTCGCTACCCCAAAATATGAAGCAATGCCTTCCTTAGTGCCCGCCCGACCAGCCCCGCAGGTACCAGCACCCGCCGGGCTGCCTGCCTTTCCGGTCCGATTGCCGGGTGGGCGGCGCCCCTTCCTGGCATTCGTCTCCACACCGCTCAGGAAGCCGAGTGGCGGTCGCCGGCCGCCCGCCACAGAAGCACCGCCCAGGCGGCGGGCAACAGCCATCGCCAAGCCTCTTGTGTATAACTCCACCACTGGAACAGGAAGTGGGGACATCAGCCAGGGGGGCGGAGCATCAACTATCCAGAGATTGTTAAGCTCCTCCCCTAACACAAGTTCTGATGATACTTTTGCCACACCCCATTCCCTGCCATCTTTTCCTCAGAAGCCATCTAAAAGCTCACTGGCTGCTTCAACACTGTCTCTGCGCTCCTTAGCTCCGCCCACTCCCCTCCCAGAACACACCGACCAATCACATGCCAGCATTCATGGTCCTGGGCCAGCTCCACCAGTTGGGAGCTTAGGAACTTTTCCAGCCTTTGAACTTAAAAGAGTCTTTGTCGCGCTGCCGGTTGATTGGCTGTCGGCAGCATCAGGTCACGACCCCTCACTTCCTCATCACGTAGTCCCACCGCACATGGCGACGGGTGGCGTCTCGTCACTTCCCGTGACGCCTGAGATCAGGCAGGAGGCGGGGCCACAGATGACACCCCTTCACTTTGACTCCACCTCCAATCAACAGACTATGAGGACCTACCCTTTTTTAAGCTCCTCCCCCCAGCTTCCCCTGGTTCCTACTCTTCATCATCTCACCCCACGCCTTCCTCATTTGACTCCTCCTCTTCATCTAACCCCTCCCCTTCCTCACAGGACTCCTCCCCGCCCTTCTCTGACCCCACCTCCTCCTCTTCATCCCCTGTCTCCGCCTCTCCCTCACTTGACTCCTCCCCCCACACTCCGCCCAACCTCGGCTACAGGTGTTCCCGCCCTCACATTGGCCACACCTCCTGCAAATGACCTCACTTCCTCTCAGCTGACAAACACAAGCGCCATCTCTTCTGGCGTCCCAGTGCCAAGCCCCTCCCCCATCCACGTGCGTCATCCCATAAACAACATGGCTGCAGGCTTGTGGGGGGCGTGTCCATGCAAGCACGGCCGGGATTGGATGAGGGACAGTAGGTCAACATGACCAATTCTAATCATAATCATCAAGTATCATACCAAGCTTTTTAATTGATTTCGCATTTTTGATTGGTTCTTCTTGGGTGATGTGACGGCTGTCAATCAGGAGAGTAGGCAGAGTCTTTCTGGTTCTGGTGGCTGGTGATTGGTTCGTCAATGTAACTACTGATCTTTTGATTGACTGGTTGTGCTGCTCCTCATCTCCTTCCTGACTGCTTGTGTGACTAGTGTAGAATGACACTGGAGTGACATCTGGTGGCCAAAACCAAACATAGCAGCAGCTGTTTTTCAATAACGCAATCACGTTAGTGTAGTGTTGAAACAAAATGTGAAATGATAATAAAATCCGATAAAACATTTTCTGTTGGTCTCCTGTGTATGCAGAGGCCTTGTTCTACAGGGTGACTCTGGTGGTGCATGATGGGAGCTCGACGTTGACTCAAGCTGATGTGGAGGAAGCTGTGGCCTTCTGGGTAAGGTCCCAAACATTGGAGGCTAAGGCTAAACGTAGGCTAATGCTAATAGCTAAGAGTGTCTGATGTTTTAGTTTATGCTAATGGTCTCTGACGCTAATGTTAGATTAGGGCTATTATGTTATGTTCATGCTAATGCTAATGTCAGGCTAACATTAGCGTCTGTGTTTGTGACATCAGCTGAACGAGACGTTCCACAACTGGACTCACGCCGCCTCCGTGGACTCGCTCAGGTGAGTTGTGGAGGACAAGATGTCTTTGCTAAGTTGTCACATTAACGCTAACTTTAAAATAGATATATATTTTTTTATTTTTTTTATTTTTTAATTAACAAGAAAAAGAAAACACAAAAATAAAAACAAAAGGTCTCATCAGAAATTTTTCAAGTTATTAAATATCGACTAGGCTTGCTTACATTAACGCTAACTTTTCTACTTCCCGCAGCGTCCAGCCTGGAGGTCACTCAAGGTCAAAGTCTTCGCCTGACAGGTTAAAGGTCATGATCACGTTGTGTGGTGTTGACATTGAGCCACTGATGTCGCCTAGCTTCCTGTGTCAAGCCTTGCTGCGCCACCATGACATCACGGATGACCTCACCGATGTCCCAGCGGAAGTCCGGGACAGAATCTCCAGTGGCGATCCTCACATCGGCGCCGGTCTCGAGGTCCACGCGAACTCCATTCGCGTCAGCCCTTTGGGTAACACCACCAAACGCACGGGCGCTTTTGGTCACACCTTGTCCTGACACGCACATTCTGTTCTTGTTTCCAACGTCCTGGCAAACTACACTGACTGTTATTATTGTTCTTTCTACACTAAGCAAATCATAAACACATTGACAATAATTCCGTTTTTCATTTCCTCTTGAAGAGAGGTCGGGCAGTTTTGAGGTCAGCATCAGTTCCAAATCTGTGGATCATATAACACACAAAAGTTCTTGTGGCCAGCTTTGAAAAAATTATTTTTTTTCTACAGAAACTCAACAACCCTATGACGTCAACATGGGAACGACACAAGCCGATTGCTATTGTTTCGGTTGCTGGGTGTTATCTTCCCGTGAAATTTGAAGAATTAAGCAAAACAAAACAAATAGGATGGACGAGGCAGAGATCTGTAATTTGCACAGATCATTTTCGTCATTTTGACTTGAGTCTTGCACAAGCAAAACTTTGTTAAGCACATTCGAGAAATTAACAAAATTGTTGATGTACAGGCTAAAGAGAAGTGGTCCCAATATGGACCTTTGTGGAACACCATACTCAGTACTTCTGTCTTATGATGGGTTGGTCTTTTACTTGAAGTTAAATGCAAAAGTAATTCAAGGCTGGAACAGTTTTTCTTGTTTTGTTTTGTTTTTTGGTTGCCATTTTGACTAACAGAAAATGTATGTTGTTGTTGGTGTCCTACCAGAGAACTGTCCAGAAGATGAGACGGTTCACTACCGCTGGCCTGAGAGCCGGCCCAGCGCAGCCCACTTCCTGCCGTGCTTCCCCAACAAGGAGCAGAGCGCCACTCGCAGCTGGTAGATGAAAACTTGACTTAACTCCAATAACAACGTTTTTCTATTTTGTTTGTTCCCACCACTGCTCGCGGGAAGTGGAAGGAGAAGACAGGAAGTGGCGCGGGGCTTCTCACTCGCGTTTCTCTCTCTCCTCAGCTTGATCGACCTTCACAACTTTTCATCCTTCTGGTCATCCGCAGACTTTAGCAACTGCACCGACATCGACGCCATCCAGGTTTCGGCAGGTAACCCCCCCTGCAGTCAAATGACGGCAAAAGACCCCCGGCACCGTTCCTAATCATTTGTCCTGTGTTGGCTGCAGAGAACGCCGCCGAGGTGGCCGTGCAGCTGGCCGCCATCACCGACAACCATTTGTCCCGGGAAGAGGTGAGCCCACCTTCACATCCCCCCCGCCGTGTTCATCACGCCGCCACCATCTGGCGTGACACTTTGTGTGCGCAGGTGTCCAAAGTGGTGAGCAAAGTGCAACAGCTGGTGGGCGTGGCCAACATCAACACCAGCTTGGCCTCCACCGTGGTCACTATCATCTCCAACGTCATGAGCAGCCCCCACAGCGACCTCGCACCCGCCTCCGACAGGTGCTGTCGACAGAGTGTTACTTGAGTAACTATTGAGTAACTATTGTAATAGTGTCTAGCGGGCATGATTAGCCCGTTGACGCTGTCATGTGACTTGTTAGGGCGTTGAAAGCGGTGGATCATCTTTTGGACAAGTTGCAGTTCAAAGGGTCAAGCGTGAGCATCAGGTCCAGACGGCTGGCTTTGGGGGTCTCAGCCTTCAACTCGTCCACCTTCAATGGGACGTCCTTCAGCGCCTTCATCCCGACAAACTCTACCGACCCGCAGGTAGCGCAAACGCCATCGCGTTGCTTACGACGCCGGATTTTGACCACCAGTTTTTTTTTAATTGTTGGCCCCGCCCCCTTTCAGATTGACTTTGAATCAGAGCAAATCAACTCGCTGGCTCAGGTCACGCTCCCGCCCTCTCTGCTGTCGGGGGTCGACGCATCGCTGCCGACCCGCATCAACTTCCTGTTCTTCAGCACCACCAGCCTCTTCCAGGTCACATTTCAACTCAAATTATACCATATATATATATTTATATATATGTATAGTTTTATTTCCACAAATTTTTTGTACTTAATTTTTTAATCATATTTTTATATCTGTTTTTATTTTAACTTTTTATTTATTTATTTGTTTATTTATAGTTTTTATTCCCATTAATCTTTTTTGTATTTAATTTTTGAATTATAGTTTTACATCTGTTTTTAGTTTCAGTTTTTAATTTATTCATTTATTTATTTATTTATTGTCAGTTTTGGTCCTCTCATGTCTGACATCTGCAATGTCCGTCATGTTGTCGGTCAGCTGGAGCAGGACGGCCGCGCGCTGATCAGTTACGTGGTGGCGAGCAGCGTGGTGAACCGCAGCATCAGCGACCTGAAGGACCCCGTGGAGATCCACATCAGTCATTTGACACCTCAAGTCAGACTCTTTTTTTTTTTTTTTCTTGTTTCCTCTAAAGAACATTTTGACTTGTGTTGCCGTGACGATCAATCATCTCCTTTCAGACCATCCTCAGCCCAGTGTGCGTCTTCTGGGACTTTAGCATGAACGGTCAGTGATGATGATGATGATGATGATGACAACGCGATTGTTGTTGACGCTGCAATTCGTTAATGCCGTGTCTTTGTGTATCCACCAGGTGGCAGCGGAGGCTGGAATGGCGACGGCTGCCGTGTGTCCAAAGAATCAGGCGTCAACAAAACGGTTTGCCTGTGTGACCACCTGACGCACTTTGCCATCCTAATGGTGAGCATACGGACGGCAGCCATGATGGTTTGTGCCCATTTGTTATTTTTAAAATGTGTTTTTTATTTTGGTATTCAGGACATTTCAGGAGTGTCTCCGCACATTGACCGGCGTCACAACCGCATCCTCACCTTCATCACCTTCGTCGGCTGCGGCGTGTCGGCCATCTTCTCGGCCGCCACGCTGCTCACCTACCTCGCCTTCGAGTGAGTTGCTAAGCCCCGCCCACACATAAAGTTTATCACAGAAAGATCAAACATGTGTCTAATATTTCACATCATATCAAATATCACATTTCAGGCTTCAAACATAAAAATTAGGGGTGTCAAAATTAGTGCGTTCATTTTTAGTTAATCTAAAGTTCCTTTAATGCCACTAATTTTGTTAACGTGCGATTAACGACCACCCCTTACTTGGATAGCCTGTACTGGGGGAATACGTCCACATTAAAATTTTGCAGTAGTAAATTTAATAATAATGAATATATTTGTGGAGACTGGGGTCAAGTTGTATTTTACAATATATATATTTTTTTAATTTCACAAGTTACTTCATGTTAAAAAATTTGATAACTTTTAATATGAAAAGAAAAATGTACTGAGCTGTCACCAAGGTCTTACAAATGAAATTATGCCATCTAGTGGCAAAAAAATTACCAACACAAATCAATATTACACTCATTTTTTTTACAGTACAGTACATCTTTTTAATTTTAACTCCATTTTATGAATTATTATGAAGCTACTGTATCAATGATTAAAAGATTCAGCCATATTTCTAATAGTTTAACATTTGTTTCCACATTTATGTTAACAAGATTATGAACAATTAAATATTGTAAATTTTATTGTACATTTATGATTTTAAAAAATGTATTGCCCGACACCCCTAATAAAAATATACATTTTGATTTTTGGGGGTGAAGAATTAACACTAAGTGGGACACATTTGAGAAGTGGAACAAAATTAGTACAATATTTGAAACTTTAAAAAATAAATTAAAATTATTCACCCCCTTTTCTCTCAGTGCAGCCAGCTGACTCCAGATGATTTCTGAATGATCTAGTGTTGACCTAAATGGCTGATAAATGGAATCCACCTCTGTGCACCTGCTCTGTGATGGTCAAATGTGGCAAAAGGGGGGGGGGGTAATACTTTTGCAAGGCACTTTAAATTGGGACTTGGGCGATAAAAATGCTAACATTCCCTTGGCAACTGTGTTCTAGTGAACTCTACTGTACGCTGTAGTTAGTTGGAATGGATTTGACGTCAACTCTTGTCTCGCGCAGGAAGTTGCGTCGAGATTACCCGTCCAAGATCCTGATGAATTTGAGCGCCTCGCTGCTGCTCCTCAACATGACGTTCCTGCTCAACGGCTGGTTGTCGTGGCAACGCAACGAGCCGCTGTGCGTGGCGGCGGCGGCGCTGCTTCACTACTTCCTGTTGACGTCCTTCACCTGGATGGGCCTGGAGTCGGTGCACATGTACATTGCGCTGGTCAAAGTGTTCAACACGTACGTGCACAGATACATCCTCAAATTCTGCCTGCTGGGCTGGGGTGAGTCTTTTTCAGTTTTGGTATTTAGTCCGTAGTCTTCATAACTTCTTTGTCCTCACTCGTAATCCATATATATATATATATATATATATAAATAGATAAAAATGCACACCGTTTTCTTTTCTACTTGTAGCCCTTTGAGATCTTGCGATGTAAAGGGCATTCTAAATCAAATGTATTGTTATCATTATCATTATTATTATTAGTATTGTCTTATGTCTCCAGGTATTCCCGCCGTGCTGGTGGGGTTGATCCTGGCAGTGGATAAACACTCGTACGGGCCCCAGGAGTACGGCGACGGACAGTTTGGTGAAGGACCGTCACAGTTGTAAGTTGTTACTCTTCACATGCAGAGGACGGCCAACAGGGGGCAGCACTGCCTCAACGGCCTCCCATGACCGCACGTCCCTGATGCACAATAGTGCTAATGCGCATGACGAATGTGCGTCATCTCCTCAGCTGTTGGATCCGGAGAGCCGTGGTGTTCTACTTGGCGTGCGTGGCCTACTTCTGCATCGTCTTCCTGCTCAACGTGGCCATGTTTGTCGTGGTCATGCTGCAGATCTGCGGGCGCAACGGCAAACGCGGGAACCGCACGCTGCGGGAGGAGGTACCGAAACGGATCCCGAAACTGCTACCGGTAGCCGCGTCTGTTTGTCAAATGCTTTGTTGCCTTGGTAACGCCGCTCGCCTCCTGTTGGGCGCTCAGGTGGTCCGCAACCTCCGCAGCGTGGTCAGCCTGACCTTCCTGCTCGGGATGACCTGGGCCTTCGCCTTCTTCGCCTGGGGGCCGGTCAGCCTCGTCTTTGTCTACCTTTTTGCAATCTTCAACTCGCTGCAAGGTGACGACGGACGCGCAAGTCTGCCAGATATGAAAATCAAAACAAGAAATGTTTTCCTCCACCCAACATTTTTTTTGAAAGAAAAGCTGCTAAAAAAAAAATCTATTAAAAAACAAGCAAATATAAAATAGAATGAAGTCACATGACTATGCCCCATGCCTAGCATGACTCATCACTTTTTCTTCTTCTTGTGTTGAACACGCCCGCAGGCCTCTTCATCTTCTTCTTCCACTGCGCCCTCAAAGAGAACGTTCAGAAACAGTGGAGACGCTCACTTTGCTGCGCTCGCTTCAGACTCTCTGACAACTCGGGTAACCTTTTGACGTGCACGTCAACAACAACACCATCATCATTCACACATAACTTTTATTTTATTGTACTTCTTCTCACTCTCTTGCTGTTCAGAAATTGAGAGACTATCATATAATGGCAGTTTGAGGAAATCAGAGCAAGAAGAAAGAAAAGTTGGCTAGCTTAATGCTAACATAAAATGTGAACTGCAATCCACAGGCTAATGGAAATTAGCATTGCTTCAAACAACGGCTACTTTAACAAACATGGAGGACCAACATTTTTTTATATTAAGTTTTACTTGCTTTGTTGTTTGTATAGTGTCCATTAGTTTTAATATATTGTTTGACTTTATTTTAAAACATGAAAGGACCAACATACTTATTACACTGAAGCGGCGTCCGCTTCTTGCTTTGAATTGCGCTGCATTTCTTCCAGAGGAGCTCAGTGCTGCTCAGCGTGCTGTGGCACAAGGTGGTACTACACCAACGTTGGACTTGCTTGTTACTGTACAAACGATAGCTTCTAAATCTATGAGACAGTGATGGTTCAATTAGTTAAAAATCCAAACTGTCATGATGATGAGGAGGAGGAAGAGGATGCCGGTGGTCACATGACTTGCTTGTGTGTCAGACTGGAGTAAAACGGCGACCAACAATACCAAGAAGGCAACTTCGGAGCAGGCCGCCCAGTCCTTGTCATCGGGCTCGTTTGGCTCCAGCGCCGCCTACTGGACGTCCAAGGCCAAAATCACACTGACGCCTTTCGGCAATTCAGGTGTCACACACACACACACATAGGAATGTCACAGTATTTTGATGACAGGTTATGGGACTCGAGTCACATGACTTGACTTGAGTCATGTTTAAGTCCTCAATTTTAAGATGTGGTATATGCTTGGCTAAAAAATACGACATTCCGCTATTTGTTGATTCATTTACTTCATTTCTCAACACTTCCTAACTGAAGCTATACTTGTGACCTTTCCATTTTCTTTTTGTTGGCAGAAAAACAAAATCAGACCAGCCCATTTTCCTCCAAGGCGGAGCCTATCTCCTCCTCGTCCGTCCTTCCCGTCAGCCAGATGATTGACAAGGTCAAAGGTTACTGCTCCACGCACTCCGACGGCTTCTAAAAGAACTCCACCCTGACCATCCGCCCACCCCGTACCCCTTCCATGCCACCAGAACGCCATGATATCACAACAAACAGGAAGTGACATAATGGGCGCGACCATTACACAATTTCTTCAGGAATGTCCTCGGATGGTAACTTGGTGGTTGCCAGGTGGTCCCTGGGTGGTGGGCCCGAGATGATGCCAGGGCTCACTTTCCCTCCCAGAAACGAAGGCCAGGAAAAGCAAACATGGAGGAAGTCTTTTTTTTACAACTATTTGATGTCTTTTGACAAAGTTTTTCCTGTGTTGTTTCCATTTGCTTTCATTTGCTCGATTGACGACCCCAAACGCGAGCAGACGTTATGCAAAACGGACCGTGAACACTTTTTTGTGTGTGTGTGTGTGTGGAAGCAGAAAGTGCTGAGTCATGCTCAGTGTGAAGCGTAACAACAATGTTTGGATCTTCAAATTGCATTTCTGGAACTTTTAGCACAAACTTTTTCGAGTAACAACTTGTCATTACTGACACTAACATCCACCTCCATTGCTTTCAATGCAGTCTGTAACACGAAGCATTTCAGCTGTGTGGTGTCTCACTTGAAACACTAGGGGGCACTATGTTACAGAGGAATCGCCCCATTCCTCATGGCATTACCCGACAACATGAACTGTGTAAATCCCATACTGCAAAACAAAATAAAACAAATGACAACTGTGATCATATACTCGGTGTGTAGCGAGGGTCCCCGGGAGCCCCGAGCAAGAAGAGATGAAGTTGCATGAATGGACTAAGAAGTGGAGTGATGGAGAGCTTATTCACCTTATTCCTTAGAGGTCTCAAAAATATTCACCAAAATTCTATAAAAACACCATTCCTCATTCAAAATTCCTGCACTATAATATTTATTATATCTCCCATTATGGAGAAGTTGGGGACATTTAAGGGACAAAAATAACCAGAAATGTCCAAAAAATATTCACCAAAAATCAATAAAAAACACTTTTTTTCCTCATTCTGATTGCTGTAGTAGATTGCCATGGTAAGCAACTATTATAGCTTTAATATTCATCACATCTCCCGTTATGGACACGTTGGGGACACTTAAGGGACAAAAATAACCATAAAAGTTTAAAACTATTCACCAAAAATCAATAGAAACACAATTTCTTGTTCTAATTGCTGTAGTGGCTGGCAATGATAGACCACACCTCAAAAAAGACTAGAAGACAGGGGGAAATTAATTTCTTAAAATAATTAAATAAATAGCTTACAAGTAAGGCATATTAGGGCCACGTATAATATATATATATATATATATATTTTTTTTTAAATAAAGTAGCAAATGTGGGAGTTTTTTCCCCTCCCCTCTAAAAAAATATATTTATACGTGGCCCCAATACGTAAAAATAATAATATACTACTTTTTTTTTTAAGGGAAAGCAATGCAGACCTAAGACCAGACCATTAAAGCAAGGCTCTTATGACATGAGCTCGCTGTTGAACCTTACAGAACGTTACATGAAACACAAAAAAAGGGGGGGAGGGGCCTGCATCGTATTTCCGCTGTGTGCGTCATTACCGGTACAGTATGCGTTTTGCAGAAAGAATAAATTTTTCGAAATATTATGTAATTTATTATTTTTACTGTTGTTAAATAATTCCGTAAATTCACAAAATTACGCCAGTAGAATACATCATTAAAGAAGACAGCGGCATCCGTTTACTGCGCAAGTGCGCATGCGCGGAGGCGGCTAAATTCAAACCTCCGGACGTTAACTTCCAGTTGACGTTAGCTCGAGCGCGGTTTGTTTTTTAATTTCGTCTTCAGCTTTGGCCCTTGACGTTATGATTACAACACGTACTTAACCATATTTATCAATAAGTGTAAACGGCTTCACGAGGAGCTACTACGAGGTATGTCTGACTTTCTTATTTATTCCCACAGTTTTGCTCTCTTTTATGAATAGCAAGCTAGCGGCCAAATAAATACAAGTGCACACACGAATTCGGTTTGAGGAAAGTTGCTCACTTTTGGTTTCTTCTTTGAGGGACACTAAGACGTTATTTTGCCATTCATTAATAGGCGTATATTTGCTTTCATTTGAAATCTCCCCAAAATTAAACCGAACTTTTGAAAAACACTTAATTTATGGAAGACTGTATCAAGCATACCAATGAAAGTTTACCTGTACCTAAATTAATGACTTTTTTTTTTTTAAATAGCAAATGGAGCCCTTGGACTCTGGCAAGAATGAGTGAGTCAAAACACATTTGACACAGTTAACGTAATTCTTTTCATACATCTTGTGGTTGGGTTTTGTGATCTGACTTTTTTTATTTTATTTATTACAGTGAAAACAGTGGATACTCCTCCAGGAGACGCATTTCATCTGTGAGTAGTGCCAATGACTTAATGATGAAAACAAACTATAATATACACATTCTTACATACGCTATGAAAAAAAAATGTACATTCCAACATTACGGGAATTACCTTATGTTTTAGACTTATTTTGTAATTTTCCAGATTCTTAAAGCGTCGCGGAAATCAACACGATTCCAAGATCCAGACCAACAGGAAAATGAGGTCAAACGGTGGTACTTTGAAATATATACTAGAATACTACTGCATTTTTTCTGATGTCTTATTTTCATTCAGGTTGAATGTGCCAAACCAAGTGAAAAAAGAAATTCCAGAAGAGTTAGCTTTGCGCCGGCCAATGATGTCCTTCTTTTTTCCAAGTAAACCACTGAAAACACACGTATTTTGTGTTAAAACAACAACAACAGCATTACTTTAATACTTTCTTCCTTTCCAAAGGGATGTGAAAAATGTCAGAAGTCCATTTCAAGAGTTAATGCCTACAGGTATGTTAAGTCCCGTGACATATAATATTGTTTGTAGAATATTGAATATTGAGCAGTTTTGTAAATGTTTCACTTTTTTTTTTTTCTTGGCAGCAATACCGGCACAAAATAGGTAAAGTGGACTCTTTCAAAAACTCTTATGTCCTGAAAAATAAAATGATTTGTATGTAGCATTTTCATTTGCCTCATTGTAGTGTTCAGATGTCAGTTGGTGAAGATGGCAAACAACACATTATGGGTATTCCTTTTTTTTTTTTTTTTATTCTGTTCTTTGCTGTTCGTTTTTGCATACTTTGTAAATAAATATGTGTCCAAAATCCATCTAGGAACGACTCCACTGATTAGTGCACCTCTTCAAAGCTCCCAACTAAAAGGAAATGTACGATTCTCTTCATTACTTGACCAAGTTGTGACATTTTGCATGTGAATTCTTGTCGTGTTCTTTAAAAGATATTTTTTTTTGCAAATCCTTTGGCTGTGCGTTCATGTACATTTTGACACCTCCTCAGGTCATCTTTGAACCCGAGGAGGACGTCTTTGGAGAGAAAACCGTGCTGTATAGTGAGGACGAAGGCTCCATGGAGATGACCCGGAGTCACACCTTCAACATTGGTGATAACGACGACTATCTGTCAGAGGCTGCGCAGAAAAAGAAGACGGCCGCGTCCTCGGCGGGAAGCAAATCTATGAATGCGAGCCTCGGCGACATCACAAGAGACTTCCAAATGCCGTGCGCTGGCAGAGTCACGGGTGGCGGCGTTCTGTCACCGGCGCCAAGTGGCGATCCTTCTTTCAACAACTTGCTCTGTGGTCGTTCCAAATCAAGTGGCTCCCATGTGAAACTTTCGTTGGGAACGAGCATGTGCCAGATGAAAAGCCAGAAGGTGGACGTGGAAAATCAGGCTTCAACTTTGCTTTCTTCTGTGATGGGGGAATCAAGTACGAACAGCAGGAATATGGGACCCTGCCAAGATGACGATGGCGAGATGGACGCGGCGGTTGCAGGTTTGACAGATGACGCCGATGATCCTTTTCAGTGTTTTTTCCCCCAACAAGAAATGTATTCGCAGTCTGATACTGCATCGCAAGCAAGGCACGAGCCAAAAGTGCTGCAGAAACGGACCACAATGACTCCGGGATCATCCAAGCCAAAAGGTACTTTGCTGACTTACTCATTTTCATTTCATTTCACTTTTCTGAGCAGCGTTTTAACGTCTTTGGTACTTCTTTTGTCTTCATGGCAGCAGCATTTGGAAACGGGTATGTTTGATGCATTTTATGCATTTTTTTACTTCACTATTCATGTTTCAGGAACTGCCAGTCAGAATGTGTTGTCAATGTTGTGCCACAAATCTTACAAATGTTTTAAGGAGCAAATATTGTGTTTGGTTCCCAACAGGTTTGAGAAGGAAAAAGCTGAAGAAATGACTCTGCAGAAAACTGGTATGGCGTTTTTTTTTTTTTTTCTCGCCACATCAGCTGCATTCATCTAATGTTGTTTCTATTAACTGGTGCTTTACATTTTTAGATACAAGCTCTTTAAAGAATCCTTCTTTTCATGCACTTCAGTGGCAAAGGGTAAGTTTTAAAACATGCGTAATGAATGAAGACTGATTTATTGTATGTTGCTTTTATTACGCTTCTTATATTACATTAATTTCTGGACTGCAAGCCGCTACTTTTTTTCACTTGCATTCGACCCTGCGGCTAATACAAAGGTGCGGCTTATCCATCAGATCACAAGGGGGCGCACTATAAAGCCCAAATACAGTAGGGAAGACGGAACGAGAGCGAGACAATTTGCACCCTCATTATGGAAAAGAAAGCAGCGGGAAGCTTCTGCACCCTTTACAGTCGGGTGCGGCTTATATGTGTAACAAACTTGAGTGTTCCCTCAAATTAGCTAGCGAGGCTTATAGTCAGGTGCGCCTTACAGTCCAGAAATGACTGTAATTAAAAATAAATGTAACAGCCTTGGCCAAAGTTTTTGCAGCGAGCTTCAGTTTTATGCTTGTTATTGCATTTGTACTGTTGAAATGAACAGGATTCACCAAAAATCTTTTGTCGAAGGGTCAACATTGCAAATATTGACTTTAAAACACAACAATGACATCATACTAGGATTTAACTTATTTTTTTCTTTTCTTTTTGAATATGCACATTTTTTTTCTTTTAACATTACTCAAGCTACTTTCCTTTTCAAACTGCTTCCAGGCTTATTGAAAGTACAGAATATTATGAATTGCTGATTTTGTGATGATTTTTTTTTCCCAGGACAATTTAAATGAAAAATCCACAGAGAAAACCATCAAGTTCACTGCAGATGACGCCAGTATGGACATGACGCGGAGTTATACTGTTCAAATCACAGGCGAGCGGTCGCCTCCCCCTGCTCCAAATTTCCTCTGTGAAGGAAAAAAAGGCTTTTTCGCGTCATCTGCGGAAACGAAACACAGAGAGAACGCTGGCCAACGCGTTTCATCTGGAATCCTCTTGGACTCCAAATTTGAAAAATTCCTTACAAACATCTTTAAACCAGAAGGCCCCAGCGTTAACCCTGGACATGCCGGAATGGCTCCGGTGAACCTTCAGCTTGGGGCAAACGAGCAAGCATCCAACGGACATCCAATCCTTCCCAAAGATGACCCGAGCATCAACATGGCCGAATTTCAAACGGGCGATATTCGGAGGACAGGTGAGCCTCTCCAATGTGGACAAACTACATTTCCTCAGCTGTTCTCTGATGAACAGACGTCATCTCATAATACGGGTACAATCATTTACACGCTATTAAAAACATGTCAAGTGATATTTGCAATTGAAATAAATCATTATCTTCTGTGCTTTTAGGGAAGGAAAACAAATTGAGGCAGTCTTGGAAAAATCAGGTGAGCTTTTCTTTAGTTTTTCTTTTTATTGTGCTCAAGAAAAAGAGATGATAGCAGATTAATCGCATGTTGCTGCACAAAACTGGGTGCGCGTGACTTTGCATCTTAAATCTGAACATGACTGCTTTGCGCTCGCTGATTCCCAGCCTTGTGTGCCGTGAGCGGTCCAGAGGCGTACCGCGGGAAAATGATCCATTTTACTTAATTGGTCCAAAAATGATTTATTTACTGCAAATTAAATGATGCATTGTTGTTCGGGATTGGCGAGTACCAATAGAAAGTACGGGGATGATACTAGGCCTTATTTCAAGGTAGGGCAAATTAATTCGATACATCGTCATTTAAAAAATCGAAATGTTGAAAACTTGCTAAATTGTGAAATTGAGTTTTGTCTTCTAGATTATTAAAAGCTGTTGTTTTTATGTTATGTTACATCCGAATGTTTTTGTGAGTTGTAATTTTGCACACGTGGCAGAATTCTGGAGGGTGGTTTACAAGTCATGTTTACCAACTACTTCAGATTTTTTTTTTTAATTATAATTTTTTTATGTTTATTTTTTACCCAATTATTTTCACTTCAACTGCTACTACTATGACATTTAAGCACAGACTATGAATGTCAAGTTTCTGTTAAAACTGATTTAGAATCAGTACACGCTATTTTTGAATAAATGAAATGTTGAAATAAATGTTGGATGGGTTTATTCGATTAAAATCGTAATTGTCCTGAATGACTAGAATTTTTATTTTTATTTTCTGGCCATATCGGCCAGCCCTATTTCAAGGTATCGGCCGCCCTCTTGTGGCCGATAAAATTGCCTTTAATTTCATACAATTTTAAGGAAACATGTTAATGTGATTTAACTCCAAATGTTGTTCTTTCTCAGATGCATTCTGACACTCAAGAGGACTGCAGAGAGCAAGCGGTGAGATTTACAGCTGACGATTCCAACTCTGATGCGACTCAAAGTCGATGCGCCAACACAGATCGTACCTCCACAATGCAGTCGCACCAAATTCTGGACATTTTACCAACCGGCGACGAGAGAACAGTGAGGTTTGCGGCGAACGACGGAGCGATGGAGATGACGCGAAGTCTTACCGTAAACATTGATGCGCCTTTTCGACATAACGACGCCCACGCTCGACCCGCCGGAGGAGAAAAAACCATCCGGTTCGCAGCCAACGACGCAGCGATGGAGATGACGCGAAGTCTTACCGTAAACATTGAGACGCCTTTTGAACCCCGTGCACCCAAAAATGTCCACTTTCGACCCGCTGGAGGAGAAAAAACGCTGAGGTTTGCCGCAAATGACGGCACCCTGGACATGACCAAATGCTTCACCACTGTAATTGATACTCAGTCCGGACCAGTACTTCACAAAAACGTCCACCCGTTACCCGCCGGGGGAGAGGAAACGATCAGGTTTTCGGCAAACGACGCCGTGATGGATATGACGCAAAGTGTCACCACAAACATTGAGACGCCTTTCGAACCAGGCGCACCCAAGGATGTCCGCTCTGTGCATTCTGGAGGAGAAGAAACGAGGCGGTCTTTAACAAACGACGCAGCGGAAGATGTGATGAGAAAACTGGCCTCGAACATCGCGCCGCATTCGGAACCAGAAAACGTCAAAACGTCAGCAGGAGAGGAAACCTTCGGGTTGTTCGCAAACGTCGCGGCGGCGGGTGCGACGCAAAACCCGACGGCAAACTCTGCTGCACATTTTGAGCCGGGAGCGCCTGGCGAGGAGCGAACCGGAAGGTTTGCAGAAATGGATACCACGCGGAGCCTCGCCGTCGACATTGACGCTCCTTTCGAACCTGCAACACAGCAGAATGTTGACTTTGCACCTGCTGGAGGAGAAAAACCGATCCGGTTTTCAGCAACGGATGTGACGCGAAGCCTCGCCTCAAACGTTGAAAATCATTCGGAAGCACAGCAGGATGTTCCAGAGAAGTCTCCCGCAAAGGACGCAGATATGGAAGCGGTGCGAAGGTCGCGGACTCAAGAAAAAACGGCATTTTTGACTTCTGGAGGAGAGAAGAAGACGGTCGGATTAACGGCAAATGACGTAACGCAAAGTCACGCTGTAAACATTGCGGCGAGGTTTGAAATTCCTCCTGCCAAGAAACAAGAAGAGAAGTTTGGTGCCCCCCCCAAAAAATCTTTATCAGTATTTGGTTTCAATCCAGGACAAAATATCTTTAGTCAAACGGATTTCCTTTCAGAAGCATCCGTTGCGGAAACTGTTGACGCAAACCGCTTGACGCCAACCAAAGCATCGGATGTGAAGAATAAATCCGAAGGCGATGAAGACCACCATGAAGAGTTTTCCCGTCAACAGAAGAACACGGACGACTCGTGGCACGCAGTCGAGACTGACGAAAGCGTCAAGGTGACAGAAGGTCAAGCAACCGCCGGCGACGGATGCTCGGGTGCGCGCCACCCGTGCCAGTCGTCGACATCGCACGCGGACGCTGACGCTGAAGAGACGACGTCACGGCGGACCAGTCGCGAGCTCGCTCAAGATGCGGCGGGAAGTCCGGATGCTGAATTCACAAACGAAAGCGCTCCCTTGCCGCAGGAGGTCAATTCCCCTCGCGCCGGCGGCGCCGACGGCGACGGCGGCACAGATTCAAATCCTTCCAGGCAGTCGAAGCGATTAAGCATTGCTGACATTCAGTTCAAAATGAGACGCTTGAGTCACGTGATAAACGCCGCCTCCGAGACGGTCGTCGCGGACGGCTGCACAGCCCCGCCTTGGCCTTGTTTGGACCCGGACGCAAACGCGAGCGGTGACAATGAATTCGCGGCGGAGGTCGAAACGGGCAAGACGGACGACGAGGTGACGCGCGACCGGACTGTGAGAACTCCTTTCAAATGTCAGACGACAGCGCTGACGTCACGACTGTCCACCGGATGCTTTAAGCCAAAACTCCCCGAGAGAAGCCACGCCGACGCTCGGCGAAAAGCAGCAGGCCGGACGCCGGGCGGCGATGCGGCGAATAACCTGAGCCGGTGGAACGACGACGACGTGAGCGACATTCATGACGAAGAGCTCGCGAGCTGCGAAGATTTGTCGGAAACGCTGGACGCGGAAAATCCCCCGAGCGTCTCCGGGAGCGTCATCCCCGTTGAGCGGTTCGACGTGGAGGAAACGCTACTGGACGACTGTTTTCACGGGAACGGCCCGAACGCTCCGCAAGCGCTCAAGAGACGCTTGCCGGCCCTTGAAAACCGTCCGGAGGACAAGAAGATGAAGACGTCAGCTGTTGCGACGGTACGTCATCGGACATCAAGCCAAAGCGGGCGCGTAGACGCTCGCAAAAAAGAAAACAGTCCCGCCTTTGATTTCTTACCAGGAAATGGCTTCTCGCGATGTGGAATGCGAAGGTGCGAACATCAGCGCAGTTGCAGCCGCGCCAAACCAGACGATGGATTCCTCCAGCGGCCGATGCGATGCCACATTCAACTCCAGTAAGTTCCCACGTTTAGTGTTCATTTCGTCAACGGAAACAATTTTGTCAACAATCACCAGGCGAGACTAAAACCCTTGTCAATAAACAGCTGTGACTAAATCACGACGCATTTTCGTCGACTCGTGAAGACGAGACGAAAAAATATGCTCTGCTTAATAAAAACTGGACAAAACCGATGGAAGTTTTAGTTCATGAACAAAAACGAGCCGAAAATGATCCCGCCATCCATTTTCAGAGGGTCGCGGGGTTGCTGGAGCCTATCCCGGCTGGCTCCGGGGCAGTCGCCGGGGACGACGGGGCACGCCCGGAACTGGTTGCCAGCCAATCCTGGAAGACGGAAATGATCATTTGATCAAATCTTGTCACGGGGACATTGTCATGTGACACACAGTGACACACCCCCTTTTTCAAATCTGCAGCTAACGAGTGCAACAAGCACGAGCGGCAGACGGGAGGTGGGAACAAAAAATTATGAATTATAGTTTTAACGTAACATGAATCCAACGGCCGTCAAGTTCACCCGACCACGAACTCGTGCTGGCTAATTTCCGAGCTCGCGTCTCGGAGCCGAAGTAGCCGCTCGTTGATTTGCCGGAATTGCGCGTCGAGTTGATTTTCATCAAAAAAGACGACTTAGATGCAAAATATTCCACATAATCTAAAGAATATCAAATAAATAAAACGATGTGTTCTTGGACTCAAATAACGACTAAAATGCTACTTTTGTGGCTTTCAGCTTTCAAACGCAGCATGTTGGAGTCCCGCCTTGAAGACGACGACGTCCAGGTTTGCTTTTGAGAATCCGAAGTCAAGATTTAATCACTCGTTTGTCCACCAACAGCAGATGCTTTGCTTTCCTTGCAGAAATTAATGGACGGCAGTTTGACGGCGCTCGAGTTTTTCAAAGTCTTCGACATCGACTTTGTGATCCACAAACCTCGGCAAAGCGTCCTTCCCGGCAGAGTAGGTTCGCGCCGGCGGGAAGATCCAAGCAAAAAGTCACACACGCAAATGGTCTGAATTGATTTGTTGTCGCGCCTCAGCTTCCGCGCGGCGCCGGTTGCTCGGCAACGGATGTGTTGAAAAACCGACACATACATCGTCCCGAACAAATGATCTACGAAGCGGATTTTGAGATCCTCGCTGGGAAGGTGGACGGGTGAGAGAGACGCTTTTATTGCGTCATATTTAAAGTCTTCAAAGTTGAAAACGCATACTTTTGTCTTGCCAAGGTTGAATTGCAGAATGTTGGACTTAAACAAACCTCTCAAGATGATCAATAAACAATTGTGGGAGGATTTGAAAAATTCTTCCGAAAAGGAGGTCTGACGTTTTCTTTGTCGTCGTCGTTTGTCGTCGTCGTGCTTGCAGACGGCAAAAGTGCACGTTCGGCGAATTCAATTGCGTTTGTTTGAATCCGCAGATCAAATCTTTTGGTGTGAAACTCAAAGAAAGAAACAATTTCTTCCGAAAGATGAGCAAAATCCGCGCACATGAAATGAAGGAGGTCCTGTACTCGGACCTTGTACTCAATCTTGCGGTGACTAATTTTTTTTTTTTTTTTTTTTTTACAGAAATCCCACCAAAAATACTTCAGTTGCTTTTAAGAGCGATTGGAGGTCATCTGACATTTTGATTCTTTTTCAGGACCAGCAAGAGAAGCTGAGAAGTTCAATTGAATCGAACCAGATGATCAAAATGCTTGATGATTGCATTTCGGATTTGGAAGCAGGTAATGCCGTCGAAATATCCAAGAGGAGAGTTGAAAGGTTACGTGTGTGTAAACTTTTACATTACAGAACTAGCAGCAGTTGAAGAAAAAGGAACCGAAACGATGCCAAGTTTGAAGTCACTCCAGGAAGGCGAGCCGGCACACGATGACGTTTCGTTTCATTTGCTGTCGAAACATTTCAGGTCCAGTTGTAAAAATGTAAACAAAAAAAATTTTGATTTCATTCACAGAAATGAAGAAAGTTGGTGAGACTTTGGATGACAACAAGCGGTAAACCATTTGTGACTATTCCGTCGTTTTAAAACATACACTGTTGTTTGCCAGTTCATATTGAAAATGGTTTTCTAAAATAGCTTCTTCTTTTTTTTCTTTTTTTTTTTATTGCAGACAAATATATGAACTGGAGGTGCAGAAAAAGAAGACTTCCACTAAATTGAGTCGTCTGAAAGGCGAGACGAAGAATCTTCAGAGCTTCCTCGCCGCGCTTGAACCGTCAGTTTCTCTTTTTTTCGTGCCTTCGGACTTGTTGAATTTTACCCAAACTATATCGATGTTATTTTTTTGTAAATGTCTTTTCAGGCTCAATGAATGGAGATTTCGAGAAAAGACGGAAAACTACACCCTGTACACGTTCCTCTACGGCACATTGCATTTACAGTTGCTGCACGCGGGTACATACAGATTTTTTATTTTTTTTGTCTTGTTATGAATTACTTATAAATAAAATAAAATTAAATAATAAATGTGCCGTCTTCATTGTTTTTTAGGAAATAGTGCTGAGTGGGAAACGTCACAAATCAATTTCAAATTTCAACTTGATGGTGAGGTTTGTTCATCTGCACTTTCATCCACCATCGCTAGATGACTTCTTTTTTTTCTTTTTTTTCCTCTTTGACCTTTTTGTTCTGTTTGCTGATCTTTAGATGAGAAGTCGCAGAGCCACGCGCGCTTGGTTCACAAACTGCTCTCTCAGTACGCGGAGGCTGAAACGGGCTGGCCGGAGAAGTACCCAACGAGTCGTCACCTTCCGAAGGTCCGACATTTGAATATTGTTTTGGAATTGAATCGCGTGCGGACGCTTCGGCTCCTGATCTCGTTCGTCTTCCTCCCGCGCGCAGTTGCTCCACGACGTGTCTTTGGTGGTGAGCAACTGTCGTCTCTTGGGCGAGGAGTTGCAGCTGCTGGAAATGTGGGGAGCTTTGCGGCTCAACATGGTGGACATTTGCTGCGAGGACACCCGGTAAGTTCCTCCGTTGGCCCCGACGGCCTTTTTCGTGCAAATGGCAAATGTTGTGTTCTGGTCGTAGGGTAAAAATGGTCTTCAGCAGTGTGAGGAGACGCGCCAAGTTTGAGGTCACCTTGTCGCTCAGCTTGGCCAACCAACTCTACGTTCTTCACGTGCATGCGTTCGAAAGCATCAGTGGGGACACGACGTACGTATTTGAGAAATCGCGTCAAAGCGGGGATGTCCAAACTCGGCAAAAGCCCTCAAAAAGTTCACCAACGTGCTGCTGCTTTTTCAAATCATATTGTTTTGTGTGTGCAGGGCCGAGCACATTGAGCAGATTGTGGAATCGTTCACTCCAGCCAAGAAGCTTTTGACAAAAATTGTCAAAAAGATTCATTGTGATCGACTTTGTTAAGATTTGTACAGTATGCACTTGCTTTTTTATTTTGTCCGCAATGAGTCGGGGCGTAGTTTCCACAGTCACCTGTAGATATTGGCCATGTTCTACTTAATTTTGTTAGGTGAGGTTGGGTGTTTTTTGGTTTGTTTTGTTACACACTTTTTCATGTAAAAATAAATGCTTTACTATATGTGGTCATTAGAAAAATACTCATTAAAAAAAAAGGCATACTATAGATAGTCTTTTTTTTTCTTTTTTTTAAATAAAAGCTTTACTACAAATTGTTGTTTTAACTTTCACTATACTGTCATCTTAAAAAGGTGTTACTATACATAGTCAAAAAAAAAGAAGCCATCTTTATACATGGTTGTTAAAAAAACACACCAAAAACGCCTTACTCTACATTGTCGTAAAAAACAAAAAAAGCCATCTTTGGCCATAAAAAAAAGCCGTCGTTTTTTTTTTAGTTTTTAAAAAAACGCCTTATTGTCGTTACAAAAAAAAAATAAGAGCCATAAAAAAAAAAACGTCGTTTTTTTTTTAGTTTTTAAAAAAACGCCTTATTGTCGTTACAAAAAAAATAAGAGCCATAAAAAAAGCCATAGTTTTTTTTTTAGTTTTTAAAAAAACGCCTTATTGTCGTTACAAAAAAAATAAGAGCCATAAAAAAAGCCGTCGTTGTTTTTTTTTTAAACACCTTTTTGTCGTTACAAAAAAATAAGAGCCATAAAAAAAGCCGTCGTTTTTTTTTTAGTTTTTAAAAAAACGCCTTTTTGTCGTTACAAAAAAAATAAGAGCCATAAAAAAAGCCGTCGTTTTTTTTTTAGTTTTTAAAAAAACGCTTTATTGTCGTTACAAAAAAAAATAAGAGCCATAAAAAAAGCCGTCGTTGTTTTTTTTTTTTAAACGCCTTTTTGTCGTTACAAAAAAATAAGAGCCATAAAAAAAGCCGTCGTTTTTTTTTTAGTTTTTAAAAAAACGCCTTTTTGTCGTTACAAAAATAAATAAGAGCCATAAAAAAAGCCGTCGTTTTTTTTTTAGTTTTTAAAAAAACGCTTTATTGTCGTTACAAAAAAAAATAAGAGCCATAAAAAAAGCCGTCGTTTTTTTTTTAGTTTTTAAAAAAACGCCTTATTGACGTTACAAAAAAAAATAAGAGCCATAAAAAAAGCCGTCGTTTTTTTTTTAGTTTTTAAAAAAACGCCTTTTTGTCGTTAAAAAAAATAAGAGCCATAAAAAAAGCCGTCGTTTTTTATTTTTAAACGCCTTTTTGTCGTTACAAAAAAATAAGAGCCATAAAAAAGCCGTTTTTTTTTTTTAGTTTTTAAAAAAACGCCTTATTGTCGTTACAAAAAAAAAATAAGAGCCATAAAAAAAGCCATAGTTTTTTTTTTAGTTTTTAAAAAAACGCCTTATTGTCGTTACAAAAAAAATAAGAGCCATAAAAAAAGCCGTCGTTTTTTTTTTAAACACCTTTTTGTCGTTACAAAAAAATAAGAGCCATAAAAAAAGCCGTCGTTTTTTTTTTAGTTTTTAAAAAAACGCCTTTTTGTCGTTACAAAAAAAATAAGAGCCATAAAAAAAGCCGTCGTTTTTTTTTTAGTTTTTAAAAAAACGCTTTATTGTCGTTACAAAAAAAAATAAGAGCCATAAAAAAAGCCGTCGTTGTTTTTTTTTTTAAACGCCTTTTTGTCGTTACAAAAAAATAAGAGCCATAAAAAAAGCCGTCGTTTTTTTTTTAGTTTTTAAAAAAACGCCTTATTGTCGTTACAAAAAAAAATAAGAGCCATAAAAAAAAAACGTCTTTTTTTTTTTAGTTTTTAAAAAAACGCCTTCTTGTCGTCACAAAAAAAATAAGAGCCATAAAAAAAGCCGTCGGTTATTTTTTAGTTTTTAAAAAAACGCTTTATTGTCGTTACAAAAAATATAAGAGCCATAAAAAAAGCCGTCG
This sequence comes from Leptonotus elevatus, assembly GCF_054856555.1. Classification (NCBI taxonomy): domain Eukaryota; kingdom Metazoa; phylum Chordata; class Actinopteri; order Syngnathiformes; family Syngnathidae; genus Leptonotus; species Leptonotus elevatus. The sequence continues at coordinate 15,245,096 of NC_141256.1, read as the reverse complement.
TTTTTTTTTTAGTTTTTAAAAAAACGCCTTATTGTCGTTACAAAAAAAAATAAGAGCCATAAAAAAAAAACGTCTTTTTTTTTTTAGTTTTTAAAAAAACGCCTTATTGTCGTTACAAAAAAAATAAGAGCCATAAAAAAAGCCATAGTTTTTTTTTTAGTTTTTAAAAAAACGCTTTATTGTCGTTACAAAAAAAAATAAGAGCCATAAAAAAAGCCGTCGTTGTTTTTTTTTTTAAACGCCTTTTTGTCGTTACAAAAAAATAAGAGCCATAAAAAAAGCCGTCGTTTTTTTTTTAGTTTTTAAAAAAACGCCTTTTTGTCGTTACAAAAAAAATAAGAGCCATAAAAAAAGCCGTCGTTTTTTTTTTAGTTTTTAAAAAAACGCTTTATTGTCGTTACAAAAAAAATAAGAGCCATAAAAAAAGCCGTCGTTGTTTTTTTTTTTAAACGCCTTTTTGTCGTTACAAAAAAATAAGAGCCATAAAAAAAGCCGTCGTTTTTTTTTTAGTTTTTAAAAAAACGCCTTATTGTCGTTACAAAAAAAAATAAGAGCCATAAAAAAAAAACGTCTTTTTTTTTTTAGTTTTTAAAAAAACGCCTTCTTGTCGTCACAAAAAAAATAAGAGCCATAAAAAAAGCCGTCGGTTATTTTTTAGTTTTTAAAAAAACGCTTTATTGTCGTTACAAAAAATATAAGAGCCATAAAAAAAGCCGTCGTTTTTTTTTTAGTTTTTAAAAAAACGCCTTATTGTCGTTACAAAAAAAAATAAGAGCCATAAAAAAAAAACGTCTTTTTTTTTTTAGTTTTTAAAAAAACGCCTTATTGTCGTTACAAAAAAAATAAGAGCCATAAAAAAAGCCATAGTTTTTTTTTTAGTTTTTAAAAAAACGCTTTATTGTCGTTACAAAAAAAAATAAGAGCCATAAAAAAAGCCGTCGTTTTTTTATTCTTTATTTAAACGCCTTATTGTCGTTACAAAAAAAATAAGAGCCATTTATTTTATTTTTTTTTTTTTTTATTTTATTTTATTTTATTTTATTTTATTTTATTTTATTTTATTTTATTTTATTTTATTTTATTTTATTTTATTTTATTTTATTTTATTTTATTTTATTTTATTTTATTTTATTTTATTTTATTTTATTTTATTTTATTTTATTTTATTTTATTTTATTTTTAAAAAAAACGCCTTATTGTCGTTACAAAAAATAAGAGCCATAAAAAAAGCCATAGTTTTTTTTTTAGTTTTTAAAAAAACGCCTTATTGTCGTTACAAAAAAAATAAGAGCCATAAAAAAAGCCGTCGTTTTTTTTTTAAACACCTTTTTGTCGTTACAAAAAAATAAGAGCCATAAAAAAAGCCGTCGTTTTTTTTTTAGTTTTTAAAAAAACGCCTTTTTGTCGTTACAAAAAAAATAAGAGCCATAAAAAAAGCCGTCGTTTTTTTTTTAGTTTTTAAAAAAACGCTTTATTGTCGTTACAAAAAAAAATAAGAGCCATAAAAAAAGCCGTCGTTGTTTTTTTTTTTAAACGCCTTTTTGTCGTTACAAAAAAATAAGAGCCATAAAAAAAGCCGTCGTTTTTTTTTTAGTTTTTAAAAAAACGCCTTATTGTCGTTACAAAAAAAAATAAGAGCCATAAAAAAAAAACGTCTTTTTTTTTTTAGTTTTTAAAAAAACGCCTTCTTGTCGTCACAAAAAAAATAAGAGCCATAAAAAAAGCCGTCGGTTATTTTTTAGTTTTTAAAAAAACGCTTTATTGTCGTTACAAAAAATATAAGAGCCATAAAAAAAGCCGTCGTTTTTTTTTTAGTTTTTAAAAAAACGCCTTATTGTCGTTACAAAAAAAAATAAGAGCCATAAAAAAAAAACGTCTTTTTTTTTTTAGTTTTTAAAAAAACGCCTTATTGTCGTTACAAAAAAAATAAGAGCCATAAAAAAAGCCATAGTTTTTTTTTTAGTTTTTAAAAAAACGCTTTATTGTCGTTACAAAAAAAAATAAGAGCCATAAAAAAAGCCGTCGTTGTTTTTTTTTTTAAACGCCTTTTTGTCGTTACAAAAAAATAAGAGCCATAAAAAAAGCCGTCGTTTTTTTTTTAGTTTTTAAAAAAACGCCTTTTTGTCGTTACAAAAAAAATAAGAGCCATAAAAAAAGCCGTCGTTTTTTTTTTAGTTTTTAAAAAAACGCTTTATTGTCGTTACAAAAAAAAATAAGAGCCATAAAAAAAGCCGTCGTTGTTTTTTTTTTTAAACGCCTTTTTGTCGTTACAAAAAAATAAGAGCCATAAAAAAAGCCGTCGTTTTTTTTTTAGTTTTTAAAAAAACGCCTTATTGTCGTTACAAAAAAAAATAAGAGCCATAAAAAAAAAACGTCTTTTTTTTTTTAGTTTTTAAAAAAACGCCTTCTTGTCGTCACAAAAAAAATAAGAGCCATAAAAAAAGCCGTCGGTTATTTTTTAGTTTTTAAAAAAACGCTTTATTGTCGTTACAAAAAATATAAGAGCCATAAAAAAAGCCGTCGTTTTTTTTTTAGTTTTTAAAAAAACGCCTTATTGTCGTTACAAAAAAAAATAAGAGCCATAAAAAAAAAACGTCTTTTTTTTTTTAGTTTTTAAAAAAACGCCTTATTGTCGTTACAAAAAAAATAAGAGCCATAAAAAAAGCCATAGTTTTTTTTTTAGTTTTTAAAAAAACGCTTTATTGTCGTTACAAAAAAAAATAAGAGCCATAAAAAAAGCCGTCGTTTTTTTATTCTTTATTTAAACGCCTTATTGTCGTTACAAAAAAAATAAGAGCCATTTATTTTATTTTTTTTTTTTTTTATTTTATTTTATTTTATTTTATTTTATTTTATTTTATTTTATTTTATTTTATTTTATTTTATTTTATTTTATTTTATTTTATTTTATTTTATTTTATTTTATTTTTAAAAAAAACGCCTTATTGTCGTTACAAAAAATAAGAGCCATAAAAAAAGCCGTCGTTTTTTTTTTAGTTTTTAAAAAAACGCCTTATTGTCGTTACAAAAAAAATAAGAGCCATAAAAAAAGCCGTCGTTTTTTTTTTAAACACCTTTTTGTCGTTACAAAAAAATAAGAGCCATAAAAAAAGCCGTCGTTTTTTTTTTAGTTTTTAAAAAAACGCCTTTTTGTCGTTACAAAAAAAATAAGAGCCATAAAAAAAGCCGTCGTTTTTTTTTTAGTTTTTAAAAAAACGCTTTATTGTCGTTACAAAAAAAAATAAGAGCCATAAAAAAAGCCGTCGTTGTTTTTTTTTTTAAACGCCTTTTTGTCGTTACAAAAAAATAAGAGCCATAAAAAAAGCCGTCGTTTTTTTTTTAGTTTTTAAAAAAACGCCTTATTGTCGTTACAAAAAAAAATAAGAGCCATAAAAAAAAAACGTCTTTTTTTTTTTAGTTTTTAAAAAAACGCCTTCTTGTCGTCACAAAAAAAATAAGAGCCATAAAAAAAGCCGTCGGTTATTTTTTAGTTTTTAAAAAAACGCTTTATTGTCGTTACAAAAAATATAAGAGCCATAAAAAAAGCCGTCGTTTTTTTTTTAGTTTTTAAAAAAACGCCTTATTGTCGTTACAAAAAAAAATAAGAGCCATAAAAAAAAAACGTCTTTTTTTTTTTAGTTTTTAAAAAAACGCCTTATTGTCGTTACAAAAAAAATAAGAGCCATAAAAAAAGCCATAGTTTTTTTTTTAGTTTTTAAAAAAACGCTTTATTGTCGTTACAAAAAAAAATAAGAGCCATAAAAAAAGCCGTCGTTGTTTTTTTTTTTAAACGCCTTTTTGTCGTTACAAAAAAATAAGAGCCATAAAAAAAGCCGTCGTTTTTTTTTTAGTTTTTAAAAAAACGCCTTTTTGTCGTTACAAAAAAAATAAGAGCCATAAAAAAAGCCGTCGTTTTTTTTTTAGTTTTTAAAAAAACGCTTTATTGTCGTTACAAAAAAAAATAAGAGCCATAAAAAAAGCCGTCGTTGTTTTTTTTTTTAAACGCCTTTTTGTCGTTACAAAAAAATAAGAGCCATAAAAAAAGCCGTCGTTTTTTTTTTAGTTTTTAAAAAAACGCCTTATTGTCGTTACAAAAAAAAATAAGAGCCATAAAAAAAAAACGTCTTTTTTTTTTTAGTTTTTAAAAAAACGCCTTCTTGTCGTCACAAAAAAAATAAGAGCCATAAAAAAAGCCGTCGGTTATTTTTTAGTTTTTAAAAAAACGCTTTATTGTCGTTACAAAAAATATAAGAGCCATAAAAAAAGCCGTCGTTTTTTTTTTAGTTTTTAAAAAAACGCCTTATTGTCGTTACAAAAAAAAATAAGAGCCATAAAAAAAAAACGTCTTTTTTTTTTTAGTTTTTAAAAAAACGCCTTATTGTCGTTACAAAAAAAATAAGAGCCATAAAAAAAGCCATAGTTTTTTTTTTAGTTTTTAAAAAAACGCTTTATTGTCGTTACAAAAAAAAATAAGAGCCATAAAAAAAGCCGTCGTTTTTTTATTCTTTATTTAAACGCCTTATTGTCGTTACAAAAAAAATAAGAGCCATTTATTTTATTTTTTTTTTTTTTTATTTTATTTTATTTTATTTTATTTTATTTTATTTTATTTTATTTTATTTTATTTTATTTTATTTTATTTTATTTTATTTTATTTTATTTTATTTTATTTTATTTTATTTTATTTTATTTTATTTTATTTTATTTTATTTTATTTTTAAAAAAAACGCCTTATTGTCGTTACAAAAAATAAGAGCCATAAAAAAAGCCATAGTTTTTTTTTTAGTTTTTAAAAAAACGCCTTATTGTCGTTACAAAAAAAATAAGAGCCATAAAAAAAGCCGTCGTTTTTTTTTTAAACACCTTTTTGTCGTTACAAAAAAATAAGAGCCATAAAAAAAGCCGTCGTTTTTTTTTTAGTTTTTAAAAAAACGCCTTTTTGTCGTTACAAAAAAAATAAGAGCCATAAAAAAAGCCGTCGTTTTTTTTTTAGTTTTTAAAAAAACGCTTTATTGTCGTTACAAAAAAAAATAAGAGCCATAAAAAAAGCCGTCGTTGTTTTTTTTTTTAAACGCCTTTTTGTCGTTACAAAAAAATAAGAGCCATAAAAAAAGCCGTCGTTTTTTTTTTAGTTTTTAAAAAAACGCCTTATTGTCGTTACAAAAAAAAATAAGAGCCATAAAAAAAAAACGTCTTTTTTTTTTTAGTTTTTAAAAAAACGCCTTCTTGTCGTCACAAAAAAAATAAGAGCCATAAAAAAAGCCGTCGGTTATTTTTTAGTTTTTAAAAAAACGCTTTATTGTCGTTACAAAAAATATAAGAGCCATAAAAAAAGCCGTCGTTTTTTTTTTAGTTTTTAAAAAAACGCCTTATTGTCGTTACAAAAAAAAATAAGAGCCATAAAAAAAAAACGTCTTTTTTTTTTTAGTTTTTAAAAAAACGCCTTATTGTCGTTACAAAAAAAATAAGAGCCATAAAAAAAGCCATAGTTTTTTTTTTAGTTTTTAAAAAAACGCTTTATTGTCGTTACAAAAAAAAATAAGAGCCATAAAAAAAGCCGTCGTTGTTTTTTTTTTTAAACGCCTTTTTGTCGTTACAAAAAAATAAGAGCCATAAAAAAAGCCGTCGTTTTTTTTTTAGTTTTTAAAAAAACGCCTTTTTGTCGTTACAAAAAAAATAAGAGCCATAAAAAAAGCCGTCGTTTTTTTTTTAGTTTTTAAAAAAACGCTTTATTGTCGTTACAAAAAAAAATAAGAGCCATAAAAAAAGCCGTCGTTGTTTTTTTTTTTAAACGCCTTTTTGTCGTTACAAAAAAATAAGAGCCATAAAAAAAGCCGTCGTTTTTTTTTTAGTTTTTAAAAAAACGCCTTATTGTCGTTACAAAAAAAAATAAGAGCCATAAAAAAAAAACGTCTTTTTTTTTTTAGTTTTTAAAAAAACGCCTTCTTGTCGTCACAAAAAAAATAAGAGCCATAAAAAAAGCCGTCGGTTATTTTTTAGTTTTTAAAAAAACGCTTTATTGTCGTTACAAAAAATATAAGAGCCATAAAAAAAGCCGTCGTTTTTTTTTTAGTTTTTAAAAAAACGCCTTATTGTCGTTACAAAAAAAAATAAGAGCCATAAAAAAAAAACGTCTTTTTTTTTTTAGTTTTTAAAAAAACGCCTTATTGTCGTTACAAAAAAAATAAGAGCCATAAAAAAAGCCATAGTTTTTTTTTTAGTTTTTAAAAAAACGCTTTATTGTCGTTACAAAAAAAAATAAGAGCCATAAAAAAAGCCGTCGTTTTTTTATTCTTTATTTAAACGCCTTATTGTCGTTACAAAAAAAATAAGAGCCATTTATCTTATTTTTTTTTTTTTTTATTTTATTTTATTTTATTTTATTTTATTTTATTTTATTTTATTTTATTTTATTTTATTTTATTTTATTTTATTTTATTTTATTTTATTTTATTTTATTTTATTTTTAAAAAAAACGCCTTATTGTCGTTACAAAAAATAAGAGCCATAAAAAAAGCCGTCGTTTTTTTTTTAGTTTTTAAAAAAACGCCTTATTGTCGTTACAAAAAAAATAAGAGCCATAAAAAAAGCCGTCGTTTTTTTTTTAAACACCTTTTTGTCGTTACAAAAAAATAAGAGCCATAAAAAAAGCCGTCGTTTTTTTTTTAGTTTTTAAAAAAACGCCTTTTTGTCGTTACAAAAAAAATAAGAGCCATAAAAAAAGCCGTCGTTTTTTTTTTAGTTTTTAAAAAAACGCTTTATTGTCGTTACAAAAAAAAATAAGAGCCATAAAAAAAGCCGTCGTTGTTTTTTTTTTTAAACGCCTTTTTGTCGTTACAAAAAAATAAGAGCCATAAAAAAAGCCGTCGTTTTTTTTTTAGTTTTTAAAAAAACGCCTTATTGTCGTTACAAAAAAAAATAAGAGCCATAAAAAAAAAACGTCTTTTTTTTTTTAGTTTTTAAAAAAACGCCTTCTTGTCGTCACAAAAAAAATAAGAGCCATAAAAAAAGCCGTCGGTTATTTTTTAGTTTTTAAAAAAACGCTTTATTGTCGTTACAAAAAATATAAGAGCCATAAAAAAAGCCGTCGTTTTTTTTTTAGTTTTTAAAAAAACGCCTTATTGTCGTTACAAAAAAAAATAAGAGCCATAAAAAAAAAACGTCTTTTTTTTTTTAGTTTTTAAAAAAACGCCTTATTGTCGTTACAAAAAAAATAAGAGCCATAAAAAAAGCCATAGTTTTTTTTTTAGTTTTTAAAAAAACGCTTTATTGTCGTTACAAAAAAAAATAAGAGCCATAAAAAAAGCCGTCGTTGTTTTTTTTTTTAAACGCCTTTTTGTCGTTACAAAAAAATAAGAGCCATAAAAAAAGCCGTCGTTTTTTTTTTAGTTTTTAAAAAAACGCCTTTTTGTCGTTACAAAAAAAATAAGAGCCATAAAAAAAGCCGTCGTTTTTTTTTTAGTTTTTAAAAAAACGCTTTATTGTCGTTACAAAAAAAAATAAGAGCCATAAAAAAAGCCGTCGTTGTTTTTTTTTTTAAACGCCTTTTTGTCGTTACAAAAAAATAAGAGCC
>NC_141256.1:15230023-15232523 GCF_054856555.1 Leptonotus elevatus | reverse complement strand
ATAAAAAAAGCCGTCGGTTATTTTTTAGTTTTTAAAAAAACGCTTTATTGTCGTTACAAAAAAAAATAAGAGCCATAAAAAAAAAACGTCGTTTTTTTTTTAGTTTTTAAAAAAACGCCTTATTGTCGTTACAAAAAAAATAAGAGCCATAAAAAAAGCCATAGTTTTTTTTTTAGTTTTTAAAAAAACGCTTTATTGTCGTTACAAAAAAAAATAAGAGCCATAAAAAAAGCCGTCGTTTTTTTATTCTTTATTTAAACGCCTTATTGTCGTTACAAAAAAAATAAGAGCCATTTATTTTATTTTTTTTTTTTTTTATTTTATTTTATTTTATTTTATTTTATTTTATTTTATTTTATTTTATTTTATTTTATTTTATTTTATTTTATTTTATTTTATTTTATTTTTAAAAAAAACGCCTTATTGTCGTTACAAAAAATAAGAGCCATAAAAAAAGCCGTCGTTTTTTTTTTAGTTTTTAAAAAAACGCCTTATTGTCGTTACAAAAAAAAATAAGAGCCATAAAAAAAAAACGTCTTTTTTTTTTTAGTTTTTAAAAAAACGCCTTCTTGTCGTCACAAAAAAAATAAGAGCCATAAAAAAAGCCGTCGGTTATTTTTTAGTTTTTAAAAAAACGCTTTATTGTCGTTACAAAAAATATAAGAGCCATAAAAAAAGCCGTCGTTTTTTTTTTAGTTTTTAAAAAAACGCCTTATTGTCGTTACAAAAAAAAATAAGAGCCATAAAAAAAAAACGTCTTTTTTTTTTTAGTTTTTAAAAAAACGCCTTATTGTCGTTACAAAAAAAATAAGAGCCATAAAAAAAGCCATAGTTTTTTTTTTAGTTTTTAAAAAAACGCTTTATTGTCGTTACAAAAAAAAATAAGAGCCATAAAAAAAGCCGTCGTTTTTTTATTCTTTATTTAAACGCCTTATTGTCGTTACAAAAAAAATAAGAGCCATTTATTTTATTTTTTTTTTTTTTTATTTTATTTTATTTTATTTTATTTTATTTTATTTTATTTTATTTTATTTTATTTTATTTTATTTTATTTTATTTTATTTTATTTTATTTTATTTTATTTTATTTTTAAAAAAAACGCCTTATTGTCGTTACAAAAAATAAGAGCCATAAAAAAAGCCGTCGTTTTTTTTTTAGTTTTTAAAAAAACGCCTTATTGTCGTTACAAAAAAAATAAGAGCCATAAAAAAAGCCGTCGTTTTTTTTTTAAACACCTTTTTGTCGTTACAAAAAAATAAGAGCCATAAAAAAAGCCGTCGTTTTTTTTTTAGTTTTTAAAAAAACGCCTTTTTGTCGTTACAAAAAAAATAAGAGCCATAAAAAAAGCCGTCGTTTTTTTTTTAGTTTTTAAAAAAACGCTTTATTGTCGTTACAAAAAAAAATAAGAGCCATAAAAAAAGCCGTCGTTGTTTTTTTTTTTAAACGCCTTTTTGTCGTTACAAAAAAATAAGAGCCATAAAAAAAGCCGTCGTTTTTTTTTTAGTTTTTAAAAAAACGCCTTATTGTCGTTACAAAAAAAAATAAGAGCCATAAAAAAAAAACGTCTTTTTTTTTTTAGTTTTTAAAAAAACGCCTTCTTGTCGTCACAAAAAAAATAAGAGCCATAAAAAAAGCCGTCGGTTATTTTTTAGTTTTTAAAAAAACGCTTTATTGTCGTTACAAAAAATATAAGAGCCATAAAAAAAGCCGTCGTTTTTTTTTTAGTTTTTAAAAAAACGCCTTATTGTCGTTACAAAAAAAAATAAGAGCCATAAAAAAAAAACGTCTTTTTTTTTTTAGTTTTTAAAAAAACGCCTTATTGTCGTTACAAAAAAAATAAGAGCCATAAAAAAAGCCATAGTTTTTTTTTTAGTTTTTAAAAAAACGCTTTATTGTCGTTACAAAAAAAAATAAGAGCCATAAAAAAAGCCGTCGTTGTTTTTTTTTTTAAACGCCTTTTTGTCGTTACAAAAAAATAAGAGCCATAAAAAAAGCCGTCGTTTTTTTTTTAGTTTTTAAAAAAACGCCTTTTTGTCGTTACAAAAAAAATAAGAGCCATAAAAAAAGCCGTCGTTTTTTTTTTAGTTTTTAAAAAAACGCTTTATTGTCGTTACAAAAAAAAATAAGAGCCATAAAAAAAGCCGTCGTTGTTTTTTTTTTTAAACGCCTTTTTGTCGTTACAAAAAAATAAGAGCCATAAAAAAAGCCGTCGTTTTTTTTTTAGTTTTTAAAAAAACGCCTTATTGTCGTTACAAAAAAAAATAAGAGCCATAAAAAAAAAACGTCTTTTTTTTTTTAGTTTTTAAAAAAACGCCTTCTTGTCGTCACAAAAAAAATAAGAGCCATAAAAAAAGCCGTCGGTTATTTTTTAGTTTTTAAAAAAACGCTTTATTGTCGTTACAAAAAATATAAGAGCCATAAAAAAAGCCGTCGTTTTTTTTTTAGTTTTTAAAAAAACGCCTTATTGTCGTTACAAAAAAAAATAAGAGCCATAAAAAAA
>NC_141256.1:13687523-13865023 GCF_054856555.1 Leptonotus elevatus | reverse complement strand
CCATCTCGCGCAGCTTCAGCGCGCCGATGCCGTTGGCGCCGTCCACGGCCAGGTGCTTCTGATCGTCCGTGCGGTTGGGGGTCTAACACACGAGACGCATACACAGGGACGGGATTAACTAAGCACCTGAGTATTTATTTGTCTGATGACTTTTTACTTGAACTGCCTACAAACAACCCAACGTGAGCGCCTTACATTTTTGGTGAGCTCGATGAACGCCTGGCAGAGTTTCCTGTAGTATCCTTCCAGCGTGGCCTCGCCGTAGCGTCCCTGCGTGTTGTGACAGCAAACCATGTAGTGGAGCTGCGGGGTGGTCACCAAGCCGTAATCTTATTGGGCAGACGCACGCGAGGACGTTATGATTTCAAACTCAAGATATACACTGGATTGTATTGGGGTGTGGGTGTGGGGGGGGGGGGGTAACCTTTGCTGCGTCCTCCCAATGAGGCGACGCCATCCAGTATTGCTTGTGACAGGCTGCCGCTGCTGCTCCTGCGTACATTATTGGGATATCTATTTTATTGACACTTCCAGTTCATGTTTACTGTCATACAAAGAGAATTGATATTGATAGTCATGCAGTCATTACACCATTTAGGTAACAAATATATGAACATGAATACTGTAGAAAGACATAGGCGTATATTTATAGCAAATTGAAAATGTTTAGGCTTTGCATAAGTAATAAAAGATAAGAAATTGAATTTTTTTTTTTATCTGAGCAATTTAATAAATTTGAGGCTTAACCTAAAAAAATCTGGAAATAACACTTGAAGGACTGCTTAGAATGTTTAAATGTCGATTAAAAAAAAAAGAAGCTTATATGGTAAATAACCAAGATCATTAGCGATTCCACTGCACCTGGTGTCTTTGCCCACAAACACGAAGGCTCCCTGGTTCTTGTCGATGTCTTCTTTCTCCATGATGTCCTCCAGCACTGAAAGCAACTCCTGCTGCTCCGCGTTGGCCAGCAGGGTGGCGTGGCCCTCCCAGGCAGGCGTCACCATCTCACCCATGGGGTCGATCAGCTTCACCCCGTTGTCCTCCTGCGAAACAAACACGAAGTTTACACAGAGGAAGGTGTCGACTTTAAAACGGGGGTCGATTCGTGGAGCACCTCAGGGTTGTGGGAGGCAGTGACCATGGCTCCGATGACGGATTTGGTTTGTTTGGATCGCAGCGTGGCCAGCAGGCCCATGCGGAACATGACATGATCCAGAAGACCGCCGTTGGTCCTGAAACCGGCCGTGCCGTACTGCAAGACCAAGCCTGGGGGTTTGGGGTGCACCGCAGACAGTTTTGACACTTCCTCGAAGCAGGCCATCACTGAAACCAACAAAAACATCAGTCAGCCAGCCAGCAGTTTGTTCGTGACTGTTGTCTGTTTCTGAAATACTTTTGACAGCACAAGCATACGCCACTGCAGTATGTTCTAAAATAAGAGGTGAGCTAACTTTTAACAGATAATAACATGGTTAGGGTTAAAATATGCTTTAATGTCTACACTGACATAACCAAAAAAAACTGTCCAGCGTACAAGAAAGGCAAAGTTCAAACTCCATAAACTACTTTACATGGCATGATACGCCCAACTTACTGCGATTCCCTTTATGACAGAGATTCCCTACTTTATTTAATGCGTTCAGTGCCAAACGCCTAACTGATGCTAAAACAGAGCTTAAGAGCCTACAAATTAACATCAACGCCGGACTGATTTCTACCGGACTTACTTTGGTTGTAAGGAACCTTTCTCGTGTACAGCAGGGACCCACTTTCCGTGTTTGATTTGCCTTTGGCGACGTGGCTCGACTTCCGGGTACGTCATGACGCTGGGCGCGGCTTTTGGCCTCTGCGTTTAACTATAAAAAATGATGAGCACACACGCATAAAGCAATGCATTTTAAATCATCAATGGATTTGCTGAGGCAAGAAAAAATGACAAAAGCTAATAATTACAGGACTTTTTTTCTTTGAAGGCGGAATCTAGCGTTTTTCTGAGGTACGTCACGTAACATCTTGCCGTAAACACATACGTATACTATACAGTACATTTAAAAATAAATAAATAAGACTCCTGGGAATATAACACCTTGGTGAGAGAATAAGGAGTTACAAAATAAATCACCGTTTTCGACCCACAGGAGTAGCGGGTGCGGATTGACATTTCCGGGTACGCCCCATCGTGACGCAATAAAGTCAAAATTAAGATTTCAAGTGGCTTCCAAGCAAAATATAAAAAAAACAAAAAAAACATCGTGAGTTTAAAATGTGACATTTCAACAAAAAGCAATTTGCAGGAAATAGCCAACTTAACGTGGAATGAAGTCTTTATTACAAATCATTTATTGACATAAGACATAACTCCTCCACATCCATCCAAATATCTTCACAGAGAATTAAGAAGATCAGCCAGTGTGAAATTTTACATGTAGAGGGTGAGATTGTTATACTGCCTTGTGGCCGAGAACACTGGTCAGAATTCCTTCAAGATTTCTGGCAATAAGAATCCGTGAGGGCTGGGTTGGGGGGGTGTTTCTTTCGGATCGTGAGTTAGCGAGCGCACTTTCCCCAAAGATTGACAAAGGCTTTCAACAAACACAACATACACAAACACATATTACACTCACTCACACACAAACTGGTTGCAATTCATTTTTTTGTAAGTACCGCAAAGTACTTCAAATAAGAATGTGATGAGGTCAGCTAAGAAAAGATTTTGGGTCATTTCCCAATACTTTGCCCGTTTTCATACAGCACTTTTCCAATATTTGTAAATAACCATGACCTTCATAGTAGAAAACTCAACTTGTGGCTGCATGCAGTAGTGAAAAAGATTAGTTTGGGAGGGGGAGGGGGAGGGGAGGGGGTCACATACACTTAACACACTGAGCTTCTTGATTAAAAAAAAGAATGTAGTCAAAAAACAACTTTGTCCAATCACAGTTTAGTTGCGGAACGGACTTGGTGCGAGGCCCGCCCAGACAGCGTCGCCTTGTCTATTTGATGATTGTTGTATGCGTGTCAATTGTGTGTTACGCCGCAGTCAGCAGCTCTTGAGCCCACGTGGCGATGGCAGAGGTCTTTTGTTGGAGCAGCTGCCATGTTGAGTTGCTGATGGACAACGCGTGACCTCTCAGACACGAAACAGATACTTCACCGCTAAGGCAGGCATGGGAAGAAAAAAAAAAAGATCAAATCATTATTAAATAATGGGCTCGGTAATCAATAAAAAGTTTGCATTGATGAATGCACTGACTTGCAGGAGTCCCGAAGGTCCGTCCACGCTTGTTGCAGGAGCTCCATTAAAATGGCCGACACCGGCAAGATGCACTTTTGGTAGAGGAAGACGAGCAGCGATTTCAGATAAGCCAAAACGTCGTATACGCTGTCGGGCGTGTTTGTCTTGACCTGCGCACAAAATCGTTTCCAATCAATTGATTTTCAAATCCATTTTTGGATGGAAAAAGGATTCCCGGGACGATGCCTGACCCATTCTATGAACAGCGGTCCGTTTTCTTGGGCCCACGCGATGGTGTGGTTGCCTTTTTCAGAGAAGATCTGGGCTGCCACTTTGCTTTTCTTCAGGCCTTCTTCGAAGAGTGTTCCCAAAACGCGCACACTCGCCGAGTAACAATATAGCATGTTCGTCTCCAGCCAGCTAAACACAAAACGCGTAACAGGGGTTGGGCTGCAGGTCTCATCAAATCAATTTTTTTTTTGCAATTTAAAACTAATTCTATGCCCAGATTGGAGTTGAACTATATTTTCTGCCACTAGGTGTCATGAGTGTTTCATGTTGGAGATAAACAGTATGTTTTTCTTTCCAAATTCAGAGCATTTGGTATTTGGAGCATGAAGCAACTTGTGGGCCGCAGGCCATTTTGTTCATTGTAAATTACAACGAGTCACCTTTCCCCACAAATAAATATTTGAACACACTCATTATTGCTAAATTGCAACGTTGCATGCAAAATAAAGCATGAACAATTGAATTCCATTTTTTAATACTCCTCAACATTGCATCCAATGCCATTTAAGGCCTTTATGTTTCCCATTTAATGACTTTTGATGCATTTTAGTGACCCTGCGAGTCAATTGAACAGAAACCGAAGAAATCCCGAGGCGGATTTCCCGCACGCGAGTGAGGCGGTACCTGTAGCCCCGCTTGGAGTAGACCGCGATCGTGCCCCACGCTTGCTGAGACGCGCCCATCACACCCGAGCTGTTCAGATGTTTGGCTGTGGCGGAATCTGCGGCGCACAAAAACGGGAGCCGTTATTAAAAACCCACAGACGACCCATTTTGGAAAAAACTCGTCATACCGGCGAAGGAGCCGTGAGACCGGACGTCCTGCACGATGAACCCGGCGGCAAACACCAACAGGACCAAAAGCAGCTTGAACCAGGGGAAACCGTCTCCGCGCATCTTCACCTGCAGACTCTGCGAACAAAAACATCATCCCTTCAAATTCTCACCTGAACAAATGACATCGTTTTGAGCAAAAAAAAACAAAAAAAAAAACGTTTGGACTCGAACGTGCGAGCGACCTGACACAGATGAGTGCAGTAACTAAGATCCTGAGACTGGCTGTTTTCCTTCAGCTCTTCGTTGGCCACTTTGAAAGACTGAATCGTTTCTTCGAGATTCTTCCGCAGCTGAACGGGAAAAGCAGACGAGTCTTTTGTTAATCCCCAAAAAAACGAACGCGGTCGGTCGTTAAGTGGGCTCACATTTTTGGTACCTTTAGTGGGAGCGTCTTCCAGCAGCCCAGCAAATGGTTCAGCAGCAGACTTAAAGAGCACAATAAAAGACTCTTTTTTTTTTTTTGTTCTTCATTTGAAAAGCAAGTCACAAAAGCAAGCGTGCGTGCAAAAGTCACCTGGACTGAGCTAAGTGTTTGGTGTAGAGCTGCCGCCACACTCCTAAACTCTGACTGTCCACACGCAAGCATTCGGTCATGCTGTTGAGCAGCTGAAAGAAACAGCAGGTGGCCGAGTGTCAACGGTTTCATTTTTGGGCACTGTGTGGCCGACGAGTGAGACGTTTTTCACGACGACGTTCACCTCTTTCTTCATGTCTTCCGGGCAGTGCGGTGTGGCCCTTGACAGAAACGACGGCAGGTACGTGTGCAAGGTGCTCTCGGGTTTGCCTCCGAACGCCAAGGCCTTCAGACGAGGGTAAAGGCGCCTCAGCTGGTTCTGGAGACTGAGGGGGGGAAAAAAAGAGACATACTGTAAAAACGCGGCATCTTGATAATACTAGGGATGGGCGAGTACCAACGCCAGGTATCGGTACTGTGTCGATATCATTATCGGCCACCCTATTATTGGCCATTTTACAGGCAGAAACTAGAAAAAATTGCCATTCATTTTAAACAATTTTCAGGAAAAATACTATATTGAGATAATTCTTTAAAATTATCAGGCATTGTTTGTTTTTTTAATGTATCAAAAGTGCTCGTGCTATCTGTTACTTGATATTTACTTTATTAGAGCTGGATAAAAAAAAATTAAAAAAAAGATTAATTGAATTTATTTTTCTTTTTATAGGTTGATATCGATTCATAAAAGCATAAATCAACCCTTTAATATGTCTTTCCTCATAAATTCATGTGAAAATATAATTTTACTTAAATTCAGAATCTTTTTTATTTATATTTACAATTATTTAAATAAGTGTTTAAATTAAACGCTTTTTTAAAAATAAATAAAAATAAATACATAATTAAAAAAGCAAATACATTTAAAAAATACTTTAAAATGTAATGATGCAAACAACTTTAAATAAAAAGTACAAAAATAGTTAAAGAAAAATTATATAAATTTAATATAAATAATATTAAGTAATATTTTAAATAACAATCACTGGCGACCCCAGGACAATTAAGATTGCATAATCAAAGAGAGCAAGCAACTTTCAATTCTTTATATCGGTCAGTAATTTGTAAAAATGACACCCACGTGTGAACTTACCAAAAGTAGAGATTTAAAATAAATAAATGAAATTTGCCAAATCGTGACTTACGAGAGGTTTCGGCTCGGCGCCAGCGAAATATAAAAACGTGACAATAAAATTGGTACTGTGTGAAATCCTTAACTGAATCAAAAAATCAATGAAAGTGAATCGTGAATCGAAATCCATCCCTACTCGGTATCAGTGATTACTCAAGAGTACTTTAACTGGCATATGAAAAAAAATTGCCATTTAACATTCCTAGAAAAAAATGCTAAATTTGAGAGTTGAGGAAGCATGTTTTTGTCATACATGGAAACAATTTCTGACATTTACCTTGACGACAGCGCGTTCTTGGGCATGAAAGCAAAATCCAGTAAAGGAAAGAACTCTTTTGGACCCATGATGCCAAACCCTTTGGTCAGGTTTGCATGCAGGCTGTGAAAAAGACAACAAAAAGTCAACATGATTATTATCTGTGTTGCTATTCCAACAAGGATAGACTTCAGTTATGGAGGACCAAAACTGCCAAAATTAAAACTAAATAAATGACTAAAATAAATAAAAAGTGAAAATGTTTTTATTTAACCAGGTAAAATGTTTGAGAACTAATTCTCATTTACAAACATGACCTGGACAAGAAGCCCAAACATCGCAATACAAATAAAACAAAGCACTACATAATTATAAAAAAAAAAAAAAAAAAAAAAAAGGGCACTTATGCTTATATTAACAAGCATAAGTGCCCTCCTTCTGCTAAATTGTGACTTTGAAAAAAAAAATGGATATAAAAAATAGAATTAAAAAATTAAATAAAATATATATGGAAATAAAAACAACAATATATATACATATCCATAAATAAATAAATACCTAAAAGTAAAAATAAATATATATTTTTTTAATGATTAAAAAAATAAAAATTATATATTTTTTTGTATTTAATTGAATTACATTTTTTATATCAGTTTTTATTTTCACTTTTATTCCTTCCTTTATTTATTTATTCAATTATTGAATTTAAATGTTGGCAGTTTTGGTCCTCCATATTCAGTTGCTTTGAAACTTCCGGCAGGACGTTGCAGTAAGTCAAGATTGTGCAGACGAGTCCGACTTGACTCCTCCACAATGACGTTTAGTGTCGCTAATTGCGTTTTTTTGGCCGTCGGGCGCACTCACTGGAGCAGCCTCTCCAGATAGGCGATGGCATACGACGACAGCGACTTGACTCCCAGGACAGGAAGCATGATACCGAGCCACACTGGAAAACAACAAATCATCCTATTACACATTTTCCATTGAAGAACTATTGGGCCATGCAAAAGTACCAAAGCGGGGTTGGCAGTTTGCACTTTTGCTTCACTAACATCCAACCTTACTTCGGCAAATGATTGCCAAAGTAGGACAGAGGTCGAGTCAAGTGCGTCTCGTCGTGTGTCGAAGTGAATGAAGTGAATGGGGAACGTTACCTTTTAGTCCCTGACTCAGGTCATAAAATCCTGCTTGGCCCAGCGCCCACATGATGGTCAAACACTTGATGGGATGATTCTGCACGGACCGCAGCAACTCCAAATACTGAGGAGGAACCAATCAACTGTCAAGAGTTTTGCTTTGCTTTTCTATGATCAAACTAGAAAAGCAGTGGACGACGAGTATTTCAGACAAGATGGTAATTATGCTTCTTGCCTTGCTAAAACTTGCATCTGTTTATGTTTTTTTTGCATCACATGATGCACGCTTCTATGCTGGGTTCTCATGATCAGCAGCACAATACTGTCCAGAGGATATTTGTGCGATTCAGAATTTTATTTTCAGCTTCTCATATTGCGGCTGCATAACCAACAACAACAATGGATTCATGTGTATTCATCTCTTTAGAAACCCAATTTATCATGACGTGTGTACTGAATAATGTACAGTAATTTACTGTACATGCAGAATTATGTGTCCAAAAAAAAAGAAATACATTTTATATGAAAAGTGAATACTTTGTATTGGTATCAGTCTGGGGAAAAAAACATGGTTGACCATCCCTAATAAATATATCATATTTTGTGATATAGCCTAAAAATGTAATAATAATATATAATACAAAATAACAAGCATACACACATGGCCATTTGTTCCTCTCTCAATTTTAAAAATGGGTTTCAAAGTATAAATAAAGAAATAAAGATGTTCCGGCCTGCTTTACACTCTGACTCACCTCGGGCAAGTTCTGAGTTGCCAATTTGGGTTTGTCTTGCAAGACAGCTTGAATGCAAACTCGGTATCCGTGCAGTGGCTCACCTGGGGGGGAGAAAAAAAGAAAAAGAAAAAAAAAATCACTCAGATGTCAACATTTAATTATCCCAATTAGGAAATTATATTATTATATTTTTTCATATTTATTTTATACATTATATATTTTTCCCTAAAATTGCATGAAATGAATGGCAATTTTCCCAAGCTTTTCTAATCGCAATAAATTACAATACTAGCTATTTAAAATATTTGTTTTCCAGTTAATTCAGTATCGGTTGTCTTTTTCATTATTTGATCCATTTTTGGTATAGTGCAAATCTATTCTCATTCCATTCCATGTCAACAGTTAAGTTGATTGACCAAGACAAGACGTTTAGGCAAATAACGCGACATCCTCTACCTGACTGCTTCTCCAGTTCTCGGAGCATGGTGTAAACACAGTGGTCGAAGAAATCCGGCCTGGAGTCGCTGCAACTGGCCAGAATTCCCTTGATGACGCCCTTCAGCTCCTTGCCCGCAAGACAGTACGGGTAATCTGTGGACCAAACGTACACAAAGATGCATGAAAATACTGCTGCTTTTACTTTAAAAAAAATAAAATTAAAAAATAAAAATTAAAAAAAAAAAAAGGACTCACCGTGAGCATAACTGCTGAGCGTCGGCTCCGCCATCGGCGCCGTCAGCTTGTGGTTGAGGTACCCGGCTAGGTCTTTGGACCACACCGACGGGTTTTTGGGGAAGAGCGACTGACTCTTAGCCAGCTTCTCTTTCAGATCGGCGACATCCAGCTGGTGACAGATAGCGGCAGACATCAATAGCGCGCATCCAACAAAGAAGCATTGAGGCAAAAAGCTCAACTGGGATTCAAGCATGTGATCGAGTGCCTCGCAGCGTAGATTTTTTTTTCTGCTGCATGATATGAAAATGGGCCACATAAGAAGATTTTATCCAAACACTGTCATAGACAGAAGATAGCTCCTTGTGTATTTTAAAATAACTTTTAAAAAATGCATTCTGAGCTCCATAGAAAAAGGTCAACATTTCATCAGAAATGTTAAGTTTACTGACCGCTTTAAAGGCGGCTTCCAGCGTCCTGTGAGTGCCCATGGCGGGCGCGTTTCTGGGGGACGACTTCTTGGACGGTTTGTTGGACGAGGACTTCTTGTTTGGAGGCTGACTCGGCGGAACCTGCTCCTTGTTCTGTTTCTTTGGGATCTTGTCGAAGGCTTCAAACAAAGTGTCCGACTTCAATGAGGGTTCTGAGGGGGGGGACAAGGCAGCGAGAGGTGGTTGGATCTCTGCAGTTACCGTCTACACTCCCAACAGCACTTTGTCCTACTGTGCTTATTTTGTCGTCAAAGTGTTGCAGGGCCAACCCCTTTTTTAGCACCCTCCCCGCACAGTACTGAGCTGATCCTCTCCAGCCGCAACAGCTTTCGTAACGAATTACATGCAGCACAAATTATAAACACACGCTTAAGATTGTGTTGCAGTTGTGGAACTGGCTGGATGTGTGTAGGAAATGACGCAACAAATTGAAAATTGGTGTGTCCCCCCCCCCCCTTGCAGTCTACACAAAACAAATATACAGTAGGAATCATTAAGTATAAAAAGTGAGGTCTTATCTCGACCTGACATGTCATGTTTATACTTAACCAAAATGTGCAACCTCGTCCAAGAGAAAATAATTACGGTTTGGAAGAGAAAGCAGATGAAGCCTGTTGGCGATGATCAGCAAGTAGTTTTCGTGTAGGCGTGGTACAAAAAAAAGAAAAAAGAAAAAAAAGGGGCAAGACAAGACAAGCAGCAGCATTAAAATCGTCCTGCCAAGTTGGCAGAGGCAATTAGCGTCTGAAATCATCCTTTGCAACAAACTCGCAATGATGACGTTGCTTATGTTGACACATCACGTCGATGCTAACCGCAGAGTCCAGACGTGAAGCAAGACCTTATACTTTACGAAATGAAGGCAAAGGGCCGTTAAGTCAAGTATATTTTCGAAAGTAAAACCTTCACGTAGAAAAGCAACTCGAAATTGTTCAAAGGAAGTACTGCGCGATGCTATGCTAGCTAGTTAGTAAGTAAGCTAGCCGACTAATTTGCTTGCGCACATCTTTTAACAGTAACATTTCGTGTTTAATATACAGATTTTGGTTGTGATTTAATTTAAGTATCGAATTGCACGCGAATCTCCGGATTTCCATTCGAGCTGAGACGGCGAATTAAAAGGGAGCAAAGTGGGCCGTGTTGACTTACGTCTGGGCAGGTTGGACTCTCCGAGTGCTTTCCTGTTCGCAGAGTTGCCTTTCTTTTCCGCCGAGCTTTTCCCACCACCCGCACTACTTTTCTTGCCTTTCCTCACCACTTCCCATTTGCCCACCGCGCCATTACTCGAGGCCATGTTTCCAGTCCCTATCAGGTGTTCGGTTTGGTTCGAGACAGTCCTCGCTGCACAGGCTGTCACTCAACGAAAGAGGTAGTGGAAGCGCAAGGAGCTGTGGTTATTTGAACGTCAACGTGCCACGTCTCTTTACGTAACTGACGTCATCACGCCGCTGTCGTCTCGTCAATGACGTCTACGTCCATTACAAGTCATTTTAAAAGATGTCATTTCGTAAATGCATAATGTAACTTGTTTTATTTTAAGGTCCAAGTTAAATAAATTTGTGGGGAAACAAACGTAAAAATAATAGTAAAAGATGTCATTGTTGACTGAGGATAATGTCTTTACAATATTTACATTGTATATTTTACTCTTACTGCTGGAACGCTCGTCAAAAAAATTTGATATGACATTATTTTTAATATTTAAATAAATAAAAGCTAGTCATTTAAAGAGGACCATGTTCACTCACCTTTTTAATTATTTTAAAGTGATAGGTATGGTAAACTTTGTTTCTCTTAATAGTAAAAATGCATACTTTAGTTTGTATAGTTTATGGACTGTTTGTGATCTGAATCAAAGAAATATTCTTAAACTTTATTTCCATTGATGTTTTTGTGTGGCTTTGTTGTCAGCACATGATTCAACTATGTAAAGAACAAAATAATTAATAAGAATATTTAATTCATTCAGATCTAGGATGTGTCTTTAGTGTTCCACATTTGTAACAATTTGGATTTGTCTATCGTGTGTTCAACATGATCTTGTAAAAAGCGTAAATCATAAGAAATTATATTTCATTGTCATGTAGTGTATCATTTCATAGCGTAACAAAATACAATGACAATGATTTCTTGCTTTTCTTGAACCTCAGCGCTTTATTTCATTCCAACAGTCAGTCCAGATGTTTATCACGACAACTAGGAGACAAACTGAGCAAAAACAAAAAGGTCCAATTAATTTTGACCACTCAGCCAGGCTGCCAGTGACAACATACCACACGGGCATTTTAGTGCTATGTAGTAAATGGAAACTCAATTAAATACAGCAAAAAATAACAGAATAGCAGCTGAAATGTTGAGCTTAAAATGAATGGATTGGTCAACCATCAGTAATTTAGTAGTGTCTTTGACTCACTTGTCAACAATAATAAAATTAAAACCTGATATTTGTCTTTTAAATGACAACTCTGACTTGGCCTTTTCGGTTTCAGCAATTCAATGCGGATAAAAAAACAACAACAACAAAGCTACAAAATATATAATTGCATCTTCCTGTATATTTCTGGCTGCAGCCAATCACTGCTAGTTGGCAATTAGGATCACATGTGTGGGCTTCTTTCGCTACATTTAGTGCAAGACTTTCAATCCCGAACCGCCTTTTATTTATATTTTCCAAAAAGTGACGGCGCTGACTACAAAAAGACAAATAAATAAAATCATAAATACATCAGGCTTCCTCAAAAACAAGCTAGGTTATTTTGATCAGTAAAAGCATTTTCTTTAAACTTGAAATGACGACCTTTTTTTTTTTTATTCTTTTTTTGTTTTTTAAATCTTTATGTGCTGTCTGTGATATGTCCGCAGGCTTCTTGTACAGATCCACGATGCAAAACATATTCAATTGCATTCACTTATCATCTCACCACCACCAACAGCAAATTCAAATGAGCGTTTCTGCACATGGCCGCCAATTAAAGTGCACGGTGAGAGAAAGGCGCCTGCATCTTCACACACGCGGCTCACAATGTTGCTTCCAGTGCTGTAATCTCAACGCTCTTAAAATGCAGTCTAGTGAGCTATCGCGCCCAACAACTGGCACCTCTGGTTTAGCCCAGTAAACCGACAGGTCCAAACGTTGTTTTGTACGCTAGACTGTAAAAAATAATAATAATGATAATCAGATGTGATACTGAACAGCCACAAACGAGACGGAAGGAGTAAGGGGGACCTTGTAAAAAGTTAAGTAAAGTGACAGGGGAGAAAATTTTGTGTGGTTATGACGAAGGTTAAATTGGGTTAGACGGGGGAAGGAAAGGACAGGTCAGAACTCTTCCTGGTCTCCTTGTGCCCCTTCGTCAACATCCTCGTCATCTGGCGGCGCAAAGCCCTCCTGGAAAACATGTCAAAACCTTTCGACATTTTGCTTCTTACATATTTTCACTGGCTAGTTGCAATGGTGAGCATTATTAGCTGCTTGTCATGATAACAAAACAAAACAAAAAAAAATGAGCGTAGAGTAATTGCTTCTCGAAAAGTATATCTATGGATGCTATTTACCTCTGTAGCATAGAGTATGTCCATAATTTTGTTGAGGACTGAAGCATTTTCACTCTCTCCGTCCTGGCAGATCAACTCAATGTCTCTCAGCTTGCCAAAGTAAAAGTCCCTCTCCTTCTCGAGTCCGTCCAAAGACAGTTTCAAATCCAGTAGCTGCGTGGACAGGGAAGATGCCAACGAGAGATATAAAAACGCAATTGAAATGTCTTTCCTGCCGATAAGAAGATGAAGCCAACATTTTGTCGCTACCTGCTGGTTGAGCTCCACGAGCTCCGAGTCGCCCCCATTGCGGGCCAAGAGGGGGGTCCGGCGGGTTGCTGGTGCATTGATCTGCCTCTGCGGGGTGGGGACACTCTTAGGTGCAGTGGGAGACGTTCTGGTGGGGCCTACAAAGACACAAACGCACACGTGTGTATCTCCGAGAAGCTACAGTGGTTATAAAAAAATATTTTATTTATTATTCATATTATATAATAATAATCGTTATATTATAACATGAATAATTTTTGTATTTATATAATAATAATATTTATATTTATATAATAAACATTTTTTTAATATTTATATAATAATAATAATAATATATATTTATATTATATCATGAATATATCATGTTCTGATGGGGCCTACAAAGACACAAACCCACACGTGAGTATCTCAGAATCTAATGTGGAGTTACAGTAGTTATAAAAAATATTGTATTTTATTTATTTATATTATATTATACTATACTATATAATAATAATAATAATTATTATTATATATACTTATTTTATTATAAAAATATTTTCAGTTGCGGTAAAAAAAAAAATTCCCAAATTAATTCTGGACTTTTCCAGAAGATGCGGGGATATAACACTTGTACCATTTGCAAAATAATATGCATAAATTAAGTCTGCACTCTCTGTAATAAATGACGACGTGGCAGTATACATTTAATAATAGCCAGCACACAAAAACAAACAAAAAAGTTACATTGATGAATGGTGTCTCACACGTTTGCATCGGTATCTCGAAGAAGGTACTTGAAAAAAAATACGCTACTTATATATACTGACAGAGCTATAACCTAAGACACAATAAATATCCTATATCTTATAAGGTCTCAATTATTGCCTAAGCTTGAAGAACCGAAGAACAACGGAATTGTTGTGACGGGAGACTTTTATTAAATTTTACGTGGCAATGTGGCATTATGATCAAATTAGATTAAAAAAAAAATCATGTTTTTCAGCAAAACGTACAATAAGTAACCATTCAAATTGATTTGAGAATTGGTGGATAAATGGTAAACAAATATGAAAAGCGGATAATTTCCCTCCTGGTCTACTCTAAACTCTTTCCACCTTTATCTAAATGTGTTTTGACATTGTTTCACTTAAAGGCCGTGCTTTAGTTTCATCCCTCAACAGTCTACAAGTTGTGTTATTATTTACGTGTGTTAAAACATTGTGACATTTATCAACACACAACCGCAAACATTAGAGCAGACTAGTCCGGGTTTAGCGTAAATGTGAGGAAAACACAAAACGCAAATGCCACAATGAAATGGGTGTTACCTGAGCGAGCAGGTCTTTTGGGTTTGTGGACAATGGGGTCACCTGTGTTAGAGGTGGGGATGTGGTTGCATCAAGAGGAAGAGACGTGAAATGAAGCCTATTTTCCACGCACACACAGACACACGCTCACGCTAACTTGCATGTACTGCATTGTACCTGAATTGGGCGGGGGCGGCGGCGTTCCCTCCAGGCCCTGCCGTAACAGTAGAGGGTCGTATTCTTTGCCGTCGTAGTTGGCATCGAAAAACTTCTTAAACCACTGCAGGAACTCAAAGTTGTCCTGGAATTTGCCTTTGACCAGCCTCTCGACGGGAATTATCTGAGAGAGGGACACAGTTTCGGTCTATAATTTGTATGTGTACAAAATCTGGAGTAAGTGCAACTAAGCATTGTATGCCATCTAGTGGTGAATTGTGAAATTACGGTTTAAAACGACAGCCAACCACTATACACTTGCGGTTTGGCACCCTTGGATTCACATATTCTCAGATTTATTTTTATTTTTTTCCCAGTATTTTTTTTGTGCAATTTCCCTGTTTTCTATCTATAATCTATATTGAATATTCATTAGTGTTTTTTTGAAGAATTTGTTGGGTTTGTAAAAAAAAAACATTTTTTCCAATCGCACTCTCAGATTCATTTTAAGTTTTTTTTTTTACATTTTCTTTTCTCTCTCTCAATTTTTCCCCTGGATTTTCTTTACCATTTTCCATGTTTTTCATAGAAAATCTATATTAAATATTCATTAGTGTTTTTTGAAGAATTTGTTGTGTTTGTAAAAAACTCTTTTTTTTTCAACCGCGTATTCTCAGATTCATTTTTCCAGTATTTTTAAATATATATATTTTTTTATCAATTTTTTTATTCACCATTTCCCCTCGTTTTTCACAGAACATCCACATCGAATATTCATCAGTGTTTTATGAAAAATTTGTCGGGTTTGTAAAAAATAAAAAATAATCGCATATTCTCAAATTTATTTCTCTTTTTTTCCAGTATTTTTAAATATTTTTTTCTCTCCATTTTTTTCTCTCCATTTTTTCCTAGATTTTCTTAACTACATATTTTTTTGAAGAATTTGTTGTGTTTGTAAAAAAAATATATATATTTTTTCAAATTATTTATGAAAATTAATTAAGATGCAACTCAAGCTTTGGCTTCCTTCTGCCCCTTCTCGAACCGAACACTTTTTATGAGCTTTTATGTTTACTTTTATTGTACTTGTTCAAAAATAAATAAAGATCAAATCTACTGGAATCAAAGAGTATGGTTGTTGCCAGTTGCCGATCCCTGAGATAAATACTCAAATGGAAAACCTGACTGGGTCTTAACTCCTCATGAACCAGTAGTAAAATATTTGTTTTATCTCCTGAAACGTGCACGCTTACCTTATCTATGGACATTCTCTTGAATGAAGCCTGTAAGACCTTGAAATTGTGGATGTATTCGTGCTCTAGTTTGGCGTTGAATTTGACTTTTTTCAACAAAATGCACCCTGGAAACAGCATGTCCATGAACTGACAGTACGCTGCACCTAAAGAGAATAAATCATCGTGTTAACATCAGTTAGGTGTCGTGAATGTAAAAGTGTGTGCGTTTACCTGAACCGAGTTGCTCAATCTTGGTGTAGGTGAGCTGTAAAGAGTCGTTGACCCACGCCAACATGTCATGACGACTCAGGTTCTCTATGGTCATAGAGGTGGAGTAGACATTCACCGCCATCCTCCTGCTTCAAACAAAGTTAAATAATACTCTCGTCTTGAGTGTTGACTACCACCTTTCAAAAAACATTTTTTTAGTTTCAATATGCTGATTTTTAACTTTGCCACAAAAGAAATCTCATATCACTCACCGTCACTGGGTGTGCGTTGGTGTGAAAAACGCTTCCAAGCAGGTTCGACTGGACCACCTTTAAACAAGACCCTGGGAACATCAATGTAGACAGTCACGCACTCAATCACCTAAAAGTTCTGCCTAATCCTCATTTAACGGTTTAACCAAAGCTAGTTAACAAAAGCAGCTGGGATAAGGGGGCAGTGGATCGGGGGGGATCCCGTGGTCCCAAATGACAACACACGGGATGTTGTGCTGAGCAATCACTTCCTGACAGCAGAGCTTCACAGAGGTAACTGTCCACTCAGCATGCGCTGCTAATTTGCTAGCTGGAATAACAGGTGTCCGCTTGAATAAATAAATGCTGAACCGAAAATAGACAGCTCATTTTCCCCTCAGGTTCCATAAATACCTTTACAGTGGGTACTTTGATTTATGGATTTAATTTGTTCCAGGATGGTGCTCATAACTCAAAACACTCATATCTCTAGAATTGTTCAAATTTGGAATAATGGAAATGCTTCATAAAAGCAGTGCCAGTTAGTAATGATGTAATTAAATAGGACATAAAGTTTGGATGGATGTCCATCGATAATGTAATGCGCATGCCTCGGCCACCAGGGGCAGTATACTCAATTCGCCTTTATTTATAGAGCACCAAAATTGACGCTAACCGTTCTATGCCTTTTTGCATTGCGTATTAGCATTAAGCTAGCAGACTTTTATAAAGGCTGTTATCACGTGTTTTATTTACAAAGCAAACACATTAGACATTCATTACTGTATAATCTAGAACGGCACAATGAAGCCAGATTATTGCACAGTCCGGATTAATTACGAATAAAAAGACAAAAGTGTGTCTATCTGCAAAATATACACAGTAAAGTATGTAGATATATTTAATAAATCGTGTGGACAAATTCTTTATAAAGTTATTAAAATAATGTGAATTACATTGCGATAAAAAAAAAAAACGTCAACAATTAGAACATGTTTCATATTAGTATTTAAGCATAGCAAGAGAAACAATAAAAACTGAGTAAAGTCATAAATAATACACGCAAAGAGTGCTTGACAAGCTTGGAAGCTGTGAACGTGTTTCAGTTGGACATTCTAACCGCTGTGGCGCTAGCGCCTTGCTAACTTCTGCTAACGTCGGCTAGGCAACTAAATTGCCAATTCGGACCCTGTTGTTGAATTCGTGACAAGTCAAAATGTCGCTTGAGCGGCGGGTAGACATGGAAATCCTCAGACGAGGATTTAAATGCGGGTCTGAAGTTAACGTTACCCCCTCTGGAGGCCTGAAGGAAAACATACATTACTAAAGAAAGAAGGACTGTCTGTCACTCCGTGTGGCGCTGCTGCGATTAGCCCGTCAAGACAATAAAGAGCAAATCCAGCAGTCCAAACACTCAACCGAACGCGTAAATGAGGACAATGTTGGTTAAGTAAAGAGATATATGGCTTACTCGGGGAGCGTCAAAGTCCCTCTGACTGCTGTGTCGTTCAATGAGATGATGTCGTTTTCCGTTGATATAAACCCAGACCGCTGCCTGCTGAACTGCGCAGAGCACTTAAGCTGGTGGCCACCGCGCATGCGCAACTCAGTTGCACTATTTTCTCGTTAGATCTGGTGAAACTGGAGTGTGCCGAGGCGCCATGTTGGCTCCGACGAAATGACCGAGGCCCACTTTTGGTGATTTAAAACGCTGATGCCCAAATGCTTTTTTCCTGTCAGTGTTAAAGTTGTGTATTAATAGCTAAGATATTTATATTTTGAGACCTATTACGTATTTTTTATTTAAAAAAATTGTGCCTCCTTAATTTAATTGACGTACATGTTTTACGTTGACTTTTGTTTAATTTAATCACTGCACTTATTTATCCAATAGCGAACGCAGCACGTTGAGGATAGATAACGATGATTAAATTAGGATTTCGTTTATTAAAGCATTATAACGTAATCTTCTGGAGGTCATAGATACAATAGGAAGATGTCATTATCACAGCTTTGAAATACAAACAATCTGTATGATAATACGTTTGGAACAAATCTTTCAAGATCGCATACAATGAAACATCTGACGTCACGATGACCATCCTGCAGGTGGCTTTACATAATGCAACGTGAGAACTTGAATGCACTTTGATCCAATAATCACGTACTGAAATGACTGCGATTGTTTGTTTTGCGCCACCGCATATCTTATATGATCTTGAATGACTGTGCTTGAAAATGAAAAGTAGGCTGTGGAGCTTAATAATAAAAATAAAAAAAGAATACAGACATTGGGATACTTTTTCTATTTTATTGTTTTACCAATACTTTGTGGTAAGAAACAAGCAGCCACAGTACATATTCAACAGGTTCACTTTCCAACAAAACAATTCACAAACTTGACAACGCACAGCCACTGGCAATTTACAGTGCCTCCTAAACAACAATCATCCACAAAAAAAATAAACACCCTTATAAGAAAAGAAAAAAAAAAGCACCATTTGTGAACCTGTGGCCATCCATATCTGTCTCTATGTGGTTCGTTTCATGCATGGTGTGTGCGGTAATAGGGGTGACTCACTCACATTGGCACATTTATTCTTTTAACTAAAAGAAAGCATCCTAAAAGTACAGTGCACGGACAAAAAAAACAATACGGTCATGAATAAAACAACAGTGCTGGAACGGAATGACGCTTCAGGAGGTGAGAGAGGATCTGTGCTTTCGCAAGTAGCATGTGCAGCTCAATCTTCCTGCCTCGCGTGGAGGCTTTTGCGACGCTAACGTTCTCATTTCGGAAATAATGTGACTCGTATCGCGTATAATTCGGAACATGAAAATCGCTGAGATATTTGTCAGTTGTGTGTGACAGACTGGAGAGTGTTGCCGCAAAGATCACGCAGTATGTTGAACAGTTGGATGTCATCACCACACGACACAGTCCATCCGTTGGGGAACGAAAACACAGGAACAGCCGAGGAATTAAGCACAGTAGGTGTTTTTTTTTTATCATAAACAGAATTCTTCACTCATCTTGCGCGACTACATTGTGATGGAGATGGTTCACTGAATCCAGTGGTACTAGTTTAAGATATTTCATTTTTAAGTCGACGCCAAGTCAAACTATTTTAAAAAAACGGTACAGTTTTTTTCTAAGCATTTAGTCCCTTTCTTCTGACAAGCAACGAGTAGTCGGTTAGTTGTGACCTGCTCAAATTTGGAAAACAAATTTATACATAGCACCTCATCCGGCGTATTTTATCGTTTCAGAATGACATTTGTAAAAATCACTTCAGCCAATCACTGAGAACAATTTCCCTTTTAACATGTTTTCAAATCAGTGCAGTTTTCTTGGTCGTTGGGAAATTTACAAAAACAAGGAGGCTTGGACGGTTGATTTCCTTGGGCCACAGTTTACCAGATTCCACTGGAACGGCCACCTGGAGGGGCCAGGATTCGAGCGGAGGACCTCTTGGGGATGTGGTCATCAACCTGAGACCCTATGGAGGACACGCTATTAACTTCTGTTGCCATTCAAATCAAGTCATGAAAGGGGAAGTCAACGGCACTCATCATTTTTTTGACAATATGTTCTATTGCTAGTCTAGTCTAAATACGGTATTTTAGTTAATTGTTGCATTTAGAGGAATATTAAGTTTAGTTAAGTGTTTCAATGTAGCATTTTTTTTTGTTTTTACGTACCTGAGAGGCTAAAAGAGCTCTCATGGAGGTCTCGAACCCCCTGTTGCATTCTCACCACGCCTTTGTTAGTGCCTTCTCCATCAATGGGACTCAAACCAAGATCCTTCTTCATAGCATTGGTAACTTTGACCACATCACCAGAATAGGGATCCCGGTCAACTCCTTTATATGCCTGAGCCTGTCAATGGGGTGATACAGATCAAGTTATTATTAGGGGTGTCAAAATTAGTGCGTTCATTTTGAGTTAATTAAAAGTTACTTTAATGCCGCAGTTTTTTTTTTTTACGTGCGATTAATGACCGCCCCTTACTTGGAAAGCCTGTACTGGGGGGATTTCAGTTGCAATGCAGCAGACACATCCACGTCAAAATTTAGCAGTAATAAATGTAATAATAATGCATATATTTGTGGAGACTGGGGTCAAGTTGTATTTTACAATTGTAAAAATGTGCAGAATTTCACAAGTTACTTCATGTTAAAGATTAGATAGCTCTTAATTTAAAAATGCCCCGAGCTGTCACCAACGTCTTCCAAATGCATTTGTGCCATCTAGTGGCAGAAATATGATCTCCACACAAATCAATATCACACTCGTTTTATCACACTGTATCAATAACTAAAACATGCAACCATATTTCTATTAGTTTAACATTTTTTTCACTTTTATGTAAATAAGACTTTTGAAAATAATTAATCGCGAGTTTACTATTGAAGTCATCCGATTAATTACGATAACATTTTTTAACCGCCTGCCACCCTTCATTATTACATTTATAAGTAATCTCACATCATTTTTTTTTTTAATGCGCATGCACTCACTTTTTCTCTCTGCACCATCTTCTTGTACAGGTAATCAGGGAAGGTCCGCTGCGGGTAGAACTTCCCGGAGCCCTCGGCACACATGAACGTTGCGTTCTCGCACACCAAACGTCCTCGGCTGATGGTGACCAGAGGAACGCCGTGGCAGCGCATGCCCTCGTACAGGTTGAAGTCTCCTCCTTGCACCTGAGTGCCGACGGAGATTGTCCTGCGCAAAGAGCAAAATGAGCGCCAGGTTTTATGACAAAAGAGTTCAACCATCCGGTGCTAACTCACCTGGTTGCATCCGGATCCCACACCACCACGTCGCCGTCCGCCCCGGGGATGATGCGACCCTTGCGTGGATACAAATTGTAGATCTTTGCGGCGTTAGCGCTCGTCACGGCCACAAAACGATTCTCGTCCATCTTTCCTGTAACCTAAAGGAGCGAGCGCGTTGATAGGTGGGCGTGGATATGTATTTTTTAAGACAGATGTGTGATGATGAGAAAGTCAACGCGCGTACCACCCCCCGCTCCCAGATGACGCTCATCCTGTCCTGGACTCCAGGCACCCCGTGGGGGATCTTGGTGAAGTCCTCCTTGCCCAAGGCCCTCTGCTTGGTGCTGAAAGGACGGTGCTCTGATGCCACAACGCTCAGAGTGTCACTGGAAACGGGATGTGTACTTTTAGCTGATGCCGAGTTAGACATAACACAAGTTCGTTTGCGTAAAAAAATTGGAAAGCTATTACCTCAAAACAATAAATACAGCAGGAGCCCATTTCCACCAGTGATTTTTTTTTTTAGTTTGGTAAGATGCTTTCCATCAATTAAAAAAAACAAACACAATCAAAAACTGTCAGATTACCTTTACACACGATTACATGAAGTCCACGGGACTCTAAAACGTGACTAAATTAAGGTATCTTATACTTCTGCAAATCTTTCTTTCAACTGTAGCGTTGGCGCTCCATTTAAGGCCTTTCAATTATTATTATTTTTTTAATTTTGTGAAAACAACCAGGTTGCGCCAGGAGGAACATTAAAAGCAGAAGAAGAAAAAAACACAGGCAAAAACGGGCTTTTGATGTTAGTAAAAAAAAAAAATATATATATATATATATGTATATATACATATACTGCTTGAAACTGGTTTATTTACAGTAAAAAAAAACAACATTTTTTTTCCCACTGGCAGAAATTGACTTCTGAAGGTAAAAAAATAAAATATAGTTACAAAAAAAAAAAATCCACTGTCGAAGACGGGCTTCTAACATCAAGAAAAAAAATTACTGGCAGAAATGAGCTTCTGACAGTAAAAAACAACAAAAAACAACAACTGATAAACAGTAAAAAATAAATAATAATAATTAAAAAATAAATAATCCACAGGCAGAAATGAGCTTCTGAGAGGAAAACATTCCCATTGGTGGAAACAGGCTACTTTACAGTAATAATAATAATAATAATAATAATAATACAGAAAAAAATTATCCCTTTTTTTTTACTGGCAGGAATACAATAGTTCGAATGGCACCACAGGTAATTAGGTAAGAGGATTGAAAAAATAAACATGGAAAACACGATCATTGAGGGACAACACGAAACACGTATCTGTCATTGTTTCAACTTCAGGTTCCCTGTGAACTGTCCACGCACTTGCCCAACAGTCCCATGAGGTATCCGGGAGTGTTGGGGTCGAGGCGGAGAGGAGGGACGATGACGTGTGCGGCAGCGTGAACCCACTCCTGGTGGTAATACTGCATGCCGTTCAACACTGCGTGAGCGACGGTGGTCTCCGCGTGGACCACCTTACCTGCGCACACACGAAGAGCATTATTGCCGTCTGGCGTCTGTGTGTGCGTTCTTATCATGCCGGGGACCAACCCTGCATCTTGGCAGCGGCAATCATATCTCCGGCGGCCATACTGGAAACATTCACCAAGTAGATCGGGCAGTGGGCCTGTAAACGCAAAAAATGGATTGCTAATTGATCGCATCACCGTCCCACAAACAGGAAACAAAACAGGTGTGTTCATTTACCCTATTGGCGATTGTGACGGCTCTGTGCGTAGCCTCTGATTCCAGCTGCAAAAACGTCATTAGAAGCAGACAGAAAGTGTTTTAGACACAATATTGACTTGTGTGAATTGTGTTTTCACCCCCGCTTTTTAGAATGGAGGACAGTAGCGCTTGGACTCGCACCCAAAATTGCCAAAAGGAAGTAGAAGAGGAGGTCGTCATGGCAACTAATGTGTGACGTACGTCATTAGTTTGCTGCTGACCTTCACGGGAACAAACAAATGGAACCATCTTTCCAGCTAGCTCGCTAGGTTAGCATGCGGCATCCACCACAACCGACCAAGATTTTACCTTTGGCCGCAATGACACGAGATTCTGTTCAGTCCGAAAAATATGGTAAATGTGAAGTTTATTCCAGATCTGCTCCAGACAGCACATTTGGATCCAATTCAAATTCACAATGGATAATCCCCATTTAATCGCACGTTCACTCGCTAATGCCGCTTTAAAATAGCATTAGCGGGTTTAGCCCCAAGTTTGTTTTGCCTCCTGTGGCAAGCCGTCTGCTCTTCTTGAATGCTTTTGTTTGGCTCATAAAAAAAAAACTGAAAGTGACTACTTTACCTCCTCTGGACGGCTGACCTCGATGCCTTCAGGTCCACTGATACCCAACTCCAGAGCCTCTTTCGCACCCTATGAATCATAAGAGAGAATATTCACGTAATCATACGCTCTCACTTGCTCATGAAGATTGCGCACCTCTGCCACCAGCTCTCCGTTCTCGGCGTGGACACGCGCGATGGCGCCGATGTCCTTGCAGGTCTGCAGCGCCTGGTACAGCTCCGAGTCCCTCAGCATCATCATCTCCTTGTAGGCCATGAACATCTGGAAGGAGTTGACCCCGTGCTCCCTGACCAGCGTCTCCATCTCGTTACGCACCTGAGCGAGCGGCAG
The DNA here is from genome assembly GCF_054856555.1 of Leptonotus elevatus. Lineage (NCBI taxonomy): Eukaryota > Metazoa > Chordata > Actinopteri > Syngnathiformes > Syngnathidae > Leptonotus > Leptonotus elevatus. Next base: position 13,841,298 of record NC_141256.1, on the reverse strand, counting down.
ATCAGGGCTAATCATGTGAAACTTGACAGACAATGCAATATATATGCTCCTTTTCAGTCCAAAAGTTGTACGAGTGTTAAAATCTTGGTGTTAAATGTTTCAGAGTTGATTTAAACCCCCAAGTATTTTTCAACATTGTCTGATCTAAATGTTCGTTGGAGTTAGTTGACAGCTGTTTTGTTTGGTGTTAAACCAACTCTGCAAGCTCCACCCACTTGATTAGAACGGTTCTGCCGCAAAGACTTCTGGGATATGATGTACACTCTAAAAAGAGTAAATTATTGACCAGCTTTAAAAAAAAATCATTACAATTGGGAACACACGATTGAATTAAGTTAGTCCAAAGTGAATATATTAAGTTGAATGAACTCATAATTAATTAAATTTAATACATTCACTTTGGACTAACTTAATTCAATCGTGTGTTACAAATTGTAGCAATTTAAAAAAAAAGTTGGTCAACAATTCAATTTGTAATCTTAAATTGGTTCAACAATTCTATTTTTTAGAGTGTACATTTACATTTTCAGGAAATTATTATATTCAGGGCTGGAATGGCACAAAAAAAAATCGGCCCTGGCATCTTGACTTAGGCGCATTGGCCTGGTCAGGCCCGGCCCAGTCCGACTCCTGCCTAACATTTAGTTCTGCCACTGATGTTTCAGTTCTATATCGATCTATATTCGTACTGGATTACCGGACTAGTCTGTCTAAATTGCGGGCCAGTCTCTTGTGGTAAAATGTAGGAAAATAATAATTAAAAAGCACCGCATCGGCCCCAAAAGAGGCTGGCCCACCGGGCATCTGCCCTATATGCCAGATGGCCAGTCCAGCCCTGATAATATTATAGGGACACATTATAGAAAAATCGCTTTTTATTTGCCTGCATCCAAATACTTGTGCTTATGGTGTGAAATTAAACAGCCAAGTCAATTGTTTGCTATCATTTTTTTTCCTTTTCCGACCGAGGCAGTGTGCCTACTATTGCCGTGCATACGCTTATCACGGCAGATGATATAGCGGAGATCCTGTAGCCAAAGGCTGAAAAAAAAAAAACTATAGTGACTCAGAGTATCTGCCTAACGTGCTCAGTGAATATGTGTGTTAACCTAGTTCATGTAAGATTTCTAATCTAGGTCATTACACATTTCACCCACATATGAAAATGTGCAGCATTACTTTTGGTTGAGTGGTTTAACGGCATGAGAGGGCTTTCCTGACTTCACCTTTGGCCCCCACCAGGTCACGCCGACATGCAGAGCGTAGTCGCAGCACGCCTTGGCGTCGGCCAGAGCTTGGCAGTCCTCAAAGGCGTCCACCAGGGAGCAGTGTTGCTCAGGCAGGATCAGCGCCATCACCATCGTGGTGCCGCCCATCAGAGCCGCCTGGGTCAAGCGGAAAGAAAATGAAAGGAAAGATGATCATGTAAAAATAACAACAATCGTCGCCTCAGCTGGCTGCAGCTCGTTCCCAGCACTACACAGCAGTGGATGTGCAAAAAGGGAGGGGGGGAAAAAAAGGACGCTGGGAGGACGCCGGCGGAGATTGACAAGCCGAGTAAACCGGCATGAAAACCGCATGAGGCGAAAGCAGCGCTCAGCTGTGACTCACCTTTTGCGAGCTGAGTAGTAAATGCAATATATTGTGTCGCCATGACAACAGACACTGCTCCACTATGACATTCATGTTCCTACCATCCTTGGCTCCCTCCGCCTCTGTGAAATTACACAGACAGTCACCCATTCATATTCATCGGAGGCTAACTGGAATAGCGCTGAGGTGATGGGAAAACAGGATACGTTTCCCGGTGTTCATCAGCATGTAGGCCTGGTGTGTACGCCGCACCCAAATAATATGCTAATTATTCTCTCATGTCATGTTACACCAAATACAAATGCGCTCTTTGCTGGCAAAGTATTGAATTAACATTTGATCGAAAAAAATGGTTGGATGGACATCAATCCAGTGTTTTAGCCCAAATCCATTACTAATTGAAGGACCACCGTCCCCTACTGTGACGGTAATCTCCTTGGAAGAAACATAAAGGAGACAAAGAGGGAGACAAGGGAGAATTAAAAATACTGTGTGAGATGGAGGGAGCACAGAGAGAACAAAATATGGTGCTCGAATGGACAGCAAATTGACATATTTCTTAACAAATTAGGTCTGTCACTAGCAAATATTTTTAGAATTATTTTGATTATTCCATCGATTAATCGGGTGTATTAAAAAAAATTTTTTTTGCCCATTACTATTTATATATCCGTTATTGTTTATTTGGCATCATTTAGTGATAACAAACTAAACAATTAAGCAAATACAATGAAAGCATCTTTTTTAATTTATATTTACAATCATTGTATTAGAATTATGAAAATATTTTCATCACATCCTTAAAGATATCAATGATTGCGTAACACTTAATGGATTATAACACCTGCTACTTTCATTAATAAACGAAATCATTTAACCAGTTACTGCCGCCGCAAAAATGTAATCACGAATTTAATGTTCGTGGAGTTTTTATCATGTCCTGGATATTTAAGAAAAATTGATGTTCCGTCATTGAAGTGAATGGAATTGAATTGAAAAAAATGGAGTCCAACTGAACTCTTGCGAATCGAAGTCGAATCGATAAATCGATTCCCAGCCCTAATATTGACTGCCGTATGAATCAGCCTATATATATCGTGGAGATGGGGTGACGGTGTCGGTAAGATGGAACGAGCCTGATGCAGAGAAAATGGCGGAGAAAGGAACACACACACGCACACAAACACAATCCAGATTTTTCCCATTAAGCATGGGGTTGGTTGCCATGGTAGCGAGGTCAGTGGGTAGAGAGATGGTGATTGGGGGGTCCGCTGGTGTGAGCAGGCGTGTGGAGGATTGGGTATGCCCCCCAAAAAATTCCTCTCACCCCATTTCACTTGGCATTCATTCCGTTAGATGTTAAGCCAGTCGCTTCACTAAGCCGCAGTGCTGCTTAATCTGCCAAACACTCCCGCGATCGACGTGAGAAAACGGCGTCATATCACCTACAGTTACTGTTACAACAACAAGAAAAAAAAGTAACGGCGCCTGCAAAGTGTGTTTAAGGACGCAAGTGTGGGCGTACCTTGGTGCCACTGTAGAAGTCATCCTGGATGTCGGCGTTCATGAACGTCTGCTGCAGGTGCACGGAGGTGTCGATTCCGCCAGGAAGCACCAGCTTTCCCGACGCGTCGATCACCTTCGCCCCGCCCGGAATCATCAGCTCCTTCCCAACCTTTAAAAAAAGGATCATCATCCTCATTTAAAAAAGTGAGTTCGTCTTGGTCTCATCAGACCACAGGACATGGTTACAGTCAAATTGTAGTGTCCCAAATCACTGTAAAAAAATAAAAAAGAGAGTAATATTTACTTGAAAAAAACAAGTAAAGGTTTTCACTCAGAAATTTTAAGTAAATTTTACAAGGAGAGTTTTTAGTACATTTGACCAGTTTATATATTTTTAAAAAAGCGACTCAAGGGTTGAGGAACAAACCCACAACTTTCAAGGGATACTTGACTCATTGAGCCATTTTCAGCAGTAAGAAGTTAGTATTTTGTCCAAAATAGATTTGATAACTACATAATTTTTTTTATATACAATTAATACTCATTTGCTCCCAAAAACGTATAAATATGTTCTATTGTAAATGTTCTCAAAGACGTATTTATACGTTTTTAAGATGGTTTTTTTTTTTTTATACTAGAGCATACAGAAGGCTTTAATGCAGCCTCTCAACTGCAAAGAACGGTTGAAGAAATGGTAGTTAGTACACAAACGGCCAGCAGGTGGCAGCAGAGCAAAATAGATAAAAAAAGAAAAAAAAGAAAAAGAGAAACTTAGCTATATTCTAATGCTAATTCTCCAAAACGGAAACAAATAGAAATATACTTTTCTAATCTTTCTTTTGGTAGTTTCCATGTTTTTATAGCAATAAAACACAATCTTCTGCGGGCCTTGCAAAATCAGTCAAAATCCAGTAAAACAGCCAGGAGAGAAGGGGATTGCTTCAGTAAAAATGGCTGGGAGTGAATGAGTTAAAAACGAATAATGAAGTTATCAAATTCCTTCTGGACAAAGCTGCTGAAAACGGCTCAATGAGTCAAGTATCCCTCTTTCAGGTTGGGCGACAGCCCTTCTACCACCCGAGCCGTGCCGCTCCTGCTGCGTGATAGTATATTGATGTTGTCTGGCGGAATCCTTGTACCTCCAAGAGACTCGGTTTTGGTCTCATTTTGGACACACCAGCAATGCAGTATCGTGGCAAACAGCAAGAGTGGCATGGCTCAGGTGGTAGAGTGGCCGTCATCCCGAGCTGAAGGTCACGAGTTCCTTCCTAAATGCTTGAGGAACTGGTCAATTGCATTCAAAACTCTCCTTGTAAAATTTTCTTTGGATTTCTGAGTGGGGAAAAAAAACTTTAGTAGGTATTTTCAAGTAAATATCACATTTATTTTATTTAAAAAATTTTTTTTACAGTGAAAGCGCATTTGTCAAGCCTACCTGCTGAATGATGCCATTCTCAATGTAAACATCTGCTTCGTGGGTGAAGTCGTCATTGACCACTTTGCCTCCCTTGATGAGAATTCGCATGGACCCCATGTTGGCAGCCAGACTCCTGTTAGTTAAATGACAATGCCATTTAAAGTGTCCTACAATTTACAATACATTTGCACAAAAGGAAAATCGATTTTGACCGATTCATTCCGACAGAAAATAATGACACTTTCAGAACTCTGCATATAAATGACGATGATATATTCCCGATGGTTAAAGTCATGTAACTGAAATTCCGGTTAAAAAGAAGCCCTAATGCGACGTTCCCGTAGGACTTCCCTTTCAGAATCATGCATCTAATTAACCTAATTGCAGTCCATTTGTTCCATAATGTACTGTGAGGACTTAAAAAAAGTGAAACATGGCGTGTACAGAGCACATCCCAGCCCCGTTCCATAGAAATCTAGCCCTTTTGGCTATGATGATTTCATTTCGTGGCGTATGGTCGTCCTTTCGCACTCCAACAATGTAGGACGCCATTGTTTCTATTTCAGCACAATTTGATTTCACACCAATTTGCTTCTTATCTAGAATGATTTCACTGCATGAAAGGAAGAATACAGAGTTCATTGAAGTTCTCAAAATAAATGTCTCTCTCTTTTATTTTTTGATTTTTAATGTATTCACCAGGAACATTGATCTGAAAAATCTTCCAAAACGCATTCGACAGTGAGTGCTCACTCCCTAAACATGGCCCGCGTGTGCACTCTTGCATGGCTGGCTGTATGCAATGAGTTTGCGAGGCAGGAGACAATTGAGTCCCAGTCACACAGAATCAAGTCAAAGAGATGGATGAGAACAGAGGGGGAAGCGGAGCAGAGTGGATGGGGGCAGTCGGGTGCGAGAATGAAAACGCTGAACAAGTACAATGAGGACCCCAAAAAGCAAATCTCACTCAGGTGGACCACCCGACATTCATTTTTTGGCACAGGCCAAACTAAAAACTTCCGTTTGTGTCACTCTGGTTTCTGCTGGGCTTGATGACAGTGATGTCTATGCTGGGAATTTATTTATTTTTTTAGGGGGGGGGGGAGGTTATGGAAAGTAGCGTCCCTCCGGCTTGGCAGCCAGAATAAAAAGGGTGGTTTCCCAGGAGATGGGAACTGGGCTGCTTTCAGTGGAAACAAGGACCGAACAGAAAACGCTTGCATGACAGCATTGAGGAATGAAATTCACCAAAGACATCCGATCAGCACACAACTGTCTTCAATGTTTTGCGGTGACCAACTCGATTGAAGAGGGTCGGGCTGGAATTAATGATGATTTCAGTAATCGATTAATCTGGCTATTTTTTCATAACATTTACATTTTCAACACTTTTTTCAGAAGCGGGACTTCATTACAAGTCGAGAGCGCGAAAATCATAAATTAATTATGATTTAGTTACTGGTTTGTAACATGAGTAAAATGTTGATCATTGATTTCCAACGTTAACGCAATTGTTTTATTTTGGTTCAAAACAAAAAAATCGATCTACTTTCATGGAGGACTGCAGAAATGTCGACCATTTGGACAATTTCATAGCCATTTATCCAATTTTGTATCGCTCATGATTCATCAATTATCAAAAATAATGATCAATTAATTTGATAATCGATTACTTGTCGATTAGTTGAACAATCGAAAAGACTTTTGTCCATATAATATATTTTCATTAACTCATTTGCTCCCAAAACGTTCTATTTTAAATATTACCATGGTAAAAAAAAAATTATGCTAGAGCATACAGAATGCTTTGATGCAGCCTCTGAACTGAAGAGAATGCATGAAGCAATGGTAGTTCTTACAAAAACGGACAGCAGGTGGCAGCAGAGTATAAGAGATCAACCATGTTGCAAAAAGCTATTTTCTCCCACTGTTTGAAACAGATTTGTTTATAATGATGAAACTAAATATACTATTTTTCTCTTGAAAGAACAGACTCTAATCTTTCTTTTGGTAGGTTCCATGTTTTTTTATGGCAATAGAACACAATACTCAGTGGGCCTTGCAAAATCAGTCAAAACCCAGCAAAACAGCCGGGAGTGAAGGGGGTTGCTTCAGTGAAAAGTAAAAACAAAAAAAACATTTGAATGTGATCTGTATGATCAACAAATATAATTGAGACGTTTTTTGATTGACTTGGTTGCCTGGTTGGTAATGATTTCAATGGCAAATGTTGTAGGGCAGGATAAAACCTCCCAACACGCCAAAGCGCCGCTGTGTCAATCTGCGGGAGATGTGTGAACAGCGAGTGTCGTGGTCGCCTCAAAGCTGTCACCGCAGGATCACGCGTTTGAATCGTTGCACATTTTCACAACATTCATGATAGGACTCCGTTTTGAGAGACGTTTATTATTGGGATTGTAGTCGTTGGTGGTGTCACTTGTCTATTACACTGAGCTAAATGTGGAACCAAAAATAGGTTCAACGCAGGGAAATCAAGTTGGGACTTAATCCTCGTCATTTCAAGTTGAATTCCGACATGGCGGCTATTCAAGCGTAGCCGCCGTCTCTGCTATTCAACGCTGAAGTGTGAGCGCGTGTTTGTGAGAACGTGGCCGACAGCTGCTGACTTCTGATCTGGGGTTTAATCGCTGCTTGCAGTGACAAGGCACGCCTTTGTTATTTCGCGTGCCACATAGAAAGCCACGGCATCAAACAGGAGAGCCAATCGGTGATAAGAGATTGAGGTTGAAAGAAGGGAGGTTTGACGGACAAATCAAAGTATTAGTAAATCACAAAAATATATCATACGTCATGACAACAGTGGGGCACCAATGAGGATTAGGCTCATCTCTCTCGATCCAGATGTTAGTCTGCATTTTCGTGAGAGATGTTTGGAATGTCACCTCATCTGTTTAGTCCGACTACAATTTTAGGGAAAATATGCCTTGAAAGTCGCACTTAACTTTGCCGTATTATGTGCCATGGCAACATATCTTACATCATATCTTATAGAACTGCTCATTAAAAGGGGATACTTAACTTTTTGAGCAATTTTGTTTTAAAGTAAAGTTAATATTTTAATATTATTTTCATAACTTAAATTATTTTTCATTTTCGCTGAATACCTTTAAAACGCATGTTGCCACTTGCTGTCGACAGAATATGACATCACAGTTGCTCGGAGCTCCCACCTGTTTTAAATTATTTCTTTTTTTGGTTAAGTGATGTGAAATTACCAATGTAGGGTCTAACATGCCCCTGCACAGCTGCAAGCTGTCTAAAAAAAGAATGGATGATGGCAACTGGCAAACATTTGTATATAAGGGGAAAATGTGTTTGGAAATATGAACAATTTAGAGGTTAGCCAACATCCCAGAACAAATTATTTAAATACTCTTCCACTAGATGGCAGAATAAACATCGTGAGTGTAAAATACATTTGTCAAAATGTAAGCGCCCCAATAATTCTGGCAACACAAAAATGCTGGTTGAAAAAGACAGTGAAATGCTCAGTTTGCTGAGTCATGACAACGCCCGCACTGTTTTCTCCAATTCAGGTAGTGGCACAACACAAGACATCACGAGGATTAATGGAATAAGAGATGACAGAGGCTGGATTAAGACCTCTGCCAAGGAGTGCCGTGTATAGTACTGATTCAGTACTAACAAAATGTGGATGTGTAACATTACCGGGGAAATATAGTCAGATTTGATTTACCTTCTGCTTCATAGTGATGCAGATGTATGTGCCTCACCTTTAAGAAATATACTCTAAATAGTCCAAATACAATTATGTCATATTTATAATGATAGATTTGGATGAATAATGTACAAGGGAAGAGCCATTTTAGTGCAAACGCTAACCTAAAACAAAGGAAAACCACAAATTCACTCGAACACACCTTCCCTGTTGCATGACAAGCCAAATCACAATGCTGCTTCATCCGCGCATACTATTCGCGAATAAGCCGCGTGAACGAGAAAGAATCTTACATAATGGCTAACGCAGGTTCTATTATTGCGGTGACACACACACAACAGTCGTCGACAGGCATTTTGTTAACGCGTTGGTAAACGTTAATGACAAATTCAGTGACACATTCCGATGGAGGGGGAAAAAAAATAGTTACTAAATAAAGCAATACACCTCATGACGTGACCGAACACGTCATTTCCCCCCCTTCGGATGATACCTTTGGTGGTTAATTTTAGACGTTAGCACGCCGACTGTCAATAACGGTAAATTAGCTTTAGGGTACAATATAAATAATCAATACGACAGGTGGTTTTCTCTCACTTTCGTCTACGACGACGAAATGACGTCAGAGCAAGCGCGGTGTGGTCATTTTTGTGATTTTTCTCTTTTTTTTTTTTTAAATGGCGACTTACCGGTTATTTCGTGGCGTTCTCCTTGGCCCTCTCTCGTGGGTGCTTGCTTGCGGTGTGTGCGAGGACAGCTGGCACAGCGCGAGGCACAGATGCTGCCTTCAGACGGGCCAGGCAGCAGCCAATGGGATGCCTTAAAATCCACACTTTAACGGACGCGATTGACCAATGGGAAAAGAGATATGTCAGTCCACAGGGGCGTGTCTCTTGTCTCCAGAAACGGGTGCGTTCAAATACTGTCGGAATATGGTAATTAAGGTGTGTGACGTCATCACGCCAGCTCTGAATTTACTTTATTGCGTATTGCGCGTGATTCTAAATTGTCTTCATGACTTTAGTCCCGTTTCATCAGCAAATTGAAGCGCAGAGCTAGCATTTTCCCATCTATTCCACATTACTAAATCAAATTCCTCAATAAAGATGATTCTGATTCTGTCCCACTGACAATTCCGAGTTTACGTCAAAGTAAAAAATTGTTATGAAATGTCGTTTGACTACTATAACAATCTGTGTGGTTCGTATCGTCACAGGCAAAAGCATTACAATACGTTGTTTGTTTTCACCGTGTAAGGAAGCAATTTGCATTGTTCGAAATACGAAACGAATAAAATACATTCACCAAATCACAAGAAACAGTCTTTTTTTTTTAATTCACGGTTCTTTTCTTACATTGTTCAAGTACAAAGTTAAAATGCCTTTTAATTAGTTCATATTCATACAAGAGTAAAATAATAATAGTGCCTCTTCATTACTACAACAAACTTAAATACAGTCATTGTAAAGACAAACTTTTATACTCCTAGCAATATATTTTTTTTCTTATTTTCAGAAAACAATTGTAGCACCTTTTTGAAACACCAGCAGTTCCACTTTTCCTAAAAGCTCATCTTTCATGTAGTCCTTGAGATGAGTGTCATCTGAATGCGCTGCAGCATCGGGTCTGTAGATGTCGTGTTGGTGTACGTGTATGTGCAGTGTTTGCTGTGTGTGTGTATGTGAACAACATTGTTTTGTTTTGTTTTCGTGTGCGAGTCTGATATCAGTGTTGAAAATTGCGCATCACTCAGCCTAAAAGCTGTCAACAGGCAAACCACCGACAACATCAACTCTACCATTTGACAGCTGTCAACCAAAACTATGCTCACCTTCCTCTGGCTTTTGTCTCCTTGCACTCTCAAACAGAAACATGTTCACGTCACCGCCGCAAATTCAGACAGTGGACTCCGACTTGTTTGGCCTAGCAACTGGTTGATCAGATCAGTGATTCAAATTCTTCTTAGAAGCTCTGAAATGATAACAAAGTAGTTAAAAGGTAATAATTGCACACCATTTAGGGCTAAAAACACGACCGCATCTGACAAAAGGACGGGTACTTGGCATGATATGACCCATATATAGCGTATAGCGTGTTACGATCATATTCAGATTAGGGTGTGAGAACGGTTTGTAATTCACAAACAAAATCTAATTACATGTATAGATGCAACAGAATGGAATGTAATTCTGTCAGAAATCACAGCAAATAATTAACTAAAAAAAAATGGTGACTAATAATGACGTGACATTTGAACAATATCACAAAATATTGCAATGCCTGGGTGGTCAATATTGCTATCCGCTAGCCCTAGCAATGGAAATATAAATGTCGTTCTTGTATGGCAGACATTGTGCTCCTTCAAAATATCGCTTTGATGGGTAGGCAACGAACAACTACAATGACAAATACAATGGAGCCCCTCTGGTTGAGCATTTGTCGGGATTTCAAATCAAATTTTCCAATAGGAAATAACGGGAATATAAATAATATGTTAAAGGACTGCTATACAACCTTTATGAACTATACAGTGACTGATTTAAGTAACATTAGCAAACTTTTCTACTCATGTAATTCTGAAAATGCCACAACCAAAAATGACTGTGGCACATCATCTATTAAGCAAAGCAATTTTGGAGATTCGGAACGATGGAAGGCTTGTCTTGGAGCCAATCATAAGAAGGAGTCATGCTCACATCAGGGTTTTCTTTTGTGTAACTCAGTATGGAACACTACAAAAAAAAATTTTTAATTAAGTAAAAGAACGCTTGTTTCTGGAGATTTTCTTTTTTCATTTTAAGTCCAACAAGAAAATTTATCTTGAAAATTGCATTAGAAAATGTATCTCAAATTAAGTAAAAATATCTAACTTTTACTTAATAAGGCATTATAGCTAATATTAAGAAAAATACTAATACCAGCTCAAATAATGGCTTTCACAATGGTTTGCATGAAATGACCAGTAGAAGAGCAATACTTTTTTTCTTATTGAATAATAGTAAAACCAATTACACAACTAGAATTTGTTGAACGTTTAGGACATTTTATCTTATTTTTAGTATGGCTTTTTTGCAGTGCAAGGCTAAGTTGGCCAAACATAAGTGAATACTTATATATTTTAAGAAAATAGTTCTATATATTACAGCTTGAAAAAAGTCAATATTATTTGTTTTTAGTCTAAAAAAAAAAAATTCAAGACCACTATGGTTGATATGGGCCTAGTATTATTTTCTCATTTTTCTAAATCTTGCCAAGTAAAATGCTATTGCTCTGTTGGCAGATCATTTTGCTTATTATTAGGCTATACTTTTTTTCCTTAAATTTTCTCCTGTCCTTTTTGTGGTGTAATGTCTTTGTGTTCCACTAACACTTCCAATTCCATCACTTTACACTTCATCGCTGATCTGGGCAGGGTTTCAGCGACATCGAAAATGGGGAGTTGATTTTACAGAAACGACGTGCAGTTTAGGTTTAATTAATCTCGTGCGATGACACATTTGACTCCAGTTTCAACTTCAAGGTTCCACTGTATTGTAAACAAGGTGTGAATTGACCCCAGTTGATGCCAGACTGCATTTGGTGTTATTTGAACACGTTTCTTATTTGAGAGTCTCCCTTGCACACAAGTTCTCCGGACAAGACAAAGTCACTACAACTAACTGTAATATACGTTTCCTCCAGCTTCGTTCCCCTCCTGGCCGAGACTAAACTGAGCACCAACCTGGAACGGTATACACACACACGCACAATAACGGATTATTATTGTAATTAATACTATCATTATTATTATCATCATTACTCCCTAATCTAACATGAGATTACACTGACAGACCGACATGCAGTATCTGAGAGGGACGGGGGTGGGGGGGGGGGGGGGGTAGCGGGGTTATGACGTCACAACCAGCAGTGCCTGCGGAAACACAGTGACTATGCATGTTGACGTAGTTGTAGTAAAATCAGCACCGCACTGAAGGCGTTTCCAGCAAACTGTGTGTGTTTATGTGTGCGTGTGTAACCTGCACTTGTAGAGCGCTGTATAAAGAGCAGAGTTGAAAAAGCACCTGAAGGTTGGTTGAAAAAGCACCTGAAGTTTGGTTGTATAAACGGAGAGTAAACAATAATGTCGGGGGGGGGGGGGGGGGGGGGAAATAAATAAATAACAGACAAAACTGCTGGTTTACGGTTTGTGATTGTTTGTGCACGTGTGTGTCGACGGTATGTGTCCAGTTTTTGGGCTGGTTATCTGAGGAAGGTCAGAGGGTTGGAAGGCTTTGGATAGAAAAAGTGGTCAACGTGGGACCAAAAAGCACCAGACTGAAAAATAAAGTCCCTGTTGTATTCTATTTAATTTCGAGAGGGCCTGCACCAACCAATGCGCTCACGACGCAGTGTTTCCAAGTGAAGAGTTTTCGGACTGTAACAAATATTTTCCACTCACAGGAATGCAAAAGCCAACATCGAGTCTGCAGAGTAAGATGTCCGCCTCCAGAGAACATTCTGCATCCCTTATGAAATCAAGCAAAAGTGGAGCTGCAAAAACGGGAAGCCATTTTAGTTAAGCAACACAGCAGCAGAGCACAAGAGGTTCGAGGCACAAGAGAGGCTGTTTTCCCACTATAAAGGTCTGTTAGTTTATCTCCTTTCGACACAGTGCTACGGCTACTTTCAATTTTTTCTCAACAAGCTTGAATACTATTTGCCGGATGAGTTAAACCTCACTCAGCGGAGCCATTTTGATCACACTTTAAAACGGTCAGAAAACCTACTGCAGAGTGATATTCTAAGGTTTGAACTATATATTTTTTTAAAGAAAATAAATAAAATTGTGTTATATGGTCCCTCAATTGATTTTGGGTGGGTTTGAACAAAACTACGCGATGAACGGCAGATTCACATTTCAGATGCTAAATCTACTGTAAATCCAATCGAATGATTGTCGTTTTTTTAATATACAGATAATTCATATCAGCGAATCTGTGCTCTCAGCACTTCATCATACAGTACGATTAACATGTGAGAAAAGTAAATTTTATACAAAAAATGTGTATATTTAATGGCAATATTATTATATTACCGGTATTGTACATATTACAATAACATTGTTTCTCACCTTTGTGTTACAGTAAAAATAAGATAAGGTTTTGAGACGTGTAATCTATTACCCAGTGATGGAGAGATTACTTTTTTCACATAAAAATCCATAATTACGTCTAAAAGAGTGTGACATAATATAATATAACACATATTCATTATTTCACCGAATGAAGCTAAAATGGTTAAATGAAACTTCATCAAACAATAAAAACAGATGCTACTGACTTAATCTCACATATTGACTATCTATTCAGCGTCACAGCCTTCTTAGCTGGTTTTGCGGAACACACGCGGAGCAGCCAGGCTCTTGGACCAATGATTATTCCGCTCACATTATTTGAATGAGACACAACAGTAACAGATGCGACACAACAGTGTTAATTATGGATACTAACGTGTGTTTGTAGCATGCCGGCAAACACTGGAGGAAGCAAAATTTTGGGATGTCTCATGTCGGGCTAATGTTATCATACATTCACTAACTAAATAATACAACATGTAATGGATAAATGATTAAAGTTGTCTTTTTTTAAAAAAAAGAACAAGCACAAACCAGGGTGTGTTGTATGCTAACTCTGCTTTTGCTTTGTTACTAATGCAACGTGTAGTCAATGGGCCTTCAGTAGGATACTGTATTCAAAGCTAAGAACGAACTACCATATATTAAATTCAAGCATGCTGGAGAATATAATCGGGTTGTTCAGTAGTTCATGAACACACAAAGCCAAAAATGGCACGTGAGAGCTGCAACAAGTTACATAAACATGACGGTTTTGCTATGCTAATGCTATATTTGCCACAAATTTACAGGGGTTATTTGTGGATAAAAATTGTGTATATAATGGAGTTGACATTGTTTTCATAACGTAAAAAAAAAAAAGACGTTTCAAGTAAGTTCAAATACAGTGCACATAACCTTTTGTATGGAATCTTACTAAATTCAGTTTTTTTTCTAGCCACTTGAGGGCGCTAAATACTTTTGAAAGACACATTCCCAGCTAGTTACGAGTTGAAATGTACCCTCTACCACCGCAGTGGGATTCCTAAATACAGTATATTTAATGTTACTTTGGCTCACTGCACTGACGATTAACTCATCCATTTAGATTTATTCAATAGAAGAATAAAATTGCAGTTATTTTAGTGAAAGTCACCATGTTTTTCTCTCTCTCAGCCTTCGAGTACACTCTGTAGCTGGTTTAACCTCTGTGCCTGCTTGGAAGTATTTGGCTTCAATCCGCTAGGAACCCTAAACTGCGGCAACTGAAAACAAACCGAGACCACAAAGTCTCTGAGAGCACCAAGAAGAGTAAAAAATGTCACGTGAAAGAAAGTGGCACCATTTGGCCTCGGCGAAACAGCCCGGCCAGCACCGCGGGTTTTAGCTGGTGTGTGTGGCGGATGTGTGTGTGGATATTTCAGTTCATTGCATTGGTAACGCAACGGCAGCACCTCCAATACGCGTGTAACGTCTTACATTTTTGTTATGGTACGGTTTTGGTGATGTATGTTGTGTGTTGGTGCCTCGTAGAGACGGCAACTAATGCAAAACGGCAGAAGACATCAGCTTCAAAGTCAGGTGGAAGGAAGTTTGTGTGTGATATGCAGTACAGAAACTGCACTACCAAGTGTGTGTGTGTGTGTGTGTGTGTGCAAGTTAGCACCTGGGGACCAAGATTAGCCAGTACGGGATCTAGGGATGAAGTCCTTAGCAGTGTGTGTGGTGTATGTGTGCGTGTATGTCTGCCTGGTCATCCGTTTCATCTGCGTCAGCCAACCTTCATGTACAAGCTGTGTACTATTTACAGTTATCTGTTGTCACAAGTGTGTGTGTGTGTGTGCATGTACGTGCGTGCATGTGAGAGAGAGAGAGAGAGAGAGAGAGAGAGAGAGAGAGAGAGAGAGAGAGAGAGAGAGAGAGAGAGAGAGAGAGAGAGAGAGAGAGAGAGAGAGAGAGTTGTTGTGTGACTAGTTGCAGGCGAAGTACTCCTTTAGGGGGGCAAAGAGGTGCCTGATGACGGGAACACTCCACGAGCGTCCCAGCAGCCTTTGTCGGGCCAGACGACTCATGTTGGCCACGTCGGTGTAGTGGACGGGAAAACCAAACACCCTGGATACACATATGGAACCATTTTAGAGAATATATATTAAATAACTTTAGTCGGCAATGCATGGAACAGGGTTGTTGTTTGCTTTTTACATCGTACAAAATGCAAACGCCATGAAAAGTTATTTCACAGAGCGTTTCTCAAATAGGGGGCGGGGGTGGTACTATGCTGGGGAGGACGCGTTTTTTTTCTTTCCGGTGCGAGAATAAACTGTAATTGCACATCCACCACAGTAGGTGGCATTAGCGCTCTCATTGGCAAGGAGTATTAGCTCCTTCGTTTATTATTATTATTTTCTTTCCTTAAACGGAAGGTCAAGTCAATTATATGTTCAATATTATAGCTTGCGCACATCACATGACCAAACCCAGAAAACATCTGAGCCATGATTGGTCGTTACCTGAGCCCTTGGGCACTGTGATGTCACTTTCAGCCGACATTAAAGCATCACTAAAGAACTTTCAGTTTATGTTGATTATGCCGGCGGCATATGGACAAAAGCGGTAATGTTATGACTGAAGGAAGACCACATTTCCCATGAGGACAAGCGCATTGCGTCGTTTTTTTTTAGCTCATGCTAGCGAGTGAAAGCCGGGCCAATGTTGATCCTTGACTGTCATTTTAGCCGGTCGGTTAGCTTCCCTTTTTCTTTTTTGTCTACCCAGACATAACTCTTCAGTTTTGCAGTTTCTACCAGGAAAGCAGTAATCGTGCGTCAACATTCCAATTGACTTCCGTCTTTGTAACGAATGGGTAAATATGATAATGACGTATACCATAAAGCAGTCAGCAAATTTGTAGTTTTTTGTGAGGCAGTGTTCCACAAGCGCAATATTAATCAGAATGCTGTGTTTTGGGTTGCCTTCCCTTTTCGCCCACGTGTGTATGAACGTACCTTTCCATCTCAGTGCACCAGAGGATGTCCTCCTTGTTGTCCATGTAGACGGGGAAATGCTCATCTTTCCCCTGCTTCACAGAGTTGGAGCGAGTCGTTATCGTACGCAACTTCTCAAGAATTTGCATCCAGAACCAAACAGACACACAAACAAACACACGTACACAAACAAATATGTATATATATATAGAATTTTTTTTTTTTAAATATTAAAAAAAAATCCTAAATCTAACTGATTTCCATTAAGTTTAGCCATCACATCATATACTCATTTCTGTCTTTACATTTAAATGTGACTATTTATTTGCAAAAGTGAATTGCGCATGCATGCGTGCAAACACATATACAAACACGTGCACACTGATACCTTGGCAGTACGACCATGCTCAAGACACTCTTGCAGGTCCAGCTTGTCATTCGTCATTGGGCTCAAGGGTCTGTTTGGTGAAGATATTTTCAAGAAGCTACTTCAAAGTTATGATTATATAATGCTTCAAACTGTGTGAAGTAGTGCGCGTGAGGGTCTTTTTATCACCTTGACATGCCAGGCAGGTTTCCCCAGAAATATCGAGCACGGTGGGCGGCAGAAACCTCCTTGGCATCGATCATCACAGGGTTGCACTGGACAGAGAGAGTTGCTTACTTTCTAATGTTTAGTGTGATTCAATTTCCAATTTTTTTGTGGTGAATGACTTGGGAATCACGTTGCATAAACAAAAATGAGAAGAGGGACGCACTGTATACAATCTAGGTGACAGTACCTCTAAAAAGCGAGAGATGTCTCGTTTGTCGCTGACTCCCATGGCGACCACGTTCTCAAAGAGCCAGAAGAAAGGCCGCTCGTCGCCCTCTTTTGGTCGAGCTTCGTGCAGCAGACGGTAAAACTCGAAAAATAATCGGCCAGTTCCCTCTGCGGACATTCAGCCACGTTTAAATTTAATACTGTAATAGTAACGCGGTTATTTGTTGCTTTCACACATAACGCGTACCATAAAGGCCCTTCCGTGCAGGGTTTACAATGGAGAGGTCATTGCAGGGACTTCCTCCTATCACCAAGTCAAATGGTCCCCACTTTTCGATCTAACGGGACACAACAAGAGAAACCAGAATGTGAACGAGTGTGAAAGCAGACTTGTGAAGGTGAAGAAATACTTTCACTTACCTGTTTATGGGTTAGGTTGCGTACATCGCCCATGTAGATGATGCGTCCCTGGTGTCTGACATTGCCGACATTGATGGAGTCCTCGCAAACCTCGGACGCTACGTACTTATCCACCTGGATGCCCAGATCCTTCAGCACCAAAAGACCTGAGTGCATCATACAGAACAATTTCTAAAAACAGTTGGGTCAAAAATAATCCAGATTGGGTCAAAAAGGGACAGGCACAACCTTTTGGGTTAATCCTTTTTACCCAAAAAGTTGGGTCAAATGAATAACGCACAAGACAACCCCAAAAATTGGGTTGTGTTGCACAATCAACACAAATGACTTGACCCCTCGCCCTTTTTTCCAACACAAAAACATCAGGTTGTTTTGTGATTTAATCATTTGATCCAAATTCTTGGGTTAAATAAATAACGTAAAAAGATGGGTTATTTGATTATCTGGGTTGTATTCAATAACCCCCAAAATTTGATTATTTTTGTGTAGAATAAATAACCCGAAAAGTTGGGTTCTTTTTGTGCTCAATAACCCAAAAAGTTGAGTTATAATTTTTTTTTTTGTTGTTTAATAAATAACCCAAAATGTTTGGTTATTTTTTTAAATTCTGTAAGCTAAAAAGTTGGGTTATTTACATTTTTGGGTTAAATAAATTACCCCAAAAGTTGTGTCAGTCCCCTTTTGACCCAATTTGGGTAATATTTGACCCAACTGTTTTTGGTGTGTGTGATATTGTGATTAAACGCCTGTGATCTCATCAGACACACGCACACTCGCTCAAGTGCACACCTGTGGCGATGCCGTCAAACAGTGATAAGACTCTGATTGGCTGCCTCTTTTCTGCTGCAACTGGGGCATACAACTTGGCTGGCTCCTGGGAGACAAAAAAATGGCAACAAGCTTGGGCTCATTCAATTGTCTGGGAACGTTCGTGGCAGTTCATATGCGTAACCTAACGACACAAGACTTACAAATTCCTGTTCATGATTGTTGGCGAAAAAATGCTGTAGTCGGCAGGGCCAGTCGTCCCGTCGCCGCAGTAACCCATGAGTGTTCCGGGGCCCACACATGTAACAGTTCCACGGGTCCTCTTTGATGGCCGCCGCTGCCGAGCCGATTCCTACCAGGAGATCTACGCACTCCACGCAGAAACACCTGAGCATAAACACAGGCACAAAATCGGAAGATGCCACACATGGTAATCATGGGATTATTGTCTGTATTTTTAAAGAGACTATTTTACTAGGCTCGAATGTTTCCTTTACACATGATTAGATAACTGGAGCATTTTTAGGAGTACAAAAAAAGTTTTGATACTATCATCACTAACTCATGCCTGCCCTTGTAACTGCAACGCACGTCACACTTCAACACTGACCCTGGCCTGTGCGACTCCAGTCAAAGAAATCTGCCAGCGGAGAGAACTATTTTTGCACAATTGGCCATAAAAGGAAATGTAGCGGTTCCATTGAAGTCCAGTCTAAGCTCTTGGCCTTGGCCACATAAACGCTCAACTGGTGCACATTAATCCCAAGAGCAACAGCAGCCTACTGACCTACAGCAGTTGTTGTTGCCGCACATGAGCACCTCCCTCCCTCCGCAGCAGATGGTGCAGTAGGATTGGTAGCCGTCGTCGTCGTACTGGTAGGCACACTCTAAAAAGGAATTCTGTCAGAGCGCAGGAGAAAAACAGAGGTTGAAACAATGAAATCTTGCATTTCATTTTCATAAATCTTACTGCATCCTTCCATTATGAATCGCTTTTCTATCTCGAATATGACATTGTTTTGTTTATTTATTGCAACCAGTCCCATGACTTAATTACCACATCTTTTGGGATCATTGAGGTCTGAATTTCAATCGACTCAATTTAAAAAAGGGGCATTTTATTTAGCTATTAGTTGAAGAACGCATCTTTCAATAATAATCACGATTTATCAGCAAGCACCTTACTTTGCAACCCACACACATTGCTCCCATGAAGAGCGGATGCTCCAGAGAGACGTTGAGGCTTCCACAGGAGATACAGATATCTGCGGGGGGGAGAAAATAAACATAATCAGATAATAGTCAAACATTGTGTTTAGTTCAATGTTTACAACTATATTTAATATCAAATATTAGATTTATTTACTCCTACATTGTGCATATAAAAAAAAAACATGATACCTTACTTACCTTCTATGTTCTGTGTTTTCTTTTTAATCTCCTGTATAAGTCTCTCTGGAGAAACAAAATAAAGTGTTATTAAAATGATGTATGGATACAACAATACTGTATTGCAATAATTAAATATGCCGCAGCGTTGAAGACAATTTGTCATAGAACTGTTCCAATCTCTAAATGAGACCAAATTTAGCTGTATTATCATTAAAAGGCAAAAAAGAAAAGAAGAACAAAAAAAAGAATATGAACATCCTATTTCTGTATAGGAAGACAGCTCACTGACTAATTTGGAATGGAAGTAGGCTTCTTTGAAAATCTTAATGCATCCATTTTTTATCCCTAGCCGAGCTGACTTGAGAAGCAGTGTAACCCCCCTGGGCAGGTCACCAGTCAATCACAGGGTAATACTCAATTTCACGGTAAACTTATGCTCACCTCTGGTTCCTTCGTCAATCACCTCCCTGATCTTGGCTTTCTCCACTGCGTTCTTGCGAGGTTTCTTGGCAGGGGGAGGAGTATATGCTGCCTCTGGTTCTGTCCACATCTCAGAGTAGACGTCTTTATATGGATTCTGCTCCTCTGTGAAAATGATGCAAGTATGACATACGGTAGGTATAGACAGTGTAGACATAAATGTGTGTGCGTGCGCATGAGCGTATATACCCTCAGGAGGGTCCAGTGATTGTGGGCCGTTGGGTAAGAAGCCAGTCATAGCCCATTCTATCATCTGTCGGGTCTGAGGCTCCACACCTTCTGCGTCATCACTCGGGTCACAGGAAGGAGTTGGTCGTCCTGCTCGCACACTTGCCACCTGGATACGGAACAAACATACACATGATCCATCCATGGGCAGCTGGAGCCTATCCAATGACAGAGACAAAGATCTATAAATCCAGATTTTTTTTTAAATATGAAATTAATGGCAATTTTCTATTTTCCTGATTTCAAATTTCTAGTTCCTGGTCTTACAACAGCCACGAGAGGTCAGCCGATACTGGTATCGAAATTCGTCATATAGCCCATTCCTAAACTTTATCTAACATTGGAGCATGTTTAGTGACATTATCCGTTGATATGTGCTAAAGAAATGTCTTCAAATGTGATGGAACTTTTAACAAATAAAATAACAATTAACAAATTAAATAAAAATGTTTTGAAAATAATAAAATAAATAAAAATAATAAATAAATGTAATTAAAATTAAACAAAATTAACAAAGAAAAATTACAATATTTTTCTCTGTATGTCATGACTAGGTGAGGAGATGCGAGTGTATTACCTGCAGAGCCTCAAAGATGGCTTTGCGGTACATGGGCTGTTTGTTGTAGGTGGGCTGGTGAAAGGCAGACGAGAAAGAGCTCAGCAGCATGAGTTTCTCCACGCAAACCTGGAAAATGACGCAAAGGAGTGATCTTAGACGGCTCAAAATATCCCTGCAAAATAACTCCAACTGGTCAGGAATGCCTTGTAAAACAGAAGAAGAGCCTGTGTTTGATCAATTCACTCACCACAGAGAATTTGCCGTCTCCGAACCACATGACCCAGCGCGTACCGTCGGCGGCTCGACTACGGCCGCTCATCAACCAGGAAACAATCCTGCCGGGCCACCAGGAGAAACCTCGCAGCTTCCCGAACACCAGCGTGCCGATGCCGAAGCCTCTGCCATCCTGTGAAAAAACAAAAGACTAAAATTGTAGAATTACAGCACATCCAAATTAAGGGGTCCAAAATGCATGTAGTGTTATTGTGTTATGGAGTAAAATTTAACTGATACACAACTCTGTCCTGGCTAACAGTACAACATGGTCTGGAACATGTATGAGAACGTGCAAAGCAAATTTGGCTTTCACCTGGTACTCGATCTCTCTGGGCGTTGCCTGGTCTCCTCTGGCGACGGGTTCTGGCGTCACAGCAACAGTTGGCGAGGCGGGATCGGTTTGTTGCTGGGACGGCAGAGGGTCCGGGCTGGCTGGCTCCTCCTCTTTTTGGAAGTCAGCTTCCGATGTCAGGTCATCCATCATGCACATCTCAGCTTCCCTGTAAGCTCGTCGCTCTGCCTGTGGAGGTGAAGCGGAGGTCAGTGTCAACAACTCAGGGAGTACAATTTTCTACAGAATTATTTTGTTAAGGTAAGTCAACAAATAAAACTTTAAAAGATTGACAAAGATTCACAGGCAACATCAGGTCATTGAACGTTGGTTTCCCTCAGTGCTTTATAGGCCTGGCGGGTCGCAGGTGTTTGTTCTTTTTTTCCCCCTCAACGGTCCGAATTTTGTTCCTAGTCCGTCCCTGACCACCAGGTTTAGCAAGTTTTCCAGGGGCAAACCCTAAACATGACCAATAATATGACTTTCCCAAGTTTACAGAGAACAAGAAAGTTATTTGGTTCGATTCACATTAGCCCGCGGCCACCAGAGAGATTCCCGGATTTATATTTAATGTGGGCCTTTGCAGTTGATCTGTTAACAGTTCAACATCAAGGCTTCGCTGCTACAGGCTGCGAGAACAATCCCTTAATTGATCCTGTGAAACAGGAAGTAAGCAGGGCGGGGAGTGCAAGCTGGCGATGCAGTTCACCGGGTTCAACTCAGGAAGGAGAAAATACTACGCCGTGAGAGGCGAGTGTGTGAAGTAGCACAGCAGGGAAAAGCACAATCATGACCATAGGCAATAATTAGCGCTATTGAGCAATAGTTTACGAGCATATCGTTCCAGTTTTTCGGTACCAAAAACTCGTAAAACCTTTGTCCTGCATATGATTTAAACAAAAGCCAGCCAGCCGCTCTGTAATGATTCTGATTTGAAATCAGGCTTAAACTGCAGTTGCCAAATGCTAACCAAATGTAAACATGACACCGCTCTGTCGTTTGTGTTACCGAAAAGAGTCAAATTTGACCTCAGCCCACTTCAACAGTCGGAATCTGGTTGATGAGAAAGCAGCAAAACATATCCAGACCATGAAAAAAATTCAAATAAAATTCTCGCTGTTTGAATGGATCAGCATGATTTACACAGCACATTGTTCACTACTCCAGCTGGCCTGTAAACAGCATCTAAAGGAATGAATGTGTGAAACAAGCAACAGTAAAGTGACTGCATAAATTACTCACTGAAAGAGACAGTAAAAGTAAGAGTGACTATTCACTCTCCCCTCCGTTTGACCCGAAAACTCATCTCGGCTGATGTTGACTTCTGACCTCATAAACTAAGTTCTAATCGTCCCGTTACATGGGCCATCGGCAGACCACACACAATAACACACTGACACAAATACACAAAAATGTTTAGTGAAAGAGAAAATCCACATCGTTGCAGGTTTCTAAAATATTCGGATGATTATGTAAATACAGTTTACAGTGTATCTAAAACTTTGTGACATCGTTTTGCTCCATATATGTAATAGACCTTGGAATGATAACAGTGGAATTTTCACTACAGCAGATTGTTCAGTTCAGATTGTTTGACAGTCAGACATCAAACACATTTGAGGGATTAAAATGTGAAGATCTTAATTAGAGCAAGGCCTCTAAAGCAAGACTCAGACAATTTCTCATAGTGTTATGAAGGTTTTTTTTTATACTTGTATCAATGTTTAGAATGTTAGTCTTACTTATAACTAGGTTTTACACGATCAGGATTTGTTGGCCGATCAGCAATCAACAAGTTTGGAAAAAAAGATAATCGATCACTGATTCGATCAAAAGATGGATCAATTTATCTATTTAAAAAAACATTTATATTTACTCTATAGTCAACTGCCGCAATTTGTTGGGGGGGGGGGGGGGGTGCCTGACTTACAAATAGTGAAAACCCTTGTATATTTGACGCCAATTGAAAAGCATGGAAACAATACAAAATAAAAAAATATTAAATATAGCATGCAATGTCTTATTTTGCAAAGCCAACCAATGACGTCATTGATCAATCCGGCAAATTAAGACATTATAGCTGCTCACCAATTTTGCATCAAATGCTAAATATCGCCCTATCCCGATCGAACTGATCAGATCAGCATAAAGTCTACCCAAAACACACTTTTCCATTTGCGTTTGGGAGATTTCAAGTGTGTTTTTGCAAAAAATCTTTAAACCAAGCAAGTCAGTTTTTCTTCACCTGGATCCAAAGGTGGAGGGAATTATGAACAGTTCCATATACCAATTAGTCTACACAGGTAGAGGGTGTGCACACTTAAACTCCAAATTGTAGCACCTTATCTCAGCTGTTTAATTTGATTTCCCCTCTTGAAAAGATGCATTTAAAAAATGGAGTAGTACTGATCATAGATCACATTAAAGATGGAACAACATTAGCTATCTTGGTCACATTTTTTCCTACAACAAAAGCCTGGCATCTGAACAGGGGTGTGCTGACTTATTATATCCACCGTGTCACATCTAACATCTATTAACTGCTGTTCAAATAATTGCACCAACGTCATTCTACTACACAGCAACTTGAGCATTTGTCACACCACATTCAAGTAGCCATGAGGTGAAATGACGAAAAGAAAGCCTAACACAAGCGTTCCTGTGATTGAGAATTTCCACGCGGATTACAAAGACATCAGGAAGGTTGCCATGAGTTACAACTTTGAACTTTAGTGAACCCTTGCGGCCAGGCCAGTGTGTTTACTCCCGGTGACACCCCCTTGATCTGTGACCCCGCATCCTGTGACCTAGCCAATGAACCGTTAGCAACACCCCCACCCCCCCACCCCCACACACACCTTTACAACCGTGACTGACCCTGACCTCCGAGTGAACTCAGACACACACACACACACACAAACACGGGACCATTAAAAGAGGAGTTAAGACCCCCTCTCACACTGTCAACAGGCAAATGACTGCTCTTTCATTCTTGATGATCTTGGGATTAAATCCACAGAAAAAACATTGATGTGGCTGTGCAACTGATTTTTTGTTTTGTTTCATTAATAATAAATCGTGTTGAATATGCATTTGCTAAGGTATTCTTTTTTTTTTTTTAAATCGTATTTCCTATACAACAGAGCCTTTTGGAATTGGGTGAATTGATATGAGTCTCTAAAATGATAATAAATACATTTAAAAAAATACAGAATAAATAAATATTGACTCGATTAGTGTTTTCAACCCAGCTGGCTCAAAATCCATCAAAATGACAATCCAAACCAAACAACCATAACTGCAACTCTGACAGATCTGAAGCTGCAATCTAAAACACTTCAGGGTGCAAACTAAACTCTCAAATGAATGCAATCCCAAACAGTGGAGGAGTCTTTCAATGTTGTTTTTCAAAATAAATAAATAACTAAAAACATAAAACACATTAAATATCCTCTCTATAAGCACTTAATGCCAACAGGGGTATAAAAAATGTTTTATATTTCTTTTAAAGTTTAATTAATTTTGCTGAAATAAATTACAATAATAGAAAGAGATTTCACTCATGACATTTAGTAAATTACAAAAAAAATATTGAACTTACAGATAGGACCTGGCATTGTTCCTCCCTGGCTCTCTTTCTCTCTGTCATTCTCTTCAGTGTCTCTCTTCCTTCAACAGTTTCCTCTCTGGTCGTCTCCTTGACTCACACACTCAAACATTCTTCTCAACGCTTACGCTCTGCTGATTGGTCAGCCGCGAAGCAAGCGATTGATTTACAGGCTTCCTCAGCTCACACATGACGAGGTGAACTCCCACAGCAGAGTCGCTCGTCGTGCTGATGAATGTGCAGAAGCCGCTGGGATTTACGTGTGATGATGACACCATGGATACCAAACAACAGATCCGTACCAATGCGTGCATGAGAAGTGTGCATGAAGCGCCTTATATAAAGCGATAAAAAAATTCAAATTGGATGTGATAGTTAGGACCTCTAACGCCCATGCAAAAGATTTTTTAAATGTGAAAACAGTCAAACAGCATTTTTTTAAAGGTTCTGGGTACTTTCACTTGCAGAATATTGCCAAACCTGATTTCTACTGAGCCGCTAAGCAAGGAACTTCAACACCATTCAAATAGATTTGAAATGAATTACACATTCACTCGACAAGACGTGCACATGTTCTACTCAACTGAGAGCCGCTCCGCTGCTTTTACAAGCTACACCAAAACGGGTCAAACTCTGAAGACAGACGGAAAGAAGGATCATTGACTGCTAACTAGTAAAAAGAAAACATGCCCTTAAATAACAATGTGCTGAAGAATGGGTTGAAATTGCAGCAGATATATGAAACCTCTGTAGTATGTTGTTGGAATGTCGGGATAATGCCTCGATAATGCGTATCACACAAGACCTCAGTTTATAAAGAGAGCATCCAAGGATTAAATCCCGGTTTTACTTCTTTTGAATTTTTTTCATTGAACCTTCCAAAGAAGGGGCGTGTTAGTAGAACAACATGAGAAGAAAATAATATGCACCAAAGTTACAGTATGCGGATTCTAAGGCATATATGGACACTTGATATCAAACAGTAGCTGCGTATGCACACTTATGTCAAGTGTCAGGCGATTCAAATTTTCATCATAAGTAATCGCATACGATTAATCACAAATTTTATATCTGTTCTAAATGTACAATAAAATATTTGTTTGAAGTTTTCATACTCTTGTTAACATTAAAGGGGGAAAACATTTAAACTAATAGAAGTATGGCTGCATCTTTCACTCATTGATAACGTAATTTCATAATAATTAATAAAATTGTGTTAAAATTAAACAGATGTACTGTACTTTTAAAAAACGAGTGTGATATTGATTTGTGTCGAGGTCCTTTTTCCCTGCCACTAGATGGCATAATAACATTTGTAAGACATTGGTGCCGTTCTACGCCATGGTGGGCATTCTGGTGTATTCGGGTGGTTTTCTTGGTGGCTGAAAATCGGCTACATTTTACGCCTGCTAGAACATGTCTAAGCATTGGCGCAGGTAGTGCGTAATGTGATTTTGGTAAATCTGATCAAAGCATGCAAAAGGCTGGTTAAAAAAGATGGTGGCTCACTGAGTGGCCCCTTGATTAATTTTCTTTCTTTTCTTTTTTTTTTGAGCTTTTTTAGAAGCTAAATAATGGCTGATATTTCCCCTCTCTCAAAACCACAGCAGTTGTTACCATGTTTCCTTCAAACAGCAATGCAACGAGAATTTAATGGGACTGTTAACAACTGGCTGCAGTTCAATACACCAACACACACATACAAACACGCACACACACACACACGTGCACACAATAGTATAAAAATCACAGAATGATGGAAGGGGTTAACCTTTACCCTCAGCCGTTTCAGGCTAGGAATGTAACGCCGCTGTTGCGTGTCAGTTTAGTATGTATTGCACACAAACAGAATTTTTTTGCACATTGAATGCCGGCTGCTCCAACAATGCACACTGTTAAATGTATTTAATTTAATTGATTTAAATGTTCCTGATTCTGTTTCTTTCGCCTTTGTTCGCTTTTCACTTATCAATTCCAACTGCCTTGAGCGACAATAAGAGAATTAGCACAGAAAAAAACATGTGGCTTGATGCTAAGTAATGTCAGGAAGTGAGCACGCTCACAGGAAGTGGCACTTGCTTTCTGACTTTTGTATAATTACGCACTCTAGTCTGAAAGCATGAATTTTTTTCCGATTGTCTGACCCAATTAGCATGCTTGTGTGCTATTGTCGCCGTTCTAATTTACAAAATGCATATTAAGGCTCCTTTTGTTTCCAAATCAAAGCCGGTTTATGATGTTGTAATTATAGTGGCAGTCGACTGCCAGCTACAACAAATGCGGCAATGCACTCGGCTAGCTGCTCAGTTGCCTGTGATGATCTCGTCCTAAGGTTCCACATCTCAAATGTGTCAGCAAGATGGGCCGTCAAGCGGTCTGCTGATTTGGTCTCCCTTGCTTGCTAACAACATAGCAGGTCCAATATTTTCACCAGCCACACAACATGTGCAACCAACTCCAACAACTAGTCGAGCAGGACTTAAACAGATGAGCTACTGCTAACCCACAATCATAAAACCGTCATTCCTACAACACGTAAACCTCCAAATCGGAACAATTTGGTTCATGTTCCGCTAACCAATTGTGTGTCTTCAGAGACATGAACTACACTTCCTTCCTGTGTAAATAAATCATCATGTCAACTGTGTTTAACATAAACGGTTTATTTAAGGAGACATATGCCATTTTTTTTTAAAACAGCTCCCAGGTGTCTTAATAATGTCTGTGACACGTTTTTGCCAAAATGCTCCAAAAGATCAAGAATTACAGAACACTTATCGCCCTTTTTTTGAAAAATCTATTTTGTGGGCCGAGTACGGTCTTCATTACCATGGCAACAAGGTGCAGAGCTGGGGAATTGCAATGAAGCAACTAGCTACTAAAAGCCCACAGTGTGAAAAAAAAAGAAGAAAAAAAAGAAAGGCTCCAATAAAAACGCTGTTTACTAACAGTAATGTATGCTAATATTGCAGCTGTGGTTAGCTTTGACTCTCATATGTGATTCAGTGTAGTCAAGATTGTGGTTTTAGAAATGATAAATCTTCACCCGAGCTCAGCTTTCAATTATGAGTTTCCCCAACGGCTTGCTCGCACGTTTCAGGAAAAAAAAAGTAGCATGAGCAAGAATAACTCAAGGATCATTTCTCAAAGGGACGACATGAGCTATGAGAATCAGCTACAGCTAGCTCAATCTGAAATGTACACACATGTGGCATTATATCGCGAAAGCATTCAGAAAACCAAGCAGTTGAAAGTGCTATGGCCGACTTCCGTTTATTTAATTCCGTATCTGTGATGCAGACAAAACCACAACTTCCTGCAGCTAGCCATGTTCACGTGTGAGCCTAAATTAACATCCTGAGAATGCCCTAATTCCCTAAATGGACTGATTCAAAGTGTTTCTGTCCGTACTGTCTGTTTTTTTTTTTATTATCATTATTATTATTATTATGAGTAAATACAAATAAAATAAAACAAGATATAAAAGCCTCCATGTAACTGCAGCTCACACCTCCATCTTCCAGCGGCTGAGCCATTCTTCCTTCTGTCTCCTGCTGATGTAGTACGGATCTCCGGCCTGGAAAGTCACTCTGGGGACCGGCTTCCTACGCAACCTCCCTGTCTCACCCTGCACACACAGCCACAAAAGCTTGATATATCCTTCACTGACTACGTACCGCTCGTACTATAAGAATATTTCACTTCATTGTTGCCAGTAAGGGGGGGGAAAAAAAAACACTGACATTTGGAGAGCAACCGCTTTACTCACCTCTCGCGGGGAGTCACAGCTTGTGTCATCTGCTTCATCTAGAGAAGGTAAATGACAGGAAATGGGTCATTTGTACTGATTTAACACGAGGCTTACGAAGGATCTTCATTTGCGGCTTTTATTACTTTTCCCTGGCACGCATGTTTAAAGTTGAAGTGCCTTCAAAGACTGCCATCTGGAAGTTATTTTAGTTGCAGTCATGCTTCCCCGCCCTCCCCCCATCAAGACTCACATGACAGTAAAAAATAATAACTGTTTCATTTTCAGTTGATTTTTCATCAAACGTCTTTCACATCAAATCAGCACCAGCAAAGAAATAAATACATCAACGTGTTCAAAATACAGTGGAACCTCAAAACTTTCAGGAAGAGTTTCTGAAAAACTGCCTCAAAAGTTGGACAAAATTGTAGAGAACCGCCGTGTGAAACATCAGCACATCTCATGAGGCTTCAGCTAAAGCTAACATTACTAAAAGTGCATACAGTGCAAGAACCAGATTTTCGAGAACATGATTTTAAAAATACCTTCATTGATCTTAATGATAGGTATGGGAAAAGAGTAGTGATAGATCAATGTGGTTTTTTTTTCCAGAACCGATACAGAGTATTAGAACTGACATTTGGAGCAGATATTCATTTGCAGTCAAAAGGATACTATTGACATCAAATGTTTTTCATTGTAAAAACACTTAATTTAACTTAATTAAGTTTTCCAAAATGTCAATATAAGTGAAATTTTTGTGTTTGTTTTCAGTTCTAACAAAAACAAAGAGTCAGGACATTCCAATGATCTTAACTCTGATGCAGTGCTAAAATAGCCAAAAAGCATTTACGCTTTATTGGTATGTTTTCGAATTAGGGTTGTTGTCCCGATCCGACTGACAAGATCGGAAATCTGGGCCAATCGCGTGATTTTCAGCTGAAGCAAATCAGATTTTTATTCTGATAAAGAAGGGCACCCGCAAATCATTTGACTGCATTATACACAAGTACAGAGAGAAAAAAAGCTGTTTTTTAAGGATGATTTTGGGAGCATATTACACACAAGTGCGTGTTATTCATTGGCACTTGTTTTATACACTTGAATGAAAGGTAACAGAGTTAAAGCATCACTTGTAATATTGCCTGTTCAGTTAATTGATAATAAAGGTTTTTTACGATGACTCGGGAACTACAAATAAGTGAAATACGGTTTCGTTTGGCTTTGAAAGTCCCACTGTATCGCCACATGCCTTTTCACTCAAAACAATACCCTTATTCCTGTCGTTATGCTTTAGTTTCCGACGCCCACGTTTCTTGCGAGGGGAAGGGGAGGGCTCCAGCTCCCCCGGCAGAGTTGAGGGGTCAGAGGGGTCAGACGTTGCCATCTCCTGGAAAACAGATGGCGCAATCTGCCTGAGTAACCCGCTGCTGGTCACGATTCATCAAAAGACATCTTAATTGCACACACACACACACATACACACAAATGTACACACATCACACTACATACAGTACATAAAACTCATATATGGAGTAGCTGCAATACTTGCACGCCAATTAGTCTGCCCTTGTTAGAACGCGGAGACTTGCATATCCAGCAGCGTGTGTAATAAACACCCAGACTGCCATAAACACAATACACACTAGTGAGATAAGAAAGGGGGGGTAATTTGGGTAGTGTAATCATTAATGAGCACATGTGTAGGATATTTTTGCTTTAAAGAATAACCACTTACTGAAATACATTTAATTAACTTGACTTCATTTAATAATCATATAAAAGACAACAAATGTTGCAAATTTGGAAAAAATTTGCCTCTTGCGGTCTTAGCGCTAAACTAATCTATAAGCCAATGATTTATTGATTAGCACCAGCATTAACCGTGCTAAACCCTAATCATGTTTCCTTCTAAAAGGCCAGAAGCAGTTTTATGTGTCGGATACAGACATGTAGTTAAAAAAAAAAAAAATGGAGGAGGGGCTGGTAATGCCAAGTTTGTACTTCAATGCTGGTGAGTGCTAACAAGCTGAAAGAGGCTGTAATGAGCAGGTGAGAGGACACATAAAAAAAAAAAAAGGCATAAACCTCGACTAAAAGGGCCTCGGGACTACACCAGCTCACACGATTATACAAAGTCCAATTGCAGACACAAAGTGGACATATTTCGGTGATAGTGTCCTTAAGCACACCACATACGCACGATATATTTTCTTGCTAATGGTTGATGTTCCCCCAATGCAGAATAAATGCATGCAAGAGTTATTATTTGCCACTACATCGACTCCATTACGCTAATGCTGTTTAATTAAGATTCTAAAACGAGAGCTGGGAACACACCTTGCTTGAATGGAAATAGCAAAAATATCAAATGTTAACACACCACCAGGCATTCATTCAAATGACGGTGAATTAATAACAAGGTTAAATAAATTCACAGAGTAAATTCGTCATGGGTAGTAAAAAAAAAAAAAAACTACAAAAAAACTGATAACATAACTTCAACACTAGGCAAATTAAAGTTACGTCAAATTCAACCGCTGGCTAAGCAAAATTAAAATAAAATGTTAAAAATGAAATAACTTAGCTCAAATCAAATCAATACACAGGCAATAAAAAGGATGGATAACTGTAAAATGGTTTTGTCATTTGCGTCTCAATTAGTTGAATATCATCAAGTGCCTTCGTCGTGAGCACACGGCAAATATCGTTTGAACCCCCAGGAGGGCATTAAAGCTGCATTAAGCAATTTCCCACTTATTAGGAATCATGAACGCAGCGGTAGGTTGCTGTAGAACATGAGCTGATCTAGCTAGTAGGTAGCAAACAACTGACTACTTACTCATTCAGAGAGGAACGCGGACTTTTCCACTGCAGTCGTCTGTGAAATGTAAGCGCATGGCGGGCCTGGTTCCCCGATTCCTGAAAAAATCTCGGGTTGTTTGTTTGGATTTCTATATGTTCCGACGGTCTTCCAACTAGCCTCGTGGGAAAGTGGATTTTGTGAGGAAAAATGTTAAACCACAATAACAATATAGTTGTATTATATTGTATTACATTCGAGTTAATACTGTATATTGCATTGTTTAATTGCTTGATGCAGCTTTAACATTCAACTCAAGTAATTTCATTTGCTCTACCCAGAGATCATCCACTATAACAGCATCCTCAAATTGAGCAGTGTCACAAAACACACACTGTGTCGACACTCTTATAGCTGTAACATATTCATTATTTTTCTTCCTTCTGGCTAAGAACCTCATTGTCAACTAAATGTAAACAAAAGACAGGAAACAAAACAATTTTATAAACGTTATCTAATAAACAGCTATTAAATGAAATGCATTTGAAAGTCAAAATAAAGTCAATAAATATGGAGGTGGTTATTTACACACGAAAAAAATATATTGAAAACTTTATTTTTTATACAAACACCATTGTGTAAAATGTAAATAAAAACAGAACAAAATTATTTGTAAATCCTATAATTAATTGAATAGAATACAAAAGACAATCTATTAATAGTAATTGGGGTTCGTACCAATGCCTCAATTTCTGCTTTGCAAGAGTATTTTGTTGCCAGCACTTAAAAAAATGTGAAGAAAACAAGCCCACCTGCATTGTTTTGACCATGAAGATAGCGATCATAAACTTTAATCACTACCTCACCAAACTGACAGTCCTGTCGTCGCCTAATCTGGCAGCACCTGCCTTAAAGCACTGAAACATACTTAGGTGTCAACTTTGTGTGTGAGCGTGTGCATGCGTGTGTGTGTTCATGTGTGCATGTCTGTGCATGCATGTTTCACTCAACTTTTATTGAGGTGATTAAACGAAATACATCTACAAAACGAAAATAAAATATATTATTATTATTATTATTATTATTATTATTATTATTATAAAATATATTGTACGTGAAGCATTTCTAGTTGTACTGACGTGTATTATCCTTGTAAGAGAAAAAATATACTGTGCAGGGGTCAATGTTTTCATATACACAGAAAATATAAATCACCGGATGTACTTTTCGATATATTTGAACTTGTATGGTTCAAAATAAAGATGTCATCTTACTCTCACTGGGAACAGTTCTTCAACACAGTAAAAAAAAAAAAAAAAGGAAAGACAAGATGCCTTGATTAATTTCAAAGCAGAACATCCAAAGAAACTTTACAGTAAAAGTTAATGGAAGTCATCTTATGTTATACTGCAACATCTCCAATCAATTAGATCAAGCCAGACTGATCTGAGACTCTTCTGGTCTAAAAGCACTGCCTCAAATGGAGAACACGTGCATAAAAACACCACATGGGCAACATGTGACACAGAAAAAGACCGAGAAGACGGAAGGTGTCCTTTACCTTCACCTTATGGAATTAAGAGCAGCACTGCAGCGACTAAAGAAATCAAAATTCTGAATAGGACCAACCCAACAACAAACTTTATACCTGGCTAACATACATTAGCCATCCCCAATTAGCGTCCCGTGCGCGAGACAAGCCAAGGTGTCGACTCTGTGACATTTTTGTCATAACCGAGCATGAGGAGTCCAACAAGTAGCTCGTCAGAAATAGCTCAATGCTGCCATTTGGGCCACGGGAGATAGCTAGCGTTAGCTTAGTCGCTCGTCGCCAGGAAAGGATTAGCACGTTCAAGCTTCCCTAAAGCAGCCACTTTCAAAGCGGGAAAAGAGGGAATGGATTGGAAAGTGGTGACTGTTTCACTGGAGGACTTATTCATTTTAAATAAGGGGTTAGGATTTTTTTTTTGTTTTAAGCTGTAAAGGTCATTCCACCTGCTGGTGTTTTGTTATGGGGAGCTAGCAGTTGGCTAACGTGCACAGTCACCCGTATCTAAAATAAGAAAATGTTTACTTCATGTATCAAATTTCCTTCCGTTTTACAATTTAAATACCATATTCAGTCATCTAATGTGCTAAAACTCGTCAACGAGAATTAAAAAATTTTTTTTAAAAAGATTGACATCACGTATCATCATCTTAGGAGAGGAAACAGCACAGGAACTTTCTGGACATTTGTGCTACAGTTCAATAAACTGCAACATTGTGTGCATGCTTGAGCGAGACAAGCCCACGCTTAGCCCGCCCACTTGGTTAGACAGCAAAACATGATCGAACCTGCTCCCTGGTACACATGACTGCACTTGGTACATACGTGTATGACAGGTTGGCAGCTGGCTCAGTCTTTGTTTTTGATTACGAGTGTTTAATCAGCTGTACTGACTTGACAAACACACAATACACATGGGAGAGGGAAAATGGGGGAAAAGACACAAACTTGCTTATATCCACATTAACTAATTATTTTGTCGACAGACAAAACATTTTTGTTTTCCAATCCCATTTTTGCTCAATGTTGAAATGTTTACCGTTACTGTACACTATTGTGAACGTAACTTTCAACCAGCATTTTCCCCGCCGCGGGTGGCAATTATGAGAGAGGAGGCCACTATTGGAGGATATTTGCTGTTTGGAATAACTTGAGGAGAGACAAACGTAAAACACAGAGATGAAAAAAGACGTAGAAGAAACCTTAAAATAATATGAATCTGATGACGAAATTATTGGAATGTCGAGGGTTTGAATTTGGAACTTGACTTCACACCACAGAAGATGATCATGTTCTGTACTACGAACAAAAAAAAAGTCATTATTTGGGAAAAAAAAAACCATGTCATTTGTAGTCTATAAAACAGTAATTGCTTGATACAAACTTCACTTGATGCACTTTTTTGTTTGGAACGAAACATAGCATGTAACGTTGACAGTGCCGAGCAAACACAGAACACGACAATCGCAATCAGCTCAGTGCCAACCTTCACTCGCTGCTCACATCAGCTCTCAACACAACCCCCCCCCCCCCCAGCCCCCCCCCCCCCCCCCCGAAAAAAGTCAGCGATCATGCTTCTCTTTCAAAGACAAAGAGAGAGTGAGGTGACAAGATTCACTCACTGTCTGCCGATTATTTTGGACAAAGGAGAAGGCAATCAGCAGCAATTGCATTTGAACGGTCACACAATCAAATTGAAACAGGAAAGCAAAACAGTTTCTATTTTGAAAAAAAGTATTGAGTATTAAGGCCATATTCTGGTAGACCGCGCTACACCTCGACGAGTGACCAAAAGTAGACTAGATTTTAGACAGGCTAAAACCAGGTCTAAGTTGGGGCGCAGGTGGTGAAAAGTGATTTGATGGAGGCGCAGGTAGACAGGTGTGGTGGATGTACAATAATTGATTTCCACTGGCCGGGAGTCAACCAATGGCGTAGTATAAATTCTACCTGCGCTAGTCTTGCAACATAGCAAAACAAAGACAACTCCCCATCATGCGCACAGTTGCATTGCACCGGCACGAAAATAGGGCCCTTATATGGTTGGTGCTCAGCAATGCCAGGAATGCAGGAAATACATCCACGCTAATTATAAGTTTCAACAGGTCCCGTGCCAAACAATGACTTCCCCCTCAAGATTGTCAAATAGTGACACGCTCTAAATGTTGCCACCTTTCGCGGCTGTATGAGACATCATCTCCAATAGTGTCAACAAGATCGGACACTGCGGGCCTCAGCAAAGCATCAGAACAGGATCAAAAAAGTGGTGATTGCGGAGTAAATCCATTTTATAGGCTTGGCGCGAGGCCGATGAAAGCAGATCGTACTCACAGGAAGAAAGGGTTTGCGTTTCCTGCTTGGACGGCCCACTCGCCGCTTGTTTGGAGGGCTCCCAACAGTCGCCTCCTCTGGACTCTCCTGGTCGGCTCCATCTTCAATCTGGTCAATATAAATAGGTCATGTTAAAACACCGCAGTAAATAGCGGCACTGCATACTGTACTGTTGCCAATAGAGGAGCAAGCTGCGTCTTTGGAATTTGTTTGGATTGAGTTTGAGTCGCTTCCCTTTTATGTCATAATTTGCTCCTGCTGTGTCATGCATTGAGATTCTTGCCAGCTCTTGTATTCTAAGCAGCTGCGTCTTATGATGTAGTTTTCTACTTTCCGCTAAAATGTAGGTGAAGCATTACGTGTAGTATGTGTCAACACGATTTACCTCTGTTATAGGTTCAAGTAGCTTGTTAAGTTTTGGTACATTGATAAAACAATTCTTCAGTTCCTGATCATCTCTTGCTACTTTTGGGTCAACATAAACTTTTTATTTTATTTTATTATTGTCTATTATTATATATTATATTTCTATTTCCGTACATAGAAAGCTGATATCTTCATCATAATTTTTTTTTTTTTGCGAAAAAACTAGCCTAATTTCATACTTGTTGATTGTTGACCTCATGACCTTTCCATGGACATTTTATGGTAGGTCTCTGCTTTTCCTCTTCCTTCTTGGACATTTTTAGGTGTTTAAAACAAGTTTTTCGTCTACCTTTCATTTTTCCAACAACTTTAAAAATGTTGACTGTTTAATTATTATTTTTTTTATTTAATCATTAATTCATTTGAAGAATATTTTCTCTAAAAAAATATATATATATATATTATTATTTTTTTTATGTAATCATTAATTCATTTGAAGAATATTTCCCTAAAAAATAAATATGTAAACAAATATTAATTTCTTTTTTTTTTTTAAGAGTTCGACAGGGAGCCACAGGAGAGGCACTAAAGAGCCACATGTGGCTCTAGAGCCGCAGGTTGCAGACCCCTGGAATAGTGTGACCCACTTTGTTTTCTTATCTTGTGCATTTAACGCTATTTGGTCCTTGGTAACATCTTGCAACCGGAGAGCATGCACAGGACTATGATCTAATTCCAAGGCAGTCTGACCATACAGATGCAAGATAAATTCAATTTCCGATCGAGCTTGTATGAAATGTGATTTATGATGACTTCAGCTCGACTATCGTGTTGACATCAACGTCAACATCCTGGTTTCAGTCAGACTAACGGCGTTTTCCATTTGCTCCCTTTCCCTGCTTCCGCTACCGGACCCTGCTTTGCAGTGACAGGAGAGCGGTTGCTGAGGTGCAGAAACTGCTTAGCAACTGTCTCCGACAGGACCGCCGCCGCCGCCGCGCTGACTAAACGCTCTGGTGTCACTTCCTGGATGATCATTCAGTACGGCGAACGGCTAGTAATGCCTGGCTGCCGAATATGGCAGTCGTGTCTGAGTGGACGGAATATTGGGAGCCTGACAAGTGCAAAGGAAACCGTTTTAAGCGACATATTGAGAGGCCCGCTCAACCGTGTCAATGTTAGCGAGGGTCAAAGAGCACAAACACACAGACTGGCCATTCTGTTCCTATATCTTTGGTGGTCTATTTCCGACTCGTGGCGGGTTATTTTAGGCTGCAGCAGTTGCTAAGCAACCAGACTGCAAGCCGGGAGGGAAGAGGAGGATCCCATCAGCATCAGACAGCCTGTCCTCTTTCTCTCGCTTTCCACATCCACACCTAACTTACTCTCTCCATTTTCCTTTCGAGCATTGTGTCCTCCCCTCTCTCTCTCTCTCTCTCTCTCTCTCTGCGCTCCTGAATTATT
Source organism: Leptonotus elevatus (assembly GCF_054856555.1). Lineage (NCBI taxonomy): Eukaryota > Metazoa > Chordata > Actinopteri > Syngnathiformes > Syngnathidae > Leptonotus > Leptonotus elevatus. The sequence continues at coordinate 13,803,921 of NC_141256.1, read as the reverse complement.
ATGTACTGTTTCTATTTACGATTTCAGTTATCAAAAATTTTCAAATATAGAACTTATTCCACACGGTAGGAATAATTGAGATTTGAAACAACAAAGGCAAAGTCATCCACAATAAATAGTCTTAAACTAATTGCGAGACAGCACAGTAGGCTAAACAGGAGGAAGTTGTAAATTATACAGCTACAATATAATCAGATTATAATGAACATCCACAGGTGGATTCATCCACCTTTATCTGCAATGCTGAGATTTATTTCACTACTCACAAACGATGCGGATTCTGCCAATTTACATCTTTATCATCGGTGCTGCGTTTACATTGCAGATTGTATTACTTCCTGTTCTTCTAAATATGCACAACACAGTGCGTGTGAATGCAAAGAGTTATTTGTATTAAAAGCAAACATGGTGAAGCAGAATTTCGGTGTTAGGCTGCGCACAAATGGAATGAGGAGTCAGCAAATGCTTTTAAATACAGGTTAAAAAATAGTTTTTTTTCACGGGGTGGGGGCGGGGGTATAGCGAGAAGTGTTTCATTTGCATGAGACAGAATTAACGCTTCATAACAGGCAGATTTCGAGGCTAAAGAAGAGATTTTGACAAAAGCATGTCCCATAGAAGACGCCTGGGAAGTATTTTAATTTGTGGGAATAAAATACACTTGTAGAGTAACAATAAACTATACATTATTCTTACCGCGTCGTTGGAGGTTTTGTTTTCGGGTGTCTGGGGCAGTTGGGCGACTGCAGGACTGTTGGACGGCATGACGAAAGCAATTTTACAAAGTTAAAAAATAAAAACGTAGAAAATCAAAGTCCCTCAGAAGCAGCTGGTGAGTCGTCATTCAAACTGCCCCTCAAACTGTCCGGCAATCACTCGGTCACTCAGTCCTCCCTTCTCCTAAAGAGCAGAGAGAAAACGTACAAAACACGAGTGAATAAAACAGCAAGATTGCGTCGATAGAAGATTTTTGGCCATGTGAAAATGTGATCTAATTTTCAGAGTTCAAATACGTTTGAACTTTTCCTCACCTGATCTGGTGCCTCTGCAAAATCTCATTTGCATCCCTCCATTTTTCTTAGCGCTTGTCCTCATTAGGGGGTCAGCTGGAGCCTGCAATGACCACAGATAAGATGATCATTTGTTAGAAAATGTTAACTCAGTACACTAAAATCCATCCAACCATTACTTTTCCACACACGTTTCAATTACGATTTTTGGGTGTGCGATTTGATTCGGAATCGATTTTCAATTAAGAACGATTTTTGATTCAAAATGATTTGATTGACAATGATTTTTGCTTCAATTTATAGATATTCAAGGAATCGTAATGATCTACTCCAGTCTGACTCGCTAATGCTAATTAGTGCGCTACTCGTGGCACTTTTATCACTCAAAAGAACGGCTCCACGCTGCAAAAAAAAAACAACTTTTATTGGAATAACTTGATCGTGATTTTTTCCTTCTACTCTCTAATGTGGCTACAACTTAACAGTGTATCAGACCGTGTGGAACCACACTGCCCCTAAGTGGCCAAATCGGGTACAACATGAACAGCGCTCCCAATAAATGCACACACAAACAAAAGGAAGACAGCATAAAATTATTTAAATAAAATTGATTTTGGGACATTTAAAATCGATTCCGAATCGTACTAAATAAGAATCGTGATTCTTATGAGAATCCATTTTTTTTCTCACACCCCTAATTATTAACCTCACATGCGTGTTTTGGGACTGTGGGAGGAAGCGGGAGTATCTGGGGGGAAAAACACACAAGCATGCAAGAACATGTTAACTCCACACAGAAAAGGACTGAGCTAAGATTCAAACCCAGGACCTCTTGGCTGAGATGCAGACATGCTAACCACTAGCGTACCGTGCTGCCATCTTGCTGGGCTTACTTCTGATGTGCTGCCAACATCACGTCATTGCTACCATCTGCAAGTACTACCGCAATCCAGGAGTGTGATGCAAGATCTATCAATGCCGGACTTTTAACGTGAAGACTAAAACGAAATCAAAACGCTTGATTTATAAATCCTGCAGTACATGTGTGTGAGTTTCCTGGCGTTGTTGTGGAGTACAGTGTGTCACTCCTCACACTGTTGCCTTACATCAGCCTGCACTGTAAAGACAGTCAGGCAGCGGGCCAGCGGAAAACCATGGGTGGAAACTTTGCAGAAAAGGGTGTACAATAACCATACAACACCCCAAGGGTCTTGCTGCTCAATCTGCAGGCCAACTCCTTCCTCCAAGTAAATTTGATGTTGGTCACACACACACGCACACGCACACGCACACACATGCACAGACGCCACAGGCCTATAGAAAGTGTATGGGACAGAAGTTGTTCCAGCTGTATTGCCAGCGGGTTTTTAAATTAGACTCCTGTCAAAGGTCCAAGCACAAGCCTGAACTGGTGGGAGAAGAAAGAAAGAAATTGTTGCCAGAGGGGTGGGAACCCCTTAATTGATAAGTCAAGGTGGGAAGAAGTAGCTGCTGAAAGAAATAGGTCATAAAAAGAGTTGTCTAAAAGCGCAACAATATGTATATATTTTTTTTTTTTATTGAAGAGCTATTTCATTAGCTGTATGTTCATGTTAATTTGAAAAACGCATATAAATATTATACATGAATATTTATTAAATATACTATTACTACTACTATTACTAATAACAATAATAATAAATATTTTAAATATATAAAAATTAATAAATATTTAAAAAGTTGCACAAGTTACATTTGTGTTAAAACGTATTTAAAATTGGCATAGATTATTGTTAGGATTCAATTTTGAATAATTTAAACCTTTAAATAAATATGGTTTATTACTTCAATCGATTAATGACTAAAAATAAAAAATAAAATAATAAAAATCGAGATTTTATTTTTTGGGCCATATCGCCCAGCCCTACAGTCAAGCTAATAACAAATAAACAAAAGTCTTTATAATATTTTACAAAGATATACAGTGGGACAAGTCGTGCTTACGCATTGTCCGTAGAAACTTTTACTTTATAAGCGCATGCCGGAAATGTAGTTGAGTCCTTACGCTAGCATGACATACTCCATCTTTATGACAATTAATATTAGGAGCGACCTCAAGCGGCCTTTAGCCGGTGATTTATCCAAAACAAAAAAAACAAAAAAACTGCATCTAATCCCGGCGTGATGCTGGAAGACGGTCACAAACATGGGCTTGTTTGTGTGTCTGTGTGTGGCGGCGATAAGCTTTGCTAGGTCAGGTAAAACACATACACGCGCGTTTGGACCGAATGCACCCGTTCACCCCGGAGGCGCGTCCCCGTATGCTCGCTCGCTCGCCGCGGAGTCGACGGTTCGGCTCGACTCGCTCATGTGTCTCCGTTAATGTGCCGCTGGGTTAAAAGGGGACGGCTCGCGTTCCGGTTTAATGTTACCTGGCGGTGTCGGCGGGAGGCGGTTTACGCTCTGTTGGAAGATGTTAGCATTACAGCCCCCCCATATTTGATTTGACATTCCTCCCACCCTCCCCGAAAGAGAAAAAAACTCCCAAGTTCACTCTCAGGCTTCGCGCACAGCTCCAGCCCGCCACCGTTTCGTTGCAATGACTATCCGAGGTGGTTGTGTTTCTAACAAAAGGCAAACAGCTGCTAGGCCAAAATGTAATCATTGTATTTACCGTATCGTCCGACCCTGACGGCCGTCGTTTTCCCCTCCTCGCTCTCTCTCTCTCACTCTCACTCCCTCCCTCGCCCTCTACCGGGTCTTCTCCGTCCGCTGCTGTCTCGCGCACCCCCGCCTGCTTCCGTCTCCCTCTCGCGCGCGCCGCAGACGCTGCAGCACCGGCGATGGTCTCCGCGGGGTCCTAAAGCCGGCCGGTCTATGGGTCTTCGAGCATGTTGTGTTTTAACTATCCGGTTCAATTAATGGCTGAAAAAGCCATCACCGTCGTGCAAAGGTGGGGAGTGCCGACGGAGTGGGTGCCCCCAAGCCATCCATGCACCTGACAGCCTCCATCCAGATGAAAATATTTAATTGTCTTTTTATAAATCATCGATGATCGTTGACTTGTTCAAACCTCAAGTGGTCACCTGTTATTGTTGTATGGATACACATCAGTCTTTTATAAAATGTTCTCAATACATTTATTAATTACAGTATGTACATAACATTAACAACAGGACAATATTATTATCATTAGCATGTCTTAAACTGCAATCTTCAGTCCACCTCTTCAATGGTGGGCCCCTGGGAGCCGGCCTGGGCCTGCCCCCCACAGTCTCCCTTCGGCCCCGCCCCCTGATACAACTTGCTGATGATTGGCTGGCACACTCGTTCAAGCTCTTTTTGCTTGTCCTGGAACTCGTCCTTTTCTGCCAGCTGGTTGCTTTCCAGCCAGTTGAGGGTCTGCTCACACTTGTCCATGAGCGTCTTCTTGTCCTCCTCACTCAACTTGGCCGCCAGCTTCTCGTCCTGTACGCTGCTCTTCACATTGAAGGCGTACGACTCCAGGGCGTTCTTGGCGTCGATCTTGTCCCGCTGCAGATCGTCCTCAGCTTTGTACTTCTGGGCGTCGTCCACCATTTTCTCGATATCCTCTTTGCTGAGACGGCCTTTGTCATTGGTGATGGTGATCTTGTTCTCCTTGCCGGTGCTTTTGTCCACCGCCGCCACGTTCAGGATGCCGTTGGCGTCCACGTCGAAGGTGACCTCGATCTGCGGCACGCCTCGGGGAGCCGGCGGGATTCCGCTTAGGTCAAACCGTCCCAGCAGGTTGTTGTCCTTAGTCATGGCTCTCTCACCCTCGAAGACCTGGATGAGGACGCCCGGCTGGTTGTCGGCGTAGGTGCTGAAGATCTGCGTCTGCTTGTTGGGGATGGTGGTGTTGCGTTTGATGAGCGCGGCCATGACTCCTCCGGCCGTCTCGATGCCCAACGACAGAGGCGCCACGTCCAGCAGCAGCAGGTCCTGGACGTTGCCCGAGGTGTCCCCCGTGAGGATGGCGGCCTGGACGGCGGCGCCGTAAGCCACCGCCTCATCCGGGTTAATGCTTTGGTTCAGCTCCTTGCCGTTGAAGAAGTCCTGCAAGAGCTTCTGGATCCTGGGGATCCGCGTGGAGCCGCCGACCAGGACCACCTCGTGGATCTGGCCCTTGTCCATCTTGGCGTCCCTCAGGGCTTTCTCCACGGGCTCCAGAGTTCCCCTGAACAGGTCGGAGCACAGCTCCTCAAAGCGAGCCCTGGTGATGGAGGTGTAGAAGTCGACGCCCTCAAAGAGGGAGTCGATCTCCAGGTTGGCCTGGGAGCTGGAGGACAATGTCCTCTTTGCCCTCTCGCAGGCGGTGCGCAGCCTCCTCAAGGCCCTTTTGTTCTGGCCGATGTCCTTTTTGTGCTTCCTCTTGAACTCGGCCACAAAGTGCTCCACCATGCGGTTGTCGAAGTCCTCTCCGCCCAGATGCGTGTCTCCGGCGGTGGCTTTGACCTCGAAGATGCCGCCGTCGATAGTCAGGATGGACACGTCGAAGGTGCCGCCACCCAGGTCAAAGATGAGGACGTTACGTTCCCCGGACTGGCCTTTGTCCAGACCGTAGGCGAGGGCGGCCGCTGTGGGCTCGTTGATGATCCTCAGGATGTTCAGTCCTGCGATGACGCCCGCGTCTTTGGTGGCCTGCCGCTGGGAGTCGTTAAAGTAGGCAGGGACCGTGACCACGGCGCTGGACACCGGTTGGCCCAGGTAGGCCTCAGCAATCTCCTTCATTTTGACCAACACCATGGAGGAGATCTCCTCCGGGTTGAATTCCTTGTCCTCCCCTTTGTACTGCACCTGGATTTTGGCCTTCTCTCCATCAGCGAGCACCTTGAAGGGCCAGTGCTTCCTGTCCGCCTGCACCACCGGATCATCGAACCTCCTTCCGATCAGCCGCTTGGCGTCAAACACCGTGTTGCTGGGGTTCAACGCCACCTGGTTCTTGGCGGCGTCGCCAATGAGCCTCTCGGTGTCGGTGAACGCCACGTAGCTGGGCGTGGTCCTGTTGCCCTGGTCGTTGGCGATGATCTCCACTTTGCCATGCTGGAAAACACCCACGCAGGAGTACGTGGTGCCCAGGTCGATGCCAATCGCAGTGCCTTTCGCTGAGACCATTTTGTTTTGTAGTCTGTCAAGATGCTCGTCTGTGAGGACGACAAATTACAGCAACACTTTTAAAAAATCATTCGTCCATGTTCACAACACTTCAACCTCATTAGGAAGTCTTCAATGAGCCTAACATTGATTGTGGGAAGATGCCGAAAAACATGATAAATATGACAACATTATTTGTTTAATATTACAACATGATGAATATCCCAGGCTAAATAAGAAAACATTCAACAGGATGCTGTCTACATGGCAACATTCCCAAAAGTTTATCCAAATACAAAACAAAAGTTAAAGAGTCCTTTCCAGAAAATAAAATTGTCAACTTACATTTAAAAGTGCTCTGTAAGTGCTCTGTGATGTCTCTGGCTCTCGTGGCTCTCTTGTGATTTCTTGTGGATCTTGTTCTTGTCTCCTCGACTGTGCCTCAGCTGCTTTTATGCTCGCCGAGCTGTCACTCTGGACGCTTCCAGACGTTTCCCCATCAAGTGACATCACCAACAAAACAACTTCCTGTTGGTGATTTCAGAATAAAATAAAACTGTTCGTGGAATATGGGCAATTGTATGGCAGATGAAGGAATTCGCTCTTATTGTGAAGGCAAGGACGGATCACAAGAATAACCAGCAACGTAAGCTTCATCCAGAACGCTCTGGAATCTTCGCGATACAGCGAGAACTGTAGAGTCTCGGCTCGAGTTGAGCGCACAGAGGATTTTGAGGGTTATATTTGTCCTAAGCAAACTATATGTGTGTGTGTGTGTATATATATATATATATATATATATATATATATATATATATATAATGTAGTAATGTATTTTAACGTTTTTATTGTGGTACTTGGAAACTTACGTTTTTTGTTTTGTTTTGTTTTTGGTAAGTTTGAGAACTAAGAAGCAGGGGGGGAAAAAAAGTTTTTTTATTCTTTAAAATAAAAAATAAAAAAACTATTTATTGAATTACTATACACATAAATGAATTAGATGTATAATTTCATTGGTTAAATTGCATCAAATTTACACACATACATTTGATAAACATTTTTTTCACATTTCATAATAGTCTTGTTACATTAAAGATGTCAGACGCAAAAATAAACTATACGCCTAGACTTGACTCAAATGTTCTCGCTGCGTCGCCTCAATGCCAGTGTTCTGCCAACAGGAAGTTGTTTTTTTGGTGATGTCACTTGATGGGGAAACGTCTGGAAGCGTCCAGAGTGACAGCTCGGCGAGCATAAAAGCAGCTGAGGCACAGTCGAGGAGACAAGAACAAGATCCACAAGAAATCACAAGAGAGCCACGAGAGCCAGAGACATCACAGAGCACTTACAGAGCACTTTTAAATGTAAGTTGACAATTTTATTTTCTGGAAAGGACTCTTTAACTTTTGTTTTGTATTTGGATAAACTTTTGGGAATGTTGCCATGTAGACAGCATCCTGTTGAATGTTTTCTTATTTAGCCTGGGATATTCATCATGTTGTAATATTAAACAAATAATGTTGTCATATTTATCATGTTTTTCGGCATCTTCCCACAATCAATGTTAGGCTCATTGAAGACTTCCTAATGAGGTTGAAGTGTTGTGAACATGGACGAATGATTTTTTAAAAGTGTTGCTGTAATTTGTCGTCCTCACAGACGAGCATCTTGACAGACTACAAAACAAAATGGTCTCAGCGAAAGGCACTGCGATTGGCATCGACCTGGGCACCACGTACTCCTGCGTGGGTGTTTTCCAGCATGGCAAAGTGGAGATCATCGCCAACGACCAGGGCAACAGGACCACGCCCAGCTACGTGGCGTTCACCGACACCGAGAGGCTCATTGGCGACGCCGCCAAGAACCAGGTGGCGTTGAACCCCAGCAACACGGTGTTTGACGCCAAGCGGCTGATCGGAAGGAGGTTCGATGATCCGGTGGTGCAGGCGGACAGGAAGCACTGGCCCTTCAAGGTGCTCGCTGATGGAGAGAAGGCCAAAATCCAGGTGCAGTACAAAGGGGAGGACAAGGAATTCAACCCGGAGGAGATCTCCTCCATGGTGTTGGTCAAAATGAAGGAGATTGCTGAGGCCTACCTGGGCCAACCGGTGTCCAGCGCCGTGGTCACGGTCCCTGCCTACTTTAACGACTCCCAGCGGCAGGCCACCAAAGACGCGGGCGTCATCGCAGGACTGAACATCCTGAGGATCATCAACGAGCCCACAGCGGCCGCCCTCGCCTACGGTCTGGACAAAGGCCAGTCCGGGGAACGTAACGTCCTCATCTTTGACCTGGGTGGCGGCACCTTCGACGTGTCCATCCTGACTATCGACGGCGGCATCTTCGAGGTCAAAGCCACCGCCGGAGACACGCATCTGGGCGGAGAGGACTTCGACAACCGCATGGTGGAGCACTTTGTGGCCGAGTTCAAGAGGAAGCACAAAAAGGACATCGGCCAGAACAAAAGGGCCTTGAGGAGGCTGCGCACCGCCTGCGAGAGGGCAAAGAGGACATTGTCCTCCAGCTCCCAGGCCAACCTGGAGATCGACTCCCTCTTTGAGGGCGTCGACTTCTACACCTCCATCACCAGGGCTCGCTTTGAGGAGCTGTGCTCCGACCTGTTCAGGGGAACTCTGGAGCCCGTGGAGAAAGCCCTGAGGGACGCCAAGATGGACAAGGGCCAGATCCACGAGGTGGTCCTGGTCGGCGGCTCCACGCGGATCCCCAGAATCCAGAAGCTCTTGCAGGACTTCTTCAACGGCAAGGAGCTGAACCAAAGCATTAACCCGGATGAGGCGGTGGCTTACGGCGCCGCCGTCCAGGCCGCCATCCTCACGGGGGACACCTCGGGCAACGTCCAGGACCTGCTGCTGCTGGACGTGGCGCCTCTGTCGCTGGGCATCGAGACGGCCGGAGGAGTCATGGCCGCGCTCATCAAACGCAACACCACCATCCCCACCAAGCAGACGCAGATCTTCAGCACCTACGCCGACAACCAGCCGGGCGTCCTCATCCAGGTCTTCGAGGGTGAGAGAGCCATGACCAAGGACAACAACCTGCTGGGACGGTTTGACCTAAGCGGAATCCCGCCGGCTCCCCGAGGCGTGCCGCAGATCGAGGTCACCTTCGACGTGGACGCCAACGGCATCCTGAACGTGGCGGCGGTGGACAAAAGCACCGGCAAGGAGAACAAGATCACCATCACCAATGACAAAGGCCGTCTCAGCAAAGAGGATATCGAGAAAATGGTGGACGACGCCCAGAAGTACAAAGCTGAGGACGATCTGCAGCGGGACAAGATCGACGCCAAGAACGCTCTGGAGTCGTACGCCTTCAATGTGAAGAGCAGCGTACAGGACGAGAAGCTGGCGGCCAAGTTGAGTGAGGAGGACAAGAAGACGCTCATGGACAAGTGTGAGCAGACCCTCAACTGGCTGGAGAGCAACCAGCTGGCAGAAAAGGACGAGTTCCAGGACAAGCAAAAAGAGCTTGAACGAGTGTGCCAGCCAATCATCAGCAAGTTGTATCAGGGGGCGGGGCCGAAGGGAGACTGTGGGGGGCAGGCCCGGGCCGGCTCCCAGGGGCCCACCATTGAAGAGGTGGACTGAGGATTGTAGTTTAAGACATGCTAATGATAATAATAATGTACTGTTGAAAATCATCATGTTGTTAATGTTATGTACATAATTAATACATTTGTTAAAATGCTTTAAGTCTGATGTGTGTGTTTGACCGGACGTTCAGGAAACTCCGGAAATTCCCAATGGCAACCCAGTTCTTAAGTCTCTACTCTTAAATTAATCTCTTTACTTGGTCAAATTAGGCTTAATAAAATTTCTTTCTATTTTTTTTTTTTTTTACATTAAAAAATAAAAATAAAAAATATTACCTTGTCGTCCATTCACCCTGAAAAACATTTAAACATGAAACACCATCTATCAGGTTGAACAACAGTCAATAATCAAAAACAGCCTCTTTTAGATACATTAATCACATCATTATTGATTTGTTGACACCTCGAAACGAAGCCTAAACTCACTTTGACCTCCGGGATGGAAACACACACATGAGCCGGCACATCCAGGGTCGTACCTAGACCGAGTTCAAAAGGTGGTGACAGGTTATTTATGGCTGCTGCCGCAGTTTCACGGAAAACAGGCGACAACAATGGATTGCATTCAGTTTATAGTTTAAGGGCTTCAGTTTTGTGTCTTTGTCGCAAACAGTCATGACCTTTTGGGGCAAGCTCATGGGAAAAGTGAGATCAGCACTAAATCAAGGAAAATCCTTGATTTAAGTGTGGCCTTCTAAATTGAACAGCTATGAATAATTTCTCGCCCCGCTCGTATAAGAGACAGAACACACTGGACCGAGTTTGATGATAAATAGAATTTATTGCAAATCAAACACAGCTCACACATGTTCAGCGCTGACGGCATTTACAGTTTCAAGTAAGGATGTGTCCACTTCTGTCAGTGTTTCCTAAGCGCTCCTCACAGAGGCCATTTGGATATGTCGTAGCAGAGGACACGCGTGTGAAAGATGACATTAACTCATTCACTGCCATTGACGGCTATAAACGTCAAAAATTCATTTGAACTATTTCTATTAGTTAAATTTTTTTCTACTTTTGTTAACAAGAGTGTGAAAACCTAGGTAAAAAATATTGTACATTTAGAACAGATATAAAATTTGGGATTAATCGTGAGTTAACTGGTGAAGTCATGCGATTAATTACAATTAAAAAAAAATTAATCGCCTGACGAGATAATTAATAAAAATTAGGGGCGTCAGGCGATTACAATTTTTTATCGTAATTAATCGCATGACTTCAATAGTTAACTCACGATTAAGCACAAATTTTACATCTGTTCTAAACGTACAATAAAAAAATTCAAGGTTTTCATACTCTCGTTAACAAAAGTAGAAAAAAAAAGTTAAACTAATAGAAATTGTTAAATAATGATTTTTTTTTAACGTTTATAACCGTCAATGGCAGTGAATGCGTTAATAACGATGATCCTGTTCTATTTAAGGTGTTAGCGCAATTTCCGGTGAGTCACAGATCTGGGCCAAGGAGCAGGACTATCATACATGCTAATGAGTGCCTGCAATGACACGAGGAAATGGCTGCTGCCGATGAGAGCACTGCATATAATTCACATGCGCACTGGAACGTCAAAACAATTGCTGCAAATGATCCGTCAGTCGCTTGATGCTGGGAGATTTACAAGACCGCTGCTTTAAATGACTGAACGGACACAAGCTTGGTTCTTTGGTTCAGTGTTTGCACACACAGCCAAGCGCTTGATGCTTTTGGTAACCGAAAATTGGCAGAGAACTGAATCGTTCTCGCAAATCCACTGCAATGTTCAGAAAGCTTGAAATGAAAAGGCAGTAAAGTAGCAAAGTGTGAGGAGTCATTTTGGACTGCGGACTTTAAGAATTATTCAGTCAATTGGAAGGCAGCAAGCTGAGTTTAAAGTGGAAGTCAGCCTTGAACATTTCTTGATAATAATAATATATGTGACCTCACTAGTCTAAACATGGCATTCTGATTAATATTACATTTGTGGAATATGAGTTATGAAGCATCCATCTCACTGGGCGGCCATTTTGCCACTTGCTGTCGACTGAAGATGACATCACAGTTGGTCAGGGCTCAGGCAACAACCAATCAGAGCTCACCTTTTTTCTGAAGCTGCGCTGTGATTGGTTGTTACCTGAGACCTGAGCAACATTGATGTCATCTTCAGTCGACAGCAAGTGGCAAAATGGCCGCCCAGTGAGATGGATAAAAACGGCTGGATTTGGATGATTAACTCATATTACACAAACGCAATATTAACCAGAATAACATATTTAGACTAGTGGGGCTGCATAGAACATATTGTCAAAATGTTTGGGGGGGGGGGGTTGACTTCCCCTCTAAGTATCAGTTAAAATAAGATTTTAATTTAATAGGACTTGATTAATAATAGGAGAATAGGATTTGTTTTTCGAAAAAGATTAAGGCAAGTTTAACACTTTTTCACTTCTGAGATCATGTCTCCTCTCACTTTGCTTTTGCATAAAATTACTTCTATTGAACCTCACACGCACCCACACACTAAAGTCTCTCAGTTCAGTACCAGGACAGACAGCCTGAGCTGCTAAAATACGAACACCTGCGGAGTTATTCACATCGCCGAAACACAGCAGCAAATGTCCCGCATAAGATTTATGTCTCAGCAGGGCCTGACCACTCTCATATACATCTCGACTCTCACAACAAATGATAACTGGCGAAAATCAAAGCAAAAATAAATAAATACAAAGCACACGGTGCTGAAACGTAATCATTTCATTTCTTCTCTGCTCTTTTTTAACAGTTGACCTTCTTTGTTTGCACTTTCCTCCGGAACTACATCCTGTTATATCCATCCTGAGAATTAAAGCTTCCTCACACATCTGCCTCCTCTTCACACACTCCTCTCACTTACTTGACCCTCTTTAAAAAAACACACACACAAAACCCCTCCCCCCCGCTAAAGCACTCACGCACACACGCTTGGGTACAAATCAGTAGGCTTCAGGTTTCTTGTTTAGCTAGGCTTGATTACGTCAAAAAAAAAAAAATAGAATCACAGTGGCAAGACAAACACTGATTCAGAGCTATACATCAGTAAATGGACTGGAGTTCGGTGTCCAGCATTGTGAGTGCTAATTTGGCACTTGTGTTCCAATCACCACTAATGAGGAAGTTTCTTGTCTCCATTTTTGTTTCTTCTTTGGTTGGGATGAAACACCACGCTGCCTGAGGAGAGTGGCATCTCTTGGTTATTATTTCCCGACATGCCCAAATTTATTGTTACCAATGTTTGGTTTTCCAGTGCAACATTGAACATTTAAATGCGCCCCATGAAGTTGTCCACATCTGAATTTTCCGGAAAAATATTAAACTAAAGACCCTGTAAAGAACATTTTGAGATTTGTTTCTACATCATAAACTGAGCTAGACAAAGATAATTATTGAAAGAGTACTCAATCGTGCAGGTTAAAATCGTTTTTTTATTTTTATTTTTTTACCATTTTACAGTCAGTTTTTCTTTTTAAAAGACAAAAAGGGTTTGTTTACCTTTACGACGTCCACTGCCGCCTTCCTCAGAAGCCGAAACTAGTAAAGGTAAACAAACCTTCTTTTTCTTTAAAAAGAAAAACAGTGAGTGTATGAATTAGAAGAGAAGATGAAAATGTTTAATCTTTCACCATCCACTTTAGAGCGCCTCATCGTCGGCCATGAGTGCACGCAGAGAAAAATGAACGAGCAAGGGGGTGGTGGTGGTGGTGGGGGGTTAATGTATGGATTTAAATCCAACTTGCTAGACTTTGTGCTGGCATGGACACTTTAGAGTGCCTCATTGTTAGCCACAAGTTTGTGCACGTCGTGAGAAGGCAGAAGGGCAAGCAATACGTATATTCTCAAATTATTTAAAAGAATAAAGTCCTTGTTATCAGATACAATAGAGTATATTCTTTATTGCAAACAGATGTGTGTTTTATGCTTCATTAGGGGCAAAAAACAGATGCTCATACTTACTGTTTTTGTTTGTCCGTGACGAAATTTAACCTGCTGGATGGAAAAGAGAGCTCCATGAGAAAACATCACTACCACAAAAAGCTTCATAAACACCACATGAGCCTCAGAACTGTAAAAGTAGATGAAGATGCGAGGAAAGATTTGAGTACATGATGAGGATTATTTTGTTAATTTGAAATCAAACTATGTGGCATATTATGGAGCCGGCCCTCTTGTCTGTGTGTTAAGGGAATATCAGGTCAACGGGGCAAGTTAGCATCCTAATGAGTATTCGGATTTAAAGCCGGGAGGCACACCAGGAAGTAGTCTGCACGCTTCGTCTCTGCAGGCCGCCGACACATAAAGACGGTCGGCTAATGAGAAAGCACGCAAATGAAGCACAAGGTGAAGTAATGAGCAACAGAGTGTGAAGTGGCGTTTTAGCGAGGCAAGTGGTCAGTCAGAAAATGCACAAGAAGGGGATTTAGAAAAGGAGGAAAATAACTCATTTATTCTAATGTAGCGTTTTAGTAGGTTAAAGTATGAAAAAAAAAAACTTTTTTTTTTTGCCTATATCTCAGATTTTGATGTGGTTTGGAACATTTACTCCACAATAAACGGGAAATACATTTGAAGAGTATGCTGATTTGAAATCATTTATAACGGTGTAAGAAAAAAAAAAAGAAAAGACAATATTACCTCTGTCCTTCCCGTTCAGCAATCTCTCCTCTTCCTCCCGACCATCATCTGCTTCAGAATGGGCTAGATTTAGACATTTTGTTTCCATGAAATGATTTGATGTTGCAGCAGGGGACTGATTACTGCACGGTGTGTTATTTACAGATAAGCAATCTTAAAAAAATAAAAAAAAAATTAAAAAAAACACATTAACGTAATGTCTTATTTAGGACGTCATAGAAAGTATTGTTGTTATTATTACAGTGGAACTATTTGAATTCTGGGTTCAGCAGCACCAAACAAAAATCAGACCAAATGTGTGTACCAGAATGAAGCTCTTTGACCAGTGAGGACACGGTGTTGGTAATGGAGTCGGCTGCCACGAGAAGGTCATTCCTTAAGTTTCTCCTTGGGCCTGAAGACATTTAACAACAAAAGTTTAGGATCCCAAACGGCGAGCGCATCGTAGCAAAGTCGCCGGTGAATAATTTGAACAATGTCACCTTGGGCAAAAGCCTCTTGCACATCCCCGCCCACACCAGCAAGGGAGTCTTGGGGCGAATACATCTGCGGAGAGGCGCTACCGAGTGAGCGGGCAGTCGAAGGGCTCGGCCGGGATGGAAAAGCATGAGCGGAACCAGCGGCCTGCGCCTAAAAGAAAGATTTGCAACAATGAATCAATATGCTTTATGAAAAAAATAGGAGATCCTATTTTGAAGGGGAAAAAAATCTCATTATTGGGCCTAAACAGACTTATTGGGTTGTTTTTTGCATCTTTTTCCCCCCCAAACTTACTGCCTGTCGCTGTTCTTCATCCTACAGCATCAGAGCATGGCCAGGTGGAAACAAAAGGAGAACGGGTGAAAAGGGAAGAGGTCAGACAAGCAGTGACAGACAAGGTCAGACTCTTACGGAGGAACCAGAGGAAGTAAAGTGAGCTGAGTTGCAGCGACAACTGATACAGCAGAAAGCAGGAGAGAGAAGTAGGAAACACGGCGATTTCGTGTGTGGGTGTGTGACTAAATGCCATGCTTAGCAAAAGGCCATAGTTCAAATCAGCGAGTGCAACCTTGAGCAGCTTCATCAGTCCCTCCAGCTGGACCATCAGTTCTCTCCTGCTCTCTTGCAGGGATGACATCCTCTGCTCCAGCTCATCTTTCCTCTGCCTGCAAACACGACAAATCACAATCGCCATTTTGAGGTCATGAATTTGTTAGGTGTTATTTTGGGAAGATTTAAAATGGCTGAAACATTTTCACATAGAAGTGTTTTTTTGTTTTTTTTAATGGAGTATCTAATATTTTGGGGTGCAAAATATTAGAAATGCACGTCCGCCTCCCAGTGCAAAGGTTGTGAGATCAAGTCCGGGCTTCGGCCTTCCTGGGTGGAGTTTGCATGTTCTCCCCGTGCTTGCGTGGGTTTTCTCCGGGTACTCCGGTTTCCTCCCACATTCCAAAAATATGCATGGCAGGTGAATTGGACACTCCAAATTGTCCATAGGTGTGATTGTGAGTATGGTTGTTCGTCTCTGTGTGCCCTGCGATTGGCTGGCAACCAGTTCAGGGTGTACTCCGCCTACTGCCCGAAACCAGATGGGATAGGCTCCAGCAACCCCTGCGACCCTTGTGAGGACAAGCGGTACAGAAAATGGATGGATGGATGGATGGAGTATCTAATATTTTGGGGTGCAAAATATTAGAAATGGTATATAGGTAATAGGAAACTCTCGCTGGACTCAAATTTGGCCATCGTACATTATAAAGTAGCAAAATCAGCATCTCAAATCCCTCCTGTTCGGTTTGTTGTTTGTTCCTGAAAAGCATAAACATGTTGGACTATTTTCTTTTTGTTGTTGGCTTTCCCAAACAAACATCCATCTGTCATTGCCATCTGCCATGAAGCCTCCTGCTCCGTGCTGCAAAGCCTTCACTACAACATTTCCTGGCTCGGTCACACACACAGTGGCACAAAAATGTTGACAATTCATTGCCAGAATGGACCGACTTCAACTGCAGAAAAATATATGTGGGCACGCCAGTAGGTCTTAATATCAGCAGACATGAAATGCTGTGTGTATGTGTGGCATGTTTCAGTGTAGTGTGTTCACCTGAGCAGGCGAAGCTCGGCCAGGAGAGTCGGGTTGGTGCTGCCCTTTTCTGGGCTGGGCTGGCACACGGCGTCGTGTTCCGAACGGAGACGCTTGATCTCGGCCAAAATCTCTCTGCGTGATGAAACAACACAGGGGGGGTCAAGGTCGGGCAGGCTGAACGTGACTGACCAGGCGAGGGGGTGGGGGAGGAAAAACTGGATAATAATAACAACAACATATGGTGCACAGATAGTCCCCCAAAAAATGCAGAATTTGAAAGAATAAAAATAAGTGCTAATCAGTTGAACGCCCCAAAAGCTGTCAAATTTGGAGTGTCGGTTTTCTAGAAAGATATGCCTTCAATCTGATCATGTAAGTGATTTCTCCCAATAATTAACATTGACAAGGTAGAAAACAACTAAATAACAATAGCCGCCATTTTATTTCTGTGACTCTCTGCATGTGTTTACGTTTTCCAATGAACACATCAATGTCCCCTTCAGTGGTTAGCTATTTTTAGAACAAGCCTGCAGGCTTCTTATGTGGTCCTTGAGGGCCACCTGTTGTTGTTGGTGACCCCTGCGCCAATTCATTCTAGCCGTACAAATGCCACTAACACAGTGGTTCTTAACCTTGTTGGAGGTGCTGAACCCCACCAGTTTCTTATGTGCATTCACCGAACCCTTCTTTATTGAAAACATTTTTTTTTCTTCAAATGTAATTAATACTTCTTATTTTTACTGGTGAACAAATTAAACAGGGAGAGTAAAGTAGCCTATTTATAGAGCACTTTCAAACAACCACTGCTGTTACAAAGAAAACAGCAAGAGAGGCCCCATAATTGAACCCTGTGGAACGCCACATTTTCAGCTATACATGTGAAATCATATTGCACATATTTGTCTGACTGCTTTCTTTTTTTTGCTCAAATTAGCACGAAGCGATTACACTAATAAAGAAATCACACGGCATACCATCACAAGCCAACTTGACTAGAACACTGTCCGCGCCAAAATTCCCTGCAGATAGGCCCAGCAACGCAGCGTGATCTCCTGCGGCCAATGATGGCCAAGCGGGGGTTGTATCATCACGAATCATTTCAGTCGGGTGTGTGTCGACCTCCGTCGAACCCCTCGGGTTCGATGGAACCCAGGTTAAGAACCACTGCACTAACAGCATTACCGTACAACATTCTTCCGATTCCTTCTCCATTTAAGCGTCTTTAAATGGTGAGTAGTTTTGTCATTTAAATTTTATCAGACAGCGGTTAAGTTCTCTTAACACGTGAATGACAGTGAGGAATGTTACATTGTTACTTTCAACACTGCCTGTACAGTAAAAATGTAAATATATACTCAAAAAACGAAATGATCTAAATTTAAAAAAATGAAATAGAAACTACATACATGTCTATAAATCAAACTAAAAGGAGGTTCAATTCAATGACTTGCTTTTCTACCTGTTTTTGGATTCCAGCTGAGCGATGAGCTCCCTCTTCTGTTTGTTGACATCAAAGTTGATGCTTCGAGTGGGTATCACCTAAACACACACACGAGACGAACAAAATGTTATTTGCCAGCACTTTTGTGCGTTCTGCGTGTGAAGTTTATGAACATGAGAGTTCAACACAATCTCACCCCTGAGCTTTCAGTCTCTGCCAGTCGAGAAGTGTAGCGAGCGATAAGTTTGTGTTCATCGTCTTGCCTGACGGGGATGTGTACGCTACTAATAGAGAGGATGAATAAATTTAATATCACTTTCCAAAAATGCATACAACCTTTTTAGTCAGTGGTTAATTATCAAAACATCTAAAAGGCAAATATGTTAACAAGCAGATGAGTTCTTCTGTTAGTACATATTAATTAGTTCTTCTCGTTGGTTTTTGTTTGCCTTTGCGGACAAAAAAAAAAGAATGATGAATTCGAAAAATATATTTTGGATTCCAATGCGTCCTGCCCTGCTGTATTCCCTGCAGCTTCTCACCGGGGGCTGCTCTGGAGGCGATTCACGTAAGCGGCGATCAAAGCGTGCTCCTCATTCATGCGATGAGCCGCCGCCAAACTGATGACAGAAGTTGCACACAGCAAAGTGTCACATACACCACATGGGCAAAAGTCTTGGGACACTCGGCTGGCTACCTCGGTGGGACAATTTGGGATTTCTGTTCCGGCATGACTGTTTTCTCAGTGCACAAAGAAAAAAGTCCATGAAGGCATGCTTGGGTCATTTTGGTGTGGAACAACATGGCTCAACCCGTCAAATGTTTAACAACTGGAAGCCCAACTATCATGCTGTGATTCTCACTCGGGAATAGAAAATATCTAGAATCATGCATCTACTTCAAAATGTTTTGCCAAACTTTACCTCTTAGAGGG
Source organism: Leptonotus elevatus (assembly GCF_054856555.1). Lineage (NCBI taxonomy): Eukaryota > Metazoa > Chordata > Actinopteri > Syngnathiformes > Syngnathidae > Leptonotus > Leptonotus elevatus. The sequence goes on along the minus strand of NC_141256.1, from coordinate 13,785,117 downwards.
CTCTGGTGCAGATGAAGACAGCAGCATGGCCGGACTCGGGTCCTCAATAGGTTGAGAAGGGCTGCGCATAAAACACATAACGATTTAAATCAACTATGCAAACGCAGACAAAAGTTAATACCGTCAACTCGTTAAATAACAGATCCCGAGCGAACTGCAAATCGCACATGGGAAGCTCACATTCTTCCACACGCTTCAGTGGTAAATCATTCTGGTCAGAGTGAGCACAGACCGAGCAAAGATCACAAGAGTTACTACAAGAAGAAATACCGAAAGCGATAAGCAACTAAAGTGAAAGGCTGGAAAAGACAAAAACTGAGACGCTAGTTCACGACGCGCATACTCACAGCTAAGCGCTGCGGGCTGTGAGCTGGCCTGAATAAAAGCTCAACGCCGGGAGGCATGCAAAGAACCCATGTGCTGATGTTCGAAAAAATCAAACACTGTGAATGCAGCCCGCAGGGGGCGGAGCCACCAAAAGGGTTGGCTGGATTTGTTATTTCCCTAAAGCTACCTGCATGTTCAGTGAACATGTAACGATCAGGGCAATAACAAATTACACAAGTTGGTGAGAGTCTACCCATGAGGAATCATTTAAAATGACAACTAACTAACTAACCTGAAGTATCGCTTAAGCAATATTGTTTGTATTTGCTTCCGGAGTGGATACGCTGTAATCATGCAATAATACCAGTTTCAGTATCATGAGACAAATAGGGACGGGGCCTTATTTTTGACTGTTATGAATGCGACCGATTGTGTGGAATTGATTGATGTGGGTTGGGCGACATCTACAATATTCTGCTCAATGTGACACCAAAATTCGGAGAAATTATCCTGCCTAATAGCCTAAAAAATATGGTTTCAAATTTGTAACTGACAGAAATAACTTCTCAACTTTTGTGGGAAACATGTGAGAGGTCTTACACTATATTAGCGAGATTTAGGGTCCTCTCGGGTTCCTCAGGGTAAACTGGGTGGGAGGGTTCCCTGGACGACACACAACCCAGAGTTTTGCCCAGGGCTCGTCCCAGCTTCGTCGCAGGCGACTTCTACAAAACAAATGTGTGATTCAAGAGCTGAAAGTGATTTGTAGTCATGGAAGTTACCGAGTTAGTCAAGTTAGTGCATTTGAATTTCAACAAACTTTCTACAAATCTACAGCTACAAGAGAAAATAATTAAAATTAAAATTTACTTGCCACAAAAATGGACTTAAAATACAGTATTAAATAGCAATCCCGGCTTTTTTTCCTTTTTTTTACACATTCAATGTAGAGCAGAAAGAAGGCAAAAGCTACTACATACTCTTACTGACACTAAATACTAGGGGTGGGAATCTTTGAATGGGTCACGATTCGATTCCGATTTTTGGGTCTGCGATTCAATTCAGAATCGATTTTTGATTAGGAACGATTTTTGATTGGCAAAGATTTGATTGCCAATGATTTTTGCTTCAATCTATAGATGTGCAAGGAATTGTAATGATCTACTCCAGTCTGACTCGCTAATGCTAATTAGCGCGCTACTCGCAGCACTTTTATCACTCGAAAGAACGGCTCCACGCTGGAAAAAGCTTTTATTGGAATAACTTGAGCGTGACTTTTTCCTTCTACTCTCTAATGTGGCAACAACATAACAGTGTATTAGACCGCGTGGAACCACACTGCCCCTCAGTGGCCAAACCGGGTACAACATGAACAGCGCTCCAAATAAAGGCACACACAGACAAAGGCAAGACAGTATAAAATAAAATAAATAAATTCGATTTTGGGACATTTAAAATCTCTTCTGAATCGTACAAAGTGAGAATCGCGATTCTTATGAGAATCAATTTTTGGGCACACCCCTATTAAATACAAAGATAATAACAATTTCAAACAATAATAGCATTTTATCTGAAAACCTTAATATTCATTACACATTCCTAATTAAACAACATTAACTGACTCACCCAGGATGAGTGCTCCTTCATCTGATGCTGGCTGCTATGAGAGCCGTTGGCATTGCCACGCCAGAAGCAGTTTTGGCAGAGCTGGTATCCTCGGCAACGGAGGCAGCGATAGCGAAATCCTGTCATGCCGTTGCTACGACAGTAGGAACATGAGACGGGATGGTAGACTGGAAAAAAAAGAAGAAGAACATATTGAGGAAAAAGTTCTAGGGATAGACCGATAATCAGCATGGCGCCAATATTGGGCTTTTTCTTTTTTTCTTTTTTTTTTATCTGACAGACGATAAAAGGTCAATCTAAACACATGCCAATATAGAGCATATATTTGTGTGTACCATTTTCCACATTGGCAAGGCGATGCATGAGGGTCAGCCAGACAAGACATGGAGGAGGGTCAGTCACCATGTCCAGGAACATGTTGAGCATCACCCTCTTCTACAACAATTATAAGCAAACTTAAAAGAGCTAAAATAATGTGAGCACATAAAATGACACCGTTTAAGAAATATTTTACCTGCTGTGGGAAGCAGGAGCGGACCATGTTGTTCGTGTAGCCAAAGGACGGCCGTTCGTGCACAGCGGATGGCAGCTTGAGGGCCTCCAACAAAAAATGGTCAAATTTGGACAGGACCATCACACCGCTGGAGTCTGAGACCTGAGAAAACACATCTGCACACACACGCAGATGAAATTGACAGCAGCAGTAACGTACATTTGCCACAAGGTGGCACTTGTGTGTAAACTGGAGACTGACTTCCAATCAATTCCAGTCTCTGCTGGTACTTACAGCGGAGCTTGTCCACTAGTTTCCCTCCACATAGCACGGCCAGAATTGCCTTCACCGAGAACACCGTCAGTCGGCCCTCTGGTTCGCTGAAACAAATGAGATGCAAGCTTCTGAAATAATATTTGTCATTTACACGAATCAACGGGACACATCCTGAGATCCGAAGAATATGGAACCATTTTTTTGGTCATTTACCTCTCAATGGCGGCTAGTATGAAATCAACAAACAGCACAGTACTCTCTTGTGGCTTGATTGGGTGTGTGGTGGGCAGGCGCTTGCTGAGCTGGTTGAACAGGGAGGACACCAGGTTCTCCAGCCTGGTCACAGAAATGCTAGCATTCAAGTCCACGGCGTTCAGGCCGGCGTCGCGCACTGCTTCGATCACGTTGTATATGTCGATGAGATGCACTGCAAGGCAAACGGTGACAAAGAGGGTTTTCAAATATAGGCAAGTGTTGCCCGGATGTCGAGTTGACTTTCAGACTTACGGTTACATCGCTTCTGTATGAACCTCAGCTTGCAGGCTGTTCGATATGTCGAGAGACAAATGGCGTCCAAGTTCTGATCCGCTGTAACAGAGAAATGAACATTTAAGAAAGCTCAATTCAGATACGTTACGAAGCGGCCAATCAGGACTCTCACCGAGCTCGTCCATGATCTGCCTTCTGGCTGCTCCCGCGGCCAGCGGATCCCCCCTCCTTCTCTCTGTCCGGCCCCCCACCTCCATCACCATCCTGCATCAAACACATTTCATAAAACATGATCTGGGATACACTAAGCACCGAGTCATCTTCAAACTTTGCTGCAGCAGTAAATAATAGTCAACAGAATAGTCAAAATAACATTGCAGCAGCACAATTGCTCCGCATGATTGCATTTGTTTAACTCATTCGCTGCCATTGACGCCTATAAACGTCAAAAATTCATTTGAACTATTTCTATTAGTTCTACATTTTTTTCCCACTGTTGTTAACAAGAGTATGAAAATCTAGATTTTTTTTTAATAATCTATTTTTTTTTAAGATTATTAACAATTAAGGGCGTCAGGCGATAATTTTTTTAAAATTGAAATTAATAGCATGACTTCAATAGTTAACTCACGATTAATCACAAATTTTATATCTGTTCTAAATGAACAATAAAAAAAAAAAAATCTAGGTTTTCATACTCTTGTTAACAAAAGTGGAAAAAAATGTTAAACTGATAGAAATAGTTCAAATGAATGTTTGACGTCTATAGCCGTCAATGGCAGTGAATGAGTTAATATGTAAGCGCGCTTTAACAGTTTACATTTAGTAGTCACTTGTAAAAATATCCTGATGAACAAAACCTCACAGTGTTTGTCCATTTATGGGTGGCATTTGGCAGGAAGTAATTCAATTAGCAAGAAAATTAAGTTGTGCCGCATTTCTTTTACATATACTGTACGTAACTAAAAAAGAAGAGTCTGTTGGAAAAGAAAGATGGAGAACAATAAACTAAATAAAATCAGTATGGAAAGAATGAAGAAAGAAATGAAAAAGAAAAAATCATGGATACACTCTCCCACAAAACTGAAATACACACAAATATTGGCATTCCTTGTATAAACATGGTGACAAGTTAAACCACGCCCCCTTTCACCCACCACCCCCTGTGCACATTCCAGCGAGGATTTCAACACATCCCAGGAGGAGGCCTCATGCTTCAGTCAGACAAAAGAAGGATTCCTCCTTTCACTCAAGTCAAAAACACACGCGCACGCACACACAGACAACCATACTTCTTAATCCCAGTTAGTCAAGTGCAAGTGGAATTTGTTCAGTGGTGCAAGGGATCCTCTTTAGTGTGCAACTGTGGGAGGAATACTTGACTTTACTGTGAAATTCTGTATAGTAAATAATAGGGGTGTGAATTGCCTAATACCTGGCGATTTGATTCGTATCACGATTTAATTTGAATTAATCCCGATACGAATCTATAAATTGATTATTGCAATTTTGTTTTGTTTTTTTACTCAAATTTCGATTTTGGGACATTTCAAATGGATTCTGAATCGTAACTAAATGAGAATCGCGATTCTTATGAGAATCGATTTTTTTTGGGCACGCCCCTAATAAACAGTAGATTCTCCACAAAGTGCGGGCAAAGGGCTGCAGAAAGTAAGACGATGGGAATGCAAGGTTTGATGCAGCGCAAGTTATATAAAACTCATCTTGCATTCACCGCACCAGCTGTTAGGAACTATCTCTCACGAAGAGATGACGACTCGCGAGCTCGCCACTTCTCCCACTCCCATGGTGAGTCAACTATTATTATCAACCGAGCCTTCGCCATTGCAGCTTCAAGTACGCTGCAATGGTGTCCGTGACGCCGGCGTGTAGGATCTTCACGGCGCAAGGTCTGCTGCTTCCCATTTTAAATTTGGAAGCTTAAAACTATCTTCGATATAATTGCCGCCATTACTCCCAACGAGGTCAAGACAGGAATAGTGCAGTTGCTACTTCTTCTCAATCACAGGGAAATATTGGTCCACAGCGTAAAACGTCTTAGATGGACAGACATATTATATGAGAGAAAATTTTGGTACACTTACAGAAAGTCAAATAAAACTGGAAAACTGCTTTTGTGAATAAAATTTGAAATTTTATTTTAAGGCCTCAGTAATGCTATGGCTCAATGAAGCTTCAAATATATACTCGGCTATATAAAATGTATTCCTGGTTTATGAGCAGTGAACACAAGCTGCAAGTAAGTTTAGAGCAGTAACAGAGGTCCAAACTTTAAAAGGCAATGAATGGGACGGTTGCCTATAGAAAGTACAGTTACTAGAGAGCAAATGGAAAGGAACCTTTCGGCATTTACAGATGACAGGATGTGTGTTGCTTTTCAGAGTTTGTGTGGGCCGGGATGCAGAGCTGTTTTTTTTTTTTTTTTGCACCATGGTGTTTTATTATGGTTGACATTTGCTAAGCTGTGTATAAACAAACACACTCAGAGGAATTGATGTTTGGTGAATCCTAATCCAAACCCCCCCCAAGCATGTACGGTACAATTGGGTTAAAAGTGACTTTGTTGTTACGGTAGCATTATCATGATATCAGAAAACAGCATCGAGATGAAATGAACTCTACCAATACAGCTTGTGTGGAGTGAACGTGTGTGGTCATACCTCTCTGTGTCAGGGGGGGGGGGGGGGTCACACTAGGGCAAGTGGAGCCTCAAAGACGTCTAATAGAGAGACAGACAAAAAAAGAAAAGAAAGGCCATTTAAAAAGTATTTTTATTGTACTGCACTACAATTTGTCCTGATGCTGAACCGGGCAACAAACTCTTAAATAGCAGCCGTCAGCAACAAGTTAAGGCAAAACATTGTTTTTGCTTTCAAATTTTAGAGTGTTTTATCATATTGAATGTCAAAAAGATTTTTCAAACACAACTAAAACAGCATTCCCGGAAGAATTGTGTTAATAGTTCCATCAAGGCAGACCACCCAACCAGAGCATCTGCGCAACCACAACACAATCTTCCGCCATAACAAAAACACTTGTACGGGCCTGTCACGTCGCTCTCCAATTTGCGTGTACAAAATAAATACGCACGCATACACACCTGTTCGCAGTGGCGCCCAGCCTAAAACAGACATACAAACTGCTGGATCCAAAATAACGGTTCGAAGAGAGGAATCCCAGGAAAGAAACGTTGGAAAGACTCAGAAAGCAAGAAAGAGACGTCAAGCGAGGCAAAGGCGTACTAAAGAGGGGTAAAGAGGGTGTTTACCACCCTTTGGACAGCGCACGGACACACGCAGGCATACTGTAGCATACCACGTGACCACGTAGCCATTCGCAGCTGCTCCCTCGTCTCACGGCCGACCCCTGACAGGTCGACTCGCTGTGTGTGTGCGTGCGTTGTGCATGATGCGCATGCAGTCAGAATAACTCTGGACCGGACGTTACAGAAATATCCAGGAGAGCTACAGTATTTCTTTTCTCGACGCCTCTTTACTACCGCACTCTGAACAGACGAGGCTCTTTGGACTTATGTCGCAAATCCTTACGGACGCGTCGAGGTTTCGGCAAACCGAGACGCCTCACATTCACCCTTTCACACACACACACACACGCCGGTGGTCGGATGCTGCCGTGCAGAACACTGCCGAGGTCCACTGGAAGCAAATCGTGGGTTCAGTGTCTTGCTCAAGGACACTTCCGACATGGTCACAAGGGCTGAGGAGACGACCACTCTACCACTGAGCCATGCCGCTCCAAAGTCTTACTCCTGGCTCTTACCCCCCCCCCCCTTGCTGCCATTGAGGCTGACCCAGTGTGGCCTTGCGGTGCATCACCGGGCAGGTAAAAACAGCAACACAACTCATGTTACGTATTTGGGACAGCTAGCATGCCGCATTTCATTTTGAGGATTAGTAGGGAGATTGTTGTGCTCTAATATGGCGACGTTTACAATACGTCATGTGGGTAATTTACGCATCGTGTCTGACTCTCACGGGAAAAAAAAAAAACTTGAATGTCCCCAAAATGTGGTAGAGGGCTCTTGCCGTAGTTTCGTATGACACGACTAGGTTGGTACAAACATTAACCCGCAAGTGTTCTCAAAAGCCGCTTTTGTATGAGCAAGAAGGAAAATCCAACCACATGAGGTACTTTACAGGCCCTGAGAGCCAAACATGTCATTCAAACCGATGATTTGGAGTAAATTCGATACGTCGCAAATGTTCAAATAGCAGTTGCTTAGCCAGAGTTAAACCACATTTGCCCAAAGGCCTGCTCAGATCATGTACTACATACCGAATAGAAAGCATTTGGCATTTTTTGCCATCTGTGCTCAGTTCTTGAAAACTCGCTTATATCTTCAACCACAAATTAAGTCGATTTTACTGCCCGTTAACGCTAATGACACCGTTGTCTTGTTGTTGTAAACTTGGCTAACTTTAACCGATTGATAACTTGACTCTTTATTTCTAAACCGATCAGGAAGCTATCAATGAAGGTGCCCCTGACTCCTGATTCAGTCGAACGATTCTTTTCGGAACGCTCGCCTTTTCTGTGTACCTATATGACACACACACACACACACGCAGACAACACTATAGCACTGTTGCCACAACACCAGCTGATGTCAACACGCTAGGATTTAGCATACACGTGCAGTGGAAACCAGCCCAAAAGTTTTGACTTAACTTTTAATAAAATGGAATACATTGATGCAAAATTCTTTGCTAGACGATAAGAAATCGTTTCTGGGATAAAGTTAATACATCTGTCACAGCAAGAAAAGAAAAAGTCATGCTTTGCAGTATAATTTAAACACGAGGACTGTGTGTGTGTAACGTTAACTTTTGCTGAGCCTGTTCGTGCTGTTCCGGTTCTTCATATTTCATCTTGTCATAATGCTTACCTGAAACAACCAATGGAAGCAAACTGTAGGGGTAACAATGTGTGTCTTTGCTTGAAGATCCACTTCAAGACCATAAAGGCATAGTGGAACATCTAAAGTGGGAAATTTCTACTTTTTTACAGCTCAAAATGTCAGAACTCTAAATCTTCCTGTTAAGTGTGCCTTTCAGTTGTTCACTTCTCTCTTTAATTAACTGATTGTTAAGTATTTAATTAATTATATGTAATTTATTGCTGATATTGTCTTGCAGCAACTTAGGCAAGTCTAATCTAGCTTGCTAAATAAGAATATGATACAGACAGAGCTCCACGGTGGAAACGACACTAATCTACTCTAACACTGAAACGAGACAATGTGACGTTAGCCGGAAAGGAAGGAAAGAGTGAGAACATCAGATGTTGAGACTTGAGAGTGTCAAGACCGAAATGGAACGCCAAGAAATCGGAACTGAACGCGCGCTTCCTGCCCTGAAGAATAAACAAGGACATAACAAAAGAGAAATGCTGAGTTGATTCTATTGCATTGATCTCACGACGTAATTCTCCATTCGCAACATGTAACGCACCTTTTTAAGTTTATACAAGAAATGTCGATATGTTTTTATTTATTTTATATTGACGCAACTTTAAAGACATCAAACATCTACAGAAGTAAATAGATGATGAGACCAGAGGGTTTGCAAGTGAGCATTAAAACTGCTCTTTGGTTCAAAAATAGAGGAATACTGAACTTGTATTTGGCTGTAATTGAACCCCAAAGGAATTTGATCAACCAGAGACAAGACAGGAATGAGTGCTTAACTCATCACAGATTTCACTCTCACCTTCATGATCTCCCCCCACCCACAGTGGAAACAATGACTTACTGTAATTCAGCAGCAGATCAACTACTGATGGAAAAAAAATCCACAAATACTGTATAGGCTTTAAGAGCGATACCACATGAATCACAGCTTTTTTTGAGGAAAGATTTTCCTATTCATTTTGCCCGGATAAAAAAAACCTTACAAGATTGCCTATAAGTTACTGTAAGTACACGATTTGACAGAAAAAGTCTTTGGGGCGACAGTTGGGATTAATGTGAGTTTCTCCGCAGTATTTCTCTTTTTCACTTCCTCTATAGCTGTATGGCCTTTACGGCCCTTTCGGTTAACTTATTATGTTGCATTGTTAAGAGAACAAAAATCAACGAACAGTGTTCCGTTGTCGACTTTTCCTGTTCACGATAGCATACGCCGGGGTAAATAAACTTCCAGCCTACTGATGTTATCTCACAACACAGATGTACTTACCCTCTTAACCCTTGTATTGGTGTTGTATTGCCACAAATGACTCCAGGGGATGTCAACAGTGTACTAGAACCCCCCCCCCCCCTACCCCCAGAAAAAGAGAGCTCTTTACAAGCTCTGATAACGCCTCTTAGCACTCCTGCTAACTCCAAAGGTCAGGGCACCCCTATTCCAATTATATGATATTAGGCAAACACACAAGAAACTGCCCGGGGTCCCGAGATTTCCAGGGGCCACCAAATGTCTGATTAAAAACGGACAAATAAAGTTTTCTGTGTTTCCCATCCCCTTCTCATGCAATGGGCTATTCCATCTTCCTGCACGTGGGCAGAGATGATTTAATTTTGGAAGCAGCAGGGGAGCGATTAGCAGAACAAACTCATTGTGCATTCTGTGAAGAGAAGGACTTGTTTTCAAATTCACATTTTGTAAACAATAATATTAAACATCTTTGACAGACATGTAAAACCCGATGACTGTGTTTGCCTTGGAAGTACACCCCTCTGATTCCAATTATACACACTTCCATTCACTTGAAACGTTCACACTTTACATACATTTTTGATCGTCTGTATCAGCAACTAAGCACAGTTTTAAGAAAACTTCCATCAATGATTATTAAAAAAGAGCTTTACGAACTGCTCCACATAAGGTAAAATAGCAGATTTCGCAAAGACTCAGAGTGAAGTCAAACAGCAGTCCTGATGTTTAGGGGGAAAAAGTGGGCACGACTCTGGAGTAATATTACACACAAGGAAGGGAGGGACCCCGCTGTGGACCAACAAAAAAAAAAAACTCAATTCAAATACAAAACTCTTTTAGAGCTCATCTAAACTACCACAAAACTTCAAAAAGACTCCTATTTATTTTTTTAAATCTGGTAATTTGTGTAGCTGTGACGTGAGCGGCCATGTTGACGAAAGTTGCTCACCCCAACACACACACAGAACGTTATAAATAATACCGCCACGGGTTGAATCAGGAGATATTTAGACGGATAAAAATGTTAAATAAAAATTTTAAATGAGAGGTTGTACTCACCGACAGGTATTCGCTGCGGGCTACCGACATCTACCCCAAACATGAAGCGAAACTGCTTTGACTGAACTTCTCCACTGCTTCTCTTCCCTTCTTCAAACCTGCTTTTGTCCCCTCGTCGTCTCTTCTTGCCTCAAGTTAGCTTTAAAACATGTCGTAGGCGTCCACTTTTATATTTCCGTCGGAGCAAGCCATGTTTGAGCAGCCTCCGTGGCGGCTGCCTGCCTGCCTGCCAGCCCGCCTATGCCGGTGACCGCTGACTGACTGTACAGAAGCATTTTTTGAAAGAAAGTCACTCCTCTCAGCGCCATGTTCCCTCCCATTATTATGATTGCCTGTCCAACCTTTTATATTCATACTATGATAACTTTCAGTAGTACGACACTAACGTAATTACTGTATTGTGACTCATGCAGCATCAAACGACGTATTGCCAAATTACGAAAAACATACTATATTAAAAACAATAAGGTTCTTATAAATTATAAAGTTTTACATCGTAAATTAAAACTACAGCAAATTAACCGAATTATTCAAACAAACAAAAAATCTTTATTTGTATAGCACCTTTCATAGTGCTTTTTTATTATATATACATATATATATATATATATATATATATTTTTTTTTAAACAGATTCCCACCATTATTGTTGTTATGCCGTCTCTTAGTATGATTATCAAAAACATTCTAATTCTATATTTTTTGGAAATTTGCAACATAATTACTTCTTATTCCAAATCCAGCTATAGTTTAGTCAATGTATGGTCAGTTGTTCGTTTTCTAAAGTATTCTAACATATTTTATTCCTTACGACATATTTTGAGTAAACATATAGGCCTACATTATTTATTGTTTTATGACGATATTTTCTCATACGCAATATGTGATCCAACAAAATTTCAGCTTTGAGCTGTTTTGACCTGTAAAAACACGTTGACATTTAGCCTAGCTTGTCTTTAGCCTGTTGGCTAGCTCTATTAGCTGCTTTCCTGACAGCCAAAGTAGTATAATGTTATTTTCCATAAAGGTATGTGTATTGTAACCCATCCATAATACTACACTGATACTAAATTCTTATTCTTGCATGTTAACATGATAAACACACTGATACAATAGTCAAAATATTGATAACTATATGCTACAAACAGTACAATGATGCTAACACATTTAGCATTATTTATTGCTGTGTCTCAATATTTTATCTGGATCAGTATTGCCAAGAGTATGTCAGTTTAAACTATTTTAGCATGTCAAAAAAACTTGCACTTAGCCTATAACTTGTTTTGGATCTGTTGGCTAAACCCTCAGCTACATTTATATTGCTTAGGTTTCTCCTAACTTTTTAAAATATTGAGATTAAAGGTGGTCTTGGGGGAGGACTGGATGTTGCAAGTGCCCTTTTGACTGACTTCCATTGTGCCATCGTTGTGAAATTCACCAGCAACGTGCGATCAAATGGCACACAAACACATGCCAGAAAGTCCCTTTGCATTGATTTAGGAAGAGCATTCCAAGTAGAGTTGTTTGCAAATTCTAAAAAAAAAAAAAAAAAAAAAAAATCTGTGACCCTGCAAATGATTTCATTTCCAACAAAAACTTTTTTTCCTATCATTTTATGTACAATCCAAAAATGGTAACTTGAGATTTTGGATTGGCTGAACAAATACGTTTGCAGTTCTCAACAATCATTGCAATATAGGACATCACACATTTTCCAAAACAACAGAGAAAAAGGACAGCAAGTAATGATCTTTCCCTCCTGTTGCAAACCTGGACTAAAGGGGAAATCCAGTTCAGCGTTATGTTTACGTTTGTTGGTCAATCCAATGTCCATCTCAAGTGAGATAAAAACACAGCTAACACACTCTGATGTTTACTTTGCGGATACACAACGACTAAAACAGGAGCAACATGATGAGGATACTTGCTTTTTCCGTGCTCGGCATATTTGTCTTCCAAAAGGTAGGAACATTTATTCCAACATTACTTTCATCCTTTGTAAAGAAAAAAATCAAGAATTGCTCCTGAACCTAGAATACACTTTACAAAAGTAAAGTGTATCATTTGCTTGACCTAATCCACTTGAAATTTACAGGTGCCAGGCTGCCTCTCATCCTGCTCCATAACTGGCTCAGTAGCCAACTGCGCCTTTCAGAACCTGCATTGGATTCCCTCCCTGCCTCCCAACATCACCCACTTGTACTTGGAGATGAACCACATAGGTGAGATTAACGCCACCTCCTTGTCTGGCCTGGAGCTGCTGCAAGAACTGGACTTGGGTCATCAGCATTCAACACTAGTGATCCAAAACAATGCATTCAGCAGACAGAGACAGCTCAGGAAGTTGGTACTGGGCTTCAATGCGATGCTTCAACTGGAGCCGCGGGCCTTTTGGGGACTGTCCAGTTTGCGGAGTCTCTACGTGGATTACAGTTCACTTAATGAATCCATCCTGGAGGAAAACTATCTGAAGCCGCTTTCTTCATTAGAGACTCTTGACCTGTTTGGCAACCGCATAAAGAGGCTCCAGCCTTCAAATCTCTTTCTCAATTCGACTCATCTGAAACATTTGAATCTAAAACTGAATCAGATCGAGAAAATATGCGAGCCTGATCTCGCTGCCTTCCAGGGAAAGCAATTGGAATCCTTGAATTTAGACTCTAACAACCTTCAGGCAATGTATGATGAACGTCTCGATCCGAGCACCTGTGGGAATCCTTTCAAAGGAATATCTTTCGGAACACTTGATTTATCCCACAATGGTTTCAGCATAGACAAGTTAAAACCATTTTTTAAAGCTATCGAGGGAACTAAGATCTCTCATCTTAAGCTATCAGGACACCTCGGTGAAGATTTTTCATTTAGCAATCTCCCGGACGTGGACGGAAGCACTTTCGAGGGCCTCCGCAGCAGCTCAGTCATCGCGTTGGATCTGTCGAAAAACAGGATATTTGCGTTACAAGAGGGAGTGTTCGATCCACTATCAGAAGCTCAAGTTATTGATCTTTCTCAAAACAAAATCAATCAAATACACCAAAACGCCTTTGAAGGCCAGGAACATTTAAAAAATCTCAACCTGTCCAATAATTTACTCGGGGATATCCGCGCTCAAAGTTTCGCTCCTCTCGGGAACCTAAAGGTTTTGGATCTGTCTTACAATCACATCGGCGTTTTGGGCTATCAAGCGTTTAGTGGACTTCTAAGTCTCGAAGTACTCAATCTGGCTGGAAACTCTCTCAGGGCGTTGGGCTTCCCCAGCGCTCTCCCGAGTTTGAGTTACCTCAATTTGAATGGCAATAAATTAACCTCCGCAGCGGTGGACACGATCACGACGTTTGCACCTAACGTCACATATTTGAACATTCAAAACAACAGAGTGGAAAACCTCCAGGGCGCGTACACCTTTATGACTCAGTTGACGAAACTCCAGCATCTTTTCTATGGCGAGAACCCCATCAAGTTTTGCACAAAGGATGCACAATCTCGTGAAAAGAAGCAGAGCCAGGTTAAAGTGTTCGACCTTCGCAGCAGCAACTTGCAGTTCATTTGGTCTCAAGGCAAATGTCTGGATCTGTTTGAAGGTCTTCACCATTTGGTCAGTCTGACTTTGCGCTCCAACAACTTGCGCTCTCTTCCGGCAGGCGTTTTCAAAGGTCTCCCTTCGCTTCTTGGGATGGACCTCTCATCCAATTCTTTGACTTATCTCCACCCTGATGTATTTCCCGAAAGCCTCAAATTACTTGACCTCGCCAACAACTTCATAGCGTCACCCGACCCGGCCCTCTTCCGTGCTCTTAGCTTCCTTAACTTAAGTATGAATCGATTCCACTGTAACTCCAACCTGTCAAAATTCCTGAAGTGGATTAAGGAAACAAATGTAACGTTTTTGAGTCCTGTCGAGGAGTTCAAATGTGAATTTCCTATTGCTTTATATAATGTTGCTCTGTTGGATTACTCCACTCTTCTTCTTGGCACTGGAAGCAAAATAAAATGATTTGTACTTACTTACATATTGTTAATACTAAAAATTATTTTTTTTAACCATTTACCCCAAAAAGTGATTCAAGGGCTGTCTGAACAAATTCGTTTTTTTTTTCTCTCCGTATCATCAGACCACACGACTTGGGGTTTACCTATTAATGTTAACACTGAAAATTGTTTATGATGTATAATGTATAGTAATAAAGTGATTTTTTTTTACCATCTGACTGTAGGCAAGACATATTTGTTTTTGTACTCCTCACTTGCTTGCTGTCACGCACGCTACACACCATCTCAAACAAATACGTTTATCTTGGTGTCATCAGAAAGGCCATGATTATAGTAGTCCATGTTTTAGGTTGCTCGTCATCATCTCAGCCATCTTTATGTAGAACTTTTTTTTTCTTTCTAGATCCTTAAGAGAGGTTTTTGCCATGAGGTGCCATCAAAATTCCAGTGACCAGAATGAGACCGCCCCCTATTCACACCTGAAAACCTTGCAACACCGAGTGAAGGAAAATGGCTGACTGGGCCTAATTTGGATGTTTTCTTGCGCATAGTGGGCATTGAAATCCTTCCCTGAATCTGAAATATGATCATAGCTTTGGAAGAGCTGCTTGCATTTCTTAGGGTTGTACACCAGAGGGCAGCATAGAGCTAATAACCACCGGACCATGACGCTACCAACCTTCTACCAACCAGTCCACAGAACCCACCGTAACAACATAAAGCACCATATCGTTTTCATCAAGTACTAGATACGTGTCTAAATATTTACAGTTCTAAAATGGAATCAATGATAAAGGATGTTTGCATAATTGCGGTAAGAAGAAAACGTGAACATTTATTCTTATTTTGAGCAAAAGAGAACATCGTTTGAGTTCGTCTGAAATATTGTTTCACTTGTGCACCACTCATTGCAGATTACATTGGCATATTGTTCTAAAATTCACCCCCTGCTCTCCTAATAAAAAAGCTGCACGCTGGTCATGAAATATTGAATTGCTAAGCAGGGGGGCGAGGAAGAGGCCTCTGTAATTCATCTGCTGATAAGACTCACAATTGCATGAGGGAACTTTTGTTGTGCAATGTAAAATAAAATGTTGGGCGAATTTCAAGAAAATCAACTTCGATAACAATAAATAAATAAATAATATACTATATATAAAGCCGTTCACCGTAAACACACGCTTGATGAAATAGCATAAAAATATGACTCCAGAATGCTTGTGTCAGTGTTTTTTTTATTCACGTTTCTTTATACCCACAACAGATGAGCTCAGCACGACTAGCATTTGCTATTTCACAACCATTATAAATATGAGACCACTCCCCCCCTTACTCCGCTATCCATTCCTCAACTAGGCAGGTTACCATGGCGACTGGCTCCGTATTCCACCTCCTCCAACAGTCGCTCCTCACTTCCTGATTGTCTTTGGCTCACTGCTTCCATCCCTCCTCCCCCTCTTTTTTTTTTTTTTTCCTCCATGGGCATGTCACTTCCTTCCTCCCCCACAACCCTCTCATAGTCATACAATATTTGACAAGGCCGACACAGAACGGCGACTTAACTGACACGTGTATAACAAGGTTTGTACACTGAGACAATGTACAAAGACATAATTATTAACATCATTTTTTTTCTTTTTTTCTAAATCACATTCACCCTGCCTTTACCGTCAGCGCTATATGGTATAGTTTCCTCTCAATGTTGAGTGAATGAAGTAGAACAAATGAACAGCAGACAGAAAAATGCATCACTTAATGTTCAGTTGACGTTGATGGAAAATCTACCCTGACTAATATTTTTTTTACTAAATAGTCCCTTTGATGTTTGAAAATCAAATTTCATTCATTTTTACTAACGCAATATTAATGTGCAACATCCTCTTGCATCGCACGCGCGGCGCCACAATCGCGTCACGTCCGCATTTATCCATCGTTAAAGGTAAACGGCGTGGAGCCTTCATTGAACAGCATGAATGTGAACATTTGGGTGAAGCCTCTAAGCATTTCCTTGCGGAACAGAAATGGGTCAATTCGGTGCTGCAATTGTGATCGCCATACACATCTGCAAACGGTTCAAACAGATGGAAACATCACATTACATGTATTTTCGTCTGTATTGTCTGTTAGGCTTGTTGGAAGCCTTATTAGGACACCCGCTGAAATATATATTTTTTTTAAACTCCAAGAAATATAATTCTATTTTTGATTATATGCATTTATGTTAAATAATTGAACATACTTTTCTTTCTTTTAATGTCTAATTTAATGTATTGGTCATATTCCATTTTCACAAAATGTGTGACTTGTATATATATATTTTTTATAACTCAATTTTAAAGGCATATTTATCTTTTAAATGACACATAATGACTTTCTTAATTGACCCACGGGCACAAGCACATGAATATTTTCTACTGTGAAAGAAAAAAAAGACACATGGAGATTTACTCCTTTACGGGAATGCATAATGACATTTCATTTCAACCCTTAAAGACAAATAAATTAAATATGTACACGGATATCATATAATACAGGATAGAAGCCACTTTGGTGACACACAAGCATACGCACACGCCCGCACCGACATTTACAACTCTCTTTGCTCTCTCACATGCAACGAAGGTTCAGTTCGTTTTTTTCTCGACAAGCTTTGTAAGGTCCTTCAATGTACTGCAACCGTTTGTTGCGTTGCTAAAGAGGTGTTGTTGTATGTCCCAGCACCAAAATTTGCAGCAAAATAAATAACAGTAACAGCTTCAACCAATTCACTGCGCCGATGCAGGCATGGCAGTACAAGCCGAAAGGGAAACATTAGAAGAGGAAGACGTGAGAGACGTTTGGCTTTGACACCTGCCCAAAAAAAAAAAAAAAAAAAAAAAAAAGGTTATTTAAAACCAGCATGTGTCAAATAATTGACTGGAAAAACGAAATCACAGGTTAACACGATTATACATGAACAATGAGATTACAGGATGCTGAGAGAGGGATGGGGGTGGCTAATCCTGAATAATTCCATTCAGATGCACCACGGAAAAGCCATTGACACTCGCCAGATAGGGGCTGAGGAATAAAAACGGATCTTTCCATTAAGCGCTAATGCACGACATGAACTTAAGTGCATATTACTCATTCACACCGCGATGGCTGAGGTTCAAGGTCGGCCACTCTCTGTGAACTGACGCCTGGTGTAGACAAAGCACTATAAACGGGTGCTTTATTTACTATTTTACCATTAGGATCAAATTTGATTGTTACTTTTTTTGGACTATTGGACTATGTTTTATTTTTTATTTTTTATTTTGCAACAGTACCATTAGTAACCCATTCAAACAGAGTGGTTAGATGGTAAACAAGCAAATACAACAAATTCTAATTTATTGTTTATTTATGTATTAAATTTTTTTAAATTATATATATATATATTAACTTAGGAACTTTGCCGCTTAATTATGATAAAAAAAATAATAATCGACTGACAACCCTTACAAATATATTTAGAATTAGACATTTTTATATTTAACTCATTCACTCCCAGCCATTTTCACTGAAGCAACCCCCTTCGCTCCCTGGCTGTTTTACTGGATTTTGACAGGAATACAGGATAAAAGTATATTTTGCAGCAATTAGCATTAGAATAAAGCTAACTTTCATCATTATTCACAAATCTGTTGAAAACACTGGGGGAAAAGAGCTTGTTGCAACATGGCCCTGGTTGATCTCTTATACTTTGCTGCCATCTGCTGGCCTTTCATTGCTTTAAGCGACCTCTTCAGGTCAGAAGCTGCATCAAAGTTTTTTGTATGCGCTAACATAAAACATTTTTTTAAAATTATAAATACGTTTTTGGGAGTGAAGGACAAAGTATTACAAAACATATTTAAAGGTGTTTAGGTTTGATTTTGATTTGACTTACCAGGAGCGAGATTTGTGAACGCCTCTGTCGTTGGTAGGTGAGTTGTCCACAGAGGAGCTTAGGTTTAGCTCCGCATCCTTTAAGCGACCCAATGAGGCTGTGTTTGGAGGGTTCATGTCCAGCTCGAGAAACATGATGTTCTCAGCCTTAACACACACACACACACACACACACACCGGCATATAAAAACCGCAAACGACACAGTCAAAGTCACAGTCACACAAGCCTTACCCTGAATCTGTTATGAGCCCCCATCGTTATGGCAACCCTGGCATATTGGCTGATTGGTCTTTTATATCCTACTGCAGATGTTGGCCTTTTCTTCATCTCCGGGGGTTTGCTGAATAGAAGAGGAAGTGGAGGGAAATCAGAAATCAATGAGGAGCAGGTTGTATTACATATTCAAGCGGCGTTAATCAATCTATCTCAAACCCTGACCTCTCAGCAGGAACCAGGGGCTGGAACTTCCACTGATCCTCTTCTGGGTCAAAGGTCATTCTGCTCATGATTTTATTCTTCTCCTCTGGAGGGATGAAGTTCTCGATGATTAAATACCTACGCGGCAAAAAATGATACGTTCACATTCATATCCTGATTTTAACCC
The DNA here is from genome assembly GCF_054856555.1 of Leptonotus elevatus. Lineage (NCBI taxonomy): Eukaryota > Metazoa > Chordata > Actinopteri > Syngnathiformes > Syngnathidae > Leptonotus > Leptonotus elevatus. The sequence continues at coordinate 13,766,143 of NC_141256.1, read as the reverse complement.
ATTGTAACACCCGAGCGGATTCAGGTCAGAATCATGTCATTGAAATAAATGTCACATGGAATTTCTTTGATCAAAGCGAGCTATGTCCTTACTTGAACTTGAGCTCTCGGGTGAGCTCGTTCTGCGTTTGCTCCAGCTCCTGCCGGCTCCTCACGTGCTCGTCGTTTACATCCTGGATCTCCGCTTTGATGCACTGGAGCTTGGCGTACAGCTATGAGAAAAGATGCAGGAAACAAAATGACTCAAGGGTTAAATTAGCTGTAACTTGGTCGCCCCTAGCAACAGCGATTGAGGTACTCGCGTAAGGAAAAATGCGTTATTAGTGACTTCAGCTTGTGATGACAGTCACATTATAAGTCAGAAAGTCATTTTGTAGTTTTAAGGCAGCATGGTGAAATATCGGCTTGCGCCACAACTTAGACCTGGTTTCGCCTGGTCCAGTCTCTTTTCTGTCACCAAAATGAAGATGCACCACTTTTAGTGCTCCGAGTTGGTTAAATGAGACTGCAATGGAGTTAACTTCTTCCGGTATATGAGATCTCTACCTTCTTGAGTTTCTTGGTTTTGGCCTCGACCTCTTGCTGCAGAGAAGTAAAAGTCTCCCTCAGCTCCAGCGTCTCGTCGTCCTGGACCAACATCTTCTGCTGCATCTCCCGCTCGCCGCGCGACTTGGAAGCATTCGTAGGAAAAACAACAATGACAATCCACAGCCATACGGTACATCCGTGCAAAGGCCGCGCATACCTGCTCCGCAATTTCCTGCCTTTTCACCTCCAGCATCTTCTGCTGCTCATTGGTGTGATCGATGATGTTCTTTCCGCCGACCAGCAACTTGCTCTCTATTGCCTGGAATAGAGTAACAAGAGACTGCAGTCAATACTCAACACAAAGCAGTTTTAGCATCCCAGTGACTAGCCACTCGTTTTTTTATTGATTAAAAGCAACCAATCTACTATACGTTACAGCCTACATACTGTGAAAAGATAACTTTGAAAGTGTATGTATACAAATAGTTACACTCACTCATCCTGGCTCGATGCAGCTGATAAGGCGGACGGACGTGGGCAGCTCCGCCGGCCCCATGACGACACTAAGCTACAACAAGCTGAGCTGTGCTCCAACGCGATGAATTAAACATCGACTGGGCGCATCAATAAAAACCTCATTAATCTTGCTTCACGGCTGATATGTGGACTGTAAAGTCAGTTACTCGTAAGGGAGCAAATAATTTCTCATCTCACTATCGCTGTACATAAAAGTCCACATATCAATACATCATGTTGGGAGTGTGGCTGAAATGTTTGCTAATACTGTATTCTCGGTCAGTTTCATGTTCTTAAATGATAGAGAAAATCTGCAATATATATATTTGAATAAATAAATACAATTAGACAAATCTCTTCCCTTTTTTGTAGTGCTGATTTTTTTAAAACATGTATTAAACATAGAATAATGCAAATCAGACAATCCAATTTACATGAAGCACAATATAAACTAAAAATAAAAATTATAAACAGAGGGGGAAACTAAAGTTAAAAAAAAAAAGACAAAAAACATTCAGTAGTTTCAAGAGGGTTTAAAATTATTTTTTGTTTTTTTTAGATCAAATGACATTTCTTGTTCATTACAAATTTAAGAGACTTAAAATAATTGTCCATTTCAATCAAAAATAATTTAAATAAAGGTTTCAAGTTTAGAAATGTACATTTATGGATATAAAACTTTCCCAATAAAACATACAAATTAACCAACGTTGACCATTTTTTGTTCTCAAATTCAAAAAGGGTAGACAATGAGATGAAGTGCGTCAGAACCACAGTAGCTATTTTGACGGCTAAAAAAAAAGCACATTTGAGTAAGCGTGGTTTGTTAAAAAAATATTAGTATTAATGGCAGCTGTGTCAGGCTGTCAACATCAAACTGTGCAGAGTCATTTTTGTCTTTAACCCCTTAACGTTAAAAAAAAGTAATCCGACGGCTCTCGGGGCACTTGCTAGCTAGCCGCTAACACTCGAGCCACCGCTAAAACGCTGGCAACAAGTATATTATAATCATATTTTAAATCACCCTTAATTAGCGATTGAACTTGATATCAGGAAGCGGTTGTGTTGTTGTTGACGGTGGCAACAGTTTGCCACAGCTAGTGTCTGGAAGACGAGTCACGTTACGCCGCCGGAAACAATTTCAAAATAAAAGTATACCAAGGCATTGATGTCCATTTTTTTTTTATTTGTTAAGGTTTATTTTGAAGTTGATTACAGCAATTGTTACTGCAGTTGACTTGACTTCTTCCTGACGGTGTACACTAAATTAGTGGGTACACGGGGCAAAAACACGTGAGACAGTACCAGTGCATACACAAACTGTACGTTTCTGTAGTGTAATCACCCACTTCTATAGTGTAAGATAAGACAAAGGTTTTTTGGGGGGTGCAGAGACCCTAAAGATGGCGAGACAACATTATTGCCCCCGGGAAACAATCGAGTGTGTGTTTATTGTAAGCAGCCTTTACGTTCTATGCACTTGCACATACCACACTCTTGCTGCTGTCCACTTAATAATTAATGAGAGAGCAGAAACACACACAAACACTTGTGTAACGGGTACAGTGGAGGCCTTCAGAGAAAAAAAAGCGGCAAGGGTTTTACAGAAAGCCCCTTTGTTTAGTGGCCTGCCTTTGTCTTCCGTGTGTGTACGTGTTTGTTTCCACCTCTGTGAGGACAAACAATATTTTAAAACCAACTGGGGGTGACACGTGCACCCGAGGGACCAGCCAACTTAAGTGGGCAGGTTTGAAGGCTAAGAATTGGGTTCAGACTTTTACAATTGTGAACTTTGCAGAGAGGCGCTGTGGAATGTATATATATTTTTTTATGCTCTAGTGTTATGTTATATTATGTTATAGCTATAAAAAGATGTGCGTGTCCTTTGTGCTCAGGCACATTCATTGTGCGCCATTAATGGGCTGATTCATGTTAGGGGGTTTTCTCTCGCATGCGTGTTCCTTCCTCCTGATAGGCTGGTTATTGTTATAGAGGAGAGTATACTGTACATGCAGGCTTTAGGTCAGTCAGCATTTTAAATGAGTGCCTTGGGATTATCTGTAATAGGTAATAGTAAATCATGTACCCCAAACTATTCAGACCGTGGCCATATTTTAAGTTGAAGCAATATTTTATTTCACATCGTTCAGCTGGAAATTGCACCAAAAAAAGCAGTTGTGTTTGAGGTGCGCAATTTGTTTCATCCTTAGACTGAGTGAAGAAGAGTGGGAAAAGTTTCATAATGAGCTTCTGGTTCCTTTGAATTTGACGGTCAATCCCCCCGGTGAAGCCTGGCCCTGCAGGGAGCGACTAAGCTATAAATACGACGTGACGACAACAGGTCTCGCGTGCGCAACAGAAAGACCAGAAGAAGACAGAGGCAAAGAGGAGGGTTTGAAGGTGAAGGGTAATGACAGGAGGCAGGAGGAAATCGCAAAGGTCAAGCAATCTCCGCTACACCAGTAGAGGTGCACTCCACATCAGGTTGCTGTTTGTAAACTTTTTAGGGGGGAAACAATCAATTGAATCGAATAGTTTTCATAGTATTTTCATTTTTTTTTTTTTTATCAAACTAATGGAGAACATTTCTTTATTCTTTAACTCATTCACTGCCATTGACGGCTATAGACGTCAAAAATTCATTTGAACTATTTCTATGAGTTTAACATTTTTCCCACTTTTTTTAACAAGAGTATGAAAACCTAGAATTTTTTTTATTGTACATTTGGAACAGATATCAAATGTGTGATTAATTGTGAGTTAACTAGTGAAGTCATGTGATTAATTATGATTAAAAATGTTAATCGCTTGACGCCCCAAATTTTTAATAATCTCTTTTTTTTCCTTTTTTTTTTTCTTCATTGCCATTGACGGCTATAAACGTCAAAAAATCATTTAAACTATTTCTATTAGTTTCACTTTTTCCCCCTCACTTTTGTTTACAAGAGTATGAAAACCTAGAATTGTTTTATTGTACATTTAAAACAGATATAAAATGTATGACTAATCATGAGTTAAATAGTGAAGTCATGCGATTAATTACAATTTAAAAATGTTACCGCCTGTCACCCCTAATTTTTAATAATCTTTTTTTTATTTTTATGAATTTAAGGCAGTGAATGAGTTAAATTAGCGGCTTTCGCTGATTTTCCATTATCTCTACAGCACTCCCAAACATCAATATTTCAGTGAGGTCTTCACTGCTGAAAGACAGAGAGCAGCGACGGGATGTTTTAGTTCATCCGCTTACACGCACACAAGCGCCATTTCACAGGTCTTTTCCTTCACCAATGAAACAGAGAGAGAAAAGCAAAACAGGAAACAGTCAATCTACCCTGAAAAGAATGCACATATTGTGTGCATGAGGAGTTGAGGTCACGTGACATGATGTGAGTTGCATTAGAAACTAGCCCTTCTCCAAGAAGTTACAAAAATGGTTCCTTAACTCATTCACTGCTATTGACGGTTATAAATGTCAAAAAAATCATTTGAACTATTTCGCATTAGTTTAACATTTTTTTTCACTTTTGTTAACAAGAGTATGAAAACCTATCATTTGTTTCGTACATTTAGGACAGATATGAAATTTGTGATCAATCGCGAGTTAACTCGTGAAGTCATGCGATTAATTACAATGAAAAAAACGTTAATCGCCTGACGCCCCGAATTTTTTTATAATATTTTCTTTCTTAAATTTTTTTTAAAAATCATTCACTGCCGTTGACGGCTATAAACATCAAAAATTCATTTTAACTATTTCTATTTGTTTACATTTTTTTCCACTTTTGTTAACAAGAGTATGAAAACTTATAAAAAAAATTGTACATTTAGAACAGATATAAAATTTGTGATTAATCGTGAGTTAACTCGTGAAGTCATGTGATTAATTACAATTTTAAAAAAATAATCGCCTCTTGCCCCTAATTTTTAATAATCTATTTTTTTAACATGAATTTATGGCAGCGAATGAGTTAATATGTTCTCGATTTGAATGACAGATCAGCCAAAAATATTTTCCAGCGAGCTTGTTGAACAAGACAAGGAAGGATGTCTGAGGGTGTCAACAAATATCGTGCTGATGCCCCGCAGCCATCACGACAAAGAAACAAGAAACCTTGACTAGGACAAAAGACGATGATACAGTTTTAGCCTAGAAAAGTGACTCTAAGAAGAGTCCTGAGGCGATTCAAGGGGAGGTTTCATGTTCTCATAAACTGACAGTATCCATCCATCTACCATTTTCTGTCAGATGAATAATACAGTCATCTAAATTATTTCCCGCAATACGGTATATACTTTAAAAGGAAGTAAAACCCCCAAAAATCTTCAAACTAATTTGTTCTATGCAGCCCAACAAGTCTCATTGGCGGCCATTTTGCAACTTGCTGTCGACTGAAAATGACATCACAGTTGCTTGGGGCTCAGGTAACAACCAATCACGGTTCACGTCACGTCACGACTAAACTCAGAATACAGCTGAGCCGTGATTGGTCGTTACCCGAGCCCTGATCACCTGTGATGTCTTTTTCAGTCGACAGCAAGTGACAAAATGGCTGCCACTGAGATAGGGGGGGGAAAAAAGCAGGTGTTTTTTGCTGCTTAGTTCATGTTCCACAAACATTATATGAATCAGAATGCCATGTTTACATGAAAAAAAATTCTCTCTCTCGCAACTTTTCAAATTTGGCTAGGTTGTGAGCATTTTAAGATTTAAATGTATGTTGCCGTGCGCCAATAAGTCAAAAACACTGGCGACGATGCGCGAACCCCTAAAGCTATATTACGGAGTAGCATTATAGCTTCACATAGCAAATATGTCAAATAAGGACCTGCAAACAAAAACAGAAATGACCAATCATCTGCTTACTTTGCTGATGGGCAAATATCAAAAATAATAACCGAGACTAACCACGAGTCAGCAGACTAAGTCTGATCATCATTACATCACTCTTCAAACACTTTAACTGCATATTCAATATTGTCCCTAGAGCTGTTTATAAACTAAAAACGAATTATTTTTTTTATTTTTTTAAGAGCTCAGTATTGTTCATTTGGAAATGTCATCATCATTGCTCTTTTATTTTATTTTATTTATTTTTTTATTTTTGTGTGTGTGTGTGTGTGGGTGAGTATGTGTATGTGCGTGCGTGCGTGCGTGCGTGTATTTGTTAGCTCACCAGAAAACCTATTAGAAAAAATCTCATACCGTTCACCTAAACCGAAAAAACTAATTTTCTATTTACCTGCTGCAAAAGACTGTTCCGACAGAACAGGCAAAACTGAAATGGTTGTGAACCAGATACGAACCGCGTGAAGTTGCGACCTGTCGACCGGCAGAACGTAAACTATCGCTCCTGGTTACATACGCACCGGAACATTTGGAGCAGCCGCATGTTGCAGCGCCGCCATCTGACAACACCCTGCAGAAGCACCAAATGACCCAACCCAGCCTTGCAGGGACGCTCCTGACCTACTTTACTCTTGAATTTGTTGTGCTCAAAGATGGGGGGGGGGGGGGGGGGCTTAATTGCATTTCAATGTGATCTTATCTATAATTGCTTATTTATTCATCTGCTCCTTGGCCAAAGTGCTCTCTCTCTCTCTCTCTCTGCGATTTAAGAAACTATTCATGCCGCAACAACGGGGCTCTCTAAAAACACTGGCTGACACATCTAACTTTGAAAAAATCCCTCCTTTCCTCCCTATTTCACCTTTTTCTGCATGACGCGCGTGCACTCATGCCTGACAACAAGGCGCTCTAATGCAAATGAGCACGCATAGGCCTGACTAAACAAAACCTTCACGTTTTTGGTATCCCGGGATAAAGGCGCAAAGCTTTATCGTGCATGTTTAGAGGGACACTGATGCAAGGGCGGGAAATAGTTGACCTCAATCATCTTGTCCCTCAAGGCGAGGTTAGATTTTCGCTGATTCCCGTGGCTGACGCCACTCAGCGGCCACTCGGTCAGCATCAAACATGAGAACTTGCACTGCGCGGCAAGATCACAGAAGATTTGGTACGGTTCAGCAGTATCAGGCACACGGCGCTTTGAAGGACAACGCGACAGGAAGGAATATGAGAGGCCGGATGAAGAAATGTATACGAGAGATCTCAGTGGGACGGGGGGGGCAAAGTTAGAGGATTTTGTCCTAGAGCGACTTTGCCACATTCCCTCAAAACTTCAACTAGAGAAACGGAAACATTTATTTCACATTGTTAAAATATCTATTTTTTAGACAACAACTGGATATGTGGCCCTTCTGATAAAAGCATACATGATGTTGTTTTTCAGGGAGCATTGAATACATTATATGGCACTGGTGTCAAACTCAAGGCCATATCTGGCCTGTCACAACATTGTTATGCGGTCCGCAATGCTAAAATCGGTGCCAACATTTTAAATTGTCTCATGTACTAAATAGTGTTGTTGTATCACAAGCATTTCCTTCTTACCAAACCTGTTATTGCAGTAACTTGAACAATAATTGAAGAAACTTTATTTTTTATCCTACCCTCACTGAGAGGTTTATGATACGTTTAGTTACATGCTTCTCAAAAGTCTTTGTAATTAAGTGTGGTGTGCCTCAAGGTTCAATCTTAGGTCATGTATTGTTTAATTTGCTGGTGTTTGGGCCGAAGTCACAATTTCATAGGGAGGAAACTATTATAGGATATCAACCAACCAATAATATGATTTTCAAATATATAATAAAAATAATGATCTGTTTAATTAATTAATTTCCGCAATGATTCAGTGTTCAATTCATATTTATGAATGACATAAGATGCCATCACTACATCGCGTGACCCGCCCTGCGCCAATTTTAGACACGGTTCCAGTCTGTGTAAATTTGAGTCTACTTTAAGTCACAAAATCTTGGATGTTGTTTAACTTTCCATAGTTGCCATATCAGGTCTTACCATAGAAGAGGCCGGATTTGAACCCTTCCAGAACTTTTATGTGTGAAACCCACTCCTATTTGTTATGATTTCTGGCCATCTGAGATGTTTGCGACCAACACCAAAAGATCAATAGGCAGAATGCAAATCCTCACCTTGTACTTGGCAGTCAGCTGCTCAGTGGCTTCCTGCTCCTTCCGCAGATCCCCCATCATCCTCTCCTTCTCGCCAAGAAGCCTCTGCTTTTCATCAGCCAGGAGTGATCGGTCACCTCTGATGGCCTCCTTCTCCCGCTCCAGACGCTGCTCCTCTTGCTTCACATACTCCTCAGCCTCCTTCTCCACCTCCTCCTCCTCCTCCTCCTCGGCGCCTTCATCCCCTTCATCTGGTTCCGAGTCCTCGCCGTCCGGCCGCTCCTTCTTCTGCTTGCTCCTCCACTTCCTGTGGTTGAGCTGGGCCCTCAGCCGAGCGATCTCCCGCTGGAACTCTCGCAGGAGAGCGTCCTTGGGGTCCTCGTTGACCCGAGGCTGGTTCTGGATGTTCTTGGCTCGGTTGGCGTAGCGAAGAGTGGTGAGGGTTTCGTCGTAGTGTTGGGGGGCGGGGCCTAAAGTGGCCACCATGACTGTCTTGGCGTTACCGCCCAGCGAGTCCTGCAAAAGGCGGGTCAGCTTCGAGTCCCGGTACGGTACGTGGCCGCTGCGGCCGTCCGCAAGTGCAGATATGACGTTCCCGAGCGCGGACAGAGAAAGGTTTATCTTAGCCGCTTCCTTCAGACGTTCCCCCTGGACACCCGTCTTGGCCTGGCGCTCGCTGCCGGCCAGATCCACCAGGTTGAGCCGCCCGACCCGGATGTGCTTCCTCCCATCCGGACCAGGTTGTCCGCACTCCACAGTGATCAGGAATAAGGCGTGGGACCTGGACGAATATTCGTTCATGTCGGTGGCCGCAACTGCCCTCGCTTGGTTTCCCACGTTCATCACCTCCTCGATCTCCTTGATACTCTTGCAGACACAAGAGGTGAGGTCCGGGACGTAGACTCCAGTTTCCGGACTCTCTCTAAGCTCCAGCCCCCGGGCGTTGGCGTGGTTGGGATCCAGGAGATCCCGGATCTCCTCACGATAGATCTCGAGGTAGGACGCCCGTACCAGGTACTGCTTATCAGACTGCGAGCGGGAGATGTGCGTAAAGATGTGGTCAAAGGCGTTGGGTATCACGCCCCGTTTCTCGGGGTCCAACCACATCCCCTGCATGGTGTACGTCTTCCCAGTCCCCGTCTGTCCATAAGCAAATATGGTACCATTGAACCCGGCTAGTACAGAATCTATCAGAGGCCTGACGCTCTCGTCGTACAGATCCCGTTGTTTGGAATTGGCATCGTAAACAGCATCAAACGTAAACGTTTTCTGGGGTTCGCTTTGTGACGCTCGAGGATTCCTGAGGATCACCTGTCCCAGTCGCAGGTCCATCCGCACGATGCTGCCGGAGGGACCGTTGGACTCCTCTTTTCGGTTCAGGGGTCGACATCGAACAACCACCTTAACCGACTCACTGCTCTTATTCTTTGACATGGCTGGCGTCTTGTTGTTACCAGTCACACAATGACAATAAAATACAAATAAATAAAAAAAACCTTCCTGGCTACTAGCTTTGTGTCACCATAGGCTTTCTTCTCATTAATAAAACATTCAGCACGACATGAAGATTTCTTCAATTAAATAAATTAGCATGGTCTTGTATTTAACAGTGCAAATGAAAACATGCTATTCTAATGTCTCAATTGCCCTGACTGTCTGTTAAATTAGCATAAATGGTATCAGCTCTCACGCACTGGCTCGACGCTTCCTTCCCGCTTCGTGTCCACACATGAAAACAAAAAAAAATCCCACCGTGTCAAAGATAAAATGACCGATATTGCGCTCATATCTTCTTTTTTACACGCCCAGGGAATCCACATCCTTCAGTCCTCCGCTCAATGATGCTCAGTCCGGCGCGCGGGTGTGGATCACCGAGAGACAGATCGTCCTACCTCACACACACCACACACACACCCACACACACACACGCGCGCACACAAACACAAGCGCGCGCACACACGAACACGAAAACGAACGCACACAAACATTCGAGCTCCACGCCCCATATCACTGCGGAGTAGAGCAAAGCATTATGGGAAACGTAGTTAATTACTCAGCAGTTTGTTTCAGGTTTTCTCTGAAAACTATACGCGCATTTATTGGTTTGTTTGAAACTGTTTGCGCAATATTAATTAGTCGGAGTATAGCAAGTATAAATACTGTGTAATATTGCAATGTTCTTTTGTGTCATATTTTTAATCTTTAATAGAAGTGGGCTACCGTAAGTTTGTCAATATCTAATAACGAAGAAAAAAAATCTAACTAACACGTAACGTGGTTATGACAACCTCACCCTTACGTATACAAATTTTCTTCTAAAAATTTGTCAGAATGAGGACGTGTTAAATTAATAATTACAGTCATTATTTAACCACGGTGTAGTTCAAGATACTGCCCAATATTGACATCTAGCGAGAGAATAGTAGAATACACTCTGACCCACAGCTAGTCAGTAATGTCATGAAAGGAAGCCAAAAGATCACGACTCATGTTTTGTTTTGTTTTGTTTCTTCAGGTACATTTGTAGGTGACGTTTGGGGATTTTCTAATAGGAAAAAATACTGACAACAACTGATTTCCCTGGTGGAATTTCTAGGTGATTCACTACAGAGTGGAAAGCCCCAACCACATGAAAAATTCCACATTTGCATTACAGATGTAAAGCAGATAGGTATGAAGAACTTCACTCTAAATATTATTCAGTAAAAAAGGTATTAGTTTCATGAACTAATAAATTAATTGACAGTTACTGAATATGTTTATTTTTGATTCAAAAATAATGATCGTGATAGACCTATTATGATTAAATCGAATTTTGTACAAGAACTTTTTTTTCTAAATTCAATTTTCCTCTTTAATCCCAGAATGCGTTCCTGTATAGCCTACACTATAAAATAATTGCAGAATAGATTAAAAGCAAAGCAGCATAGTTTGACAGATGTGTCTTCCAATTTTAAATATTACCATCTGTGAAACCATCAATGAGCGTATCCTATCCCACTGTTATTCAAGCGGTGCTTGACGATCCCCGAGGGCCTGTGTAGCTCGCTGAAGAATGTAGTGTGATATGGACAATTTCTGAGTTCAGACATGATTTATTGACGGAAGAAAAGATCAGCCGTGGAGTTCCAGATAGTGAAGATAAACAAATAGAATAAACTGAAATAACACTTTTACATTTTGATTAGCATGTCATTGTGGGTTAAATCAAAGTAGATGTGATGCTTTTTCTATATACATAATTTCAATCCTGTCTAGATTTAGATGGGTTAAAATAAATAAATAAATCAAGTAGTCCTTTTACTGCTCCCGAATTCATACTAGGGAGTTGACATATTGCTTTGCCTGAGGAAAATCCAATTTATCAACAACATTTTACAGCAGCTGCATCTCAGAGAATGGTTTTTTTTCTAAACCAGTATCACATCCTGATACAAAATACTAGTGCAGCATAAAAGCCTCTTGCTAACTTTTCAGAATATATATATATTTTTGCATATTTGATCAAGAACATGAACTCGTTCGTAGGTCAGTTTATCCACCAGACTTTTTGTTGTATTGCCACAGCAGCATAACATTGGCTTCTTGGATGACTCTTCCCTTGTCAAGTCTGTACTTGGCCGTGGATGACATGCTCTGCATTCTTGGAGGAGAGCCTGGAAGCGAAAGAGGGGAAAAAATGACTTACAAATCCAACTCGTGACGATCTATTGTTATTGTAATAAATATAATGATGCTTGCAATATTAGTGCGTGTAAAGTTTAAAGCGGATGAATTACCATTTAATTTCAAGAGAAGGGAACGTGGGGAAACGCCCGTAAAAGCAGAAGTAATTAATTATGACATCACTTTGCCTGACTCACAGCTGGGAAAGTCACCGCATCAGTTTCCAACTTGCCATGAAAATTGACTCACCCTCACTCAGAGAGCGCCGCGGAAACTAGCGGCCATTTTGGATCGCCGGACATGTTTTACCCATTGAAGTTAACGAGGGGCTGAGCCTAAATGTCTAAGCGTCTGGCCCAGTGCCGTTGGCCCTTTCTGTCACTGTAAGACACGCCCCTTCGAGCATGTCAGAGAAAACGACCAATCAAATTTGGGCGCACTCTTAAATGACAGCACTGCCAGCAAATCGAAAAGGTTTTTTTCTGACAGAAGTGGGCGAGAAATTGTGCGTCTGTCACGTAGGGTGTCGCCGTGCTGACTCCGATTCCAGAGACGACGGCGGTCGTCTTACTTTAAGTTCCTAATCTCTCCGGGGGAGAAAAAAAACCCAGATCACTAACTTTGCAGAGTCAGTGAATTTGTTACACTTTCACCTTCAATTTCTACCCGAAGGTTTCTCGGTTGAGCTTTGAGGCCGGACACTGGAATGACGGGGTGTGCCGAGAATTTGAATTAGCTCGCCGTTAGTATGAAGAAAGAGTGAGTCGGGCTAGAGAGAGGAGCCATTTTGTCCCGACTGTGTAGGAGAAAAGAAAGTGGAAAAGAGGAATCGTGCTGGAGGACCTTCCGTTGTCGCTACCTTTTCTCGCGCTTTCAAGAGGGAAACAGTCGGCCTTTTGGAATATCGCTTCTCTGACGCGTTTTATTTGGTGGTGGTATTTAGCCAAGTAGCTCGCCAAAGCTAATCAACAAATCCCAGGTCGTAAACTGTCAAAATCGGGGCAGTTGGTCAGGTTGACGTAGGAGCTGGCTTCAGACTTCACTTAGACGTGTTAGGAAATTGCTTTTTTGTGTGTGTATCAGCGGGTACATACTCAACAGTTTTCAATGGCTAAGAAGACGTACGACTTGCTATTCAAGCTGCTTCTCATCGGAGATTCGGGCGTGGGGAAGACCTGTGTGCTGTTCCGCTTCTCTGACGACGCCTTCAACACAACCTTCATCTCCACCATAGGTAAGCAAGAGAAACAAATGCAGGATTTGTCACGTCCATTTGCTTTTTTTTTTTTAATTATATTTTTTTAATTGTTGTTGACTGACATCTGGTGAGCTAACCGCGCCGCTATTAGCATGCTGCGGGCTGCCCAGGCCTGCCCGGGTTGACAGCGAGACAAGTTGTGCAATTTTGCCAGCTATTAAACTCGAGTAACCCCCTTTCTCGAGCGGACGGGGCCGTTTGTTAACACGCCGTGAAACTTGTTTCGGTTAAGCGTGACTGTTGGGCAATGTGTAACTAGTTGAGCTGTCATTTTTAACCACCGCAAGCTAACGAGGCTAGCGGGGGGCAACGGGGCCGTACTCTCTTTTCCACGCACACGCACAATTCTTTTAACGTGTTTACGTTCAAGTAACCTTACCGCCCTTGTTGCTTTGTCGGGGGATTTGGTCATTCTTTTAAAAACAACAACCAAAGCACACGTCTCGTCCTTCAAAACATACTATATTGCCATTGAGCTGTCAGTATATTATATAAGCAGCAGTGCCATATTGTAGCTAATGCTTTTATTATCTGCAACGTATTAATTGCTTAACGTTCCTGGCATCACTCATGGACCACCCGGGATTCCATTAAATACAGATGACACATACACAGCACATATGATTCTCCAAGTATCTCAAAATGATTGATTTCAGTCTCTACTCAAGAGGAAAGCCATGAACCCTTTTATGTCATCTACAAATATGAATGCAACATGGTCTCTCGATCTAGAGCACATCTTTTTAAATAAGCAATGTGCTCTGTGTATTAAAAGGAACTGTTTTTTGCCATGATGGCCCATTGCATTGCTTGCATTTTCAATATTATCAATTTGTTTAGGAGAAATAACTAACTACTCAACCTTCCCGCCATGTCTTAGTGGGAGTCCGCTAAGGAACCAGGCACAATTCGTCCATTCAAAATCATCATACGTACGTCACTTATTATGTCCAAAAACAGCCATCAATTGGCACCTAAATTTATGTGGACGTCCCACACAATGGCTTACTTATAAGAGAATGAGGAAATGAGAAGCTTACCTTCAATTTCTCTCCTCATGTCGGATCTGGTTTTCTTTCATAATAATAATAATAACAATAAATAAATGAGATTTATATAGAGCCTTGTCAAGTCACACAAGGATGCTTTTAGCGTTGAAAAAGCTGCATTCCATCTTGGAGGGGGGGATATTCACTTCACACTGCTCGAGGACGTCGCAGGGCACCAGCTTGGAGGAGATCTCAACGTTGGCGCGACAGTGTTGAAAACGTTGTAAAAGTACGCTGCCTCATACCTACATATACAAGCTGTAGTAGCTTTAATTTGTAGACCTTTGCATACTATATAGCAAACGTGCTGAATGATATCTCTAATCATGGGAAAAAATGGATTAAATGTCAGAAATATTTACCAGAAATCTATTTAAACACCATTTCTTATTCTGATTGCTGTAGTAGTTGGCAATTGTAGACCGCTACGTCATACAAAATGAGAAAAGAAGTCAGAACTGCCCACAACTAGTAAATGCAATTTTTTTTTATAAAGGTTAGTTCTAAAGAAAGACTGTGTGACTCTCTATAATAAAAAAAAAAGTATTCTTAAAAATAAAAATTTTTTTTTCTAGTTAGCAGCATAGGGGGAGAGAAAAACAAATCATGTTACACATTACAAATAGTTTGTCATCCCCTCCAACCCTGCCTCGTAGAGGTTGCACATCTGCTTTCAAAGCAAAACATTATGTAACATGATGAGCGCTACTGATCAAGCTAACGTGATGTCAAATTAGTTCGGGGGGTTTGATTAAGAACATTTATTGTTGAGATGGGTTGTTTGAATACTTTTCAATAACATTAGCGACTGATTATTTATGAATGAAAATAGCATTTGAATGTAACATTCAAGTTTTGTCCCAATACCCCCTCCCCCATTTAGAAGCCAGCTTAAAAAAGAAAAAGAAAAAAGATGTTCCTTGCCAAAAAGTCTTACAATTGTAGGAAACTAGTCACCTTTAGGCTGGTAGTTCGAGCATCATATTGATGCCTTTTACAAACAAAAGGACGACAATGGCGGCTGTACCTCCTTTTTATAGAACCTCACATTTTTCATATCAATCCACACACTGTACTGGAATGGCATTTGGCTCGCTTACCGGTCGCTACTCAACGCATGACTGCTGACTCACTTTATGTGAGGTCACCTATTTAGAGAAAAAAACAAAACTATTATCTCACATATACAGCCGGATCACAGCTAAAGGTCTATACTTGACACCGAGATACAGCGGCACTTCTCAAAATACCCTTATGGGAACCCCCCCCCCCCCCCCCCCCCTTCCCGGCTTTATTCACTCATCCTCATTTCAAGGCCTCCGAATAGCTGCTGGTCTCATTTAGTAGCGGTGCTGTATCTTTTAGAATGCAGAATACAGAAGAGTGCATCTTTTAAAGTTGAACACAATGTGTTACAGGACACCGGGCCTCCCATGGGTTCAAAATTTGAAGCGGTTTTCTTAATTAGAAATCATAGAAATTGAGCTAATCCGGTCCAAGGTCAAACTGTCACTATCATTTAATGTTGTATTGACTGTACACACAATGCAAATAAGTTAATTCAAGTATAATACATCTTCTGCATCAAACTAAGAACAGCGTACTTAACTGTGTACATTCCGGGGGGGGGGGGGGGGGGGGTTAATTGACGTAGTCCTGATCAATATTGTACTGTACGACTTTTTCCTTCGTTGCCATCACTTGTGTAGTTGGCTCATGATGCTATGCACAATCAGATGTGAATTTCCACACTCCTATTTGATCACTTTCAAAATGGCACAAGCTTAAGGATGTTTACATTTGGGGGTTAGATTGACTTAACTAAAGCACTTTCCAAGGCTGTCATAATTTCTTTTGGGGGGGGGGGGGGTGCACCTTCCGTTAACCCTGAAAAATATTTGGCCTCTTTCTCTACCCCTTTTTCTTCTTTTTTTTTTACCCAACAATTCCCCTTCCGCCCTCTCTGGGGTGTGCATAATACTCAATGAGTCACTCTTTGGCAGCCGCTTCCTTCATTATGCCGTGGCCCCGCCCCTCAAAGAGCACAGCTGTTTCTTGAACTTGTAAACCGAGCGCCATCTTTTATGCTTGAGCTGAAGTGACAGCTCAGTTATTTGGACGGGAAAGTAGCACTTGTGGGCCAAAAGTCATCAGTTGTCCCTCCTGTGGCTTCATGGAGAATAACAGCAGTCGTCCCCAATTTAATTACGTTGCAAACTATTTCTATTAAACAGTGTATGCGTATTGGCTTCATGAATGTGTTTCTTTTTATAGGAATAGACTTCAAGATCAAAACTGTGGAACTACAAGGAAAGAAGATCAAACTACAGATCTGGTGAGTCCACACAAGTAAGGTTAGGGAGGGGAAATGTGAGTTATTGACGTCCATCAAAAAAAAAAAAAAAGGCCAAGATGGTGGCAAAGGACTCCTTTTCTCTTATTTACCCCCTCACCCCCCAAAAGGATCCGATGTGACTGCAAAATAACAATGCAACTTTTAGGTTGATTTAATATTGAATGAATCTCAGTCATGTGATATCCTAAGTGTGCTTTTCAACAACAGTTCAGGAAGTGAAAAGCAGAACTGTTTTCACATTTTTATGCATTTACTTTGCTTGACCTTTAACATTCCACTGTTGTTTCGGTTCCCCCACGTCGCCCCCGTTGTCAAATAATGACACTCAATCGATGCATCATCACATCACAATCATATTTGTGGTCTCAAAAATGTCTTTTTTTCTTCTTCTTCTTCTGAAATCTTACTTCATCCTCGGCGCAATCCTCGATTAGATGAACGTTGACAACATTTCCAACTCCCGGGGGAGCTAGTGTCGACGTGTGTGCGCGCGTGCGTACGAGTTCCAACGTGATTTGTCAGATGAACACAGCGAGGTGAAGGCATTATTGGAATGTGAAGCAATTAAGTTCAATTTTGATTATTATTTTTTTCGGTTCACTTGGTCCAATCCGATATTGATTCATTATGGAACATAAATTCTTCTTAAATAACAAGGACATGATTTAAAAAAAAAACTCTACAAACATTAAATATAAATAAAAAATTCTGAATTGTCATAAAGTGAAATGAGTTTGGTTTTTCCATAAATATAACAGTACATTTCAGGAAAACTAAGATACAAAAAAGATTTGTCCTTTAAAATTCTATTTTGTTTAATTTATGGGGGGAAATTATAAAAATAATCGATTCATGGTTCTATGAATCGATATCACGCTCAAAGAAAAATCGATTCCATATCAATTATTGAAACCCAGCCTTACTGTTTTGTATAATATAGAAAAGTATACAATTTCTTGCTGTTTTCACCTTTGGACGATGAGGGGTTGTAAATTTGGGAAGAGGGTCTTAAATTTGATGGCCTTAAATCTGCTGATCTACCATGATGTACATAAAACGTTTAGCCCCGCTAATGGATATTTAGTTTATTTTTATTTTTTATAAACAAAATGTATAATATGATAATTAGATTGCTGTTTTGTGGAAATGTCTCAACTGCCAAGCATGTCAGAACTGAGAATGACAAAGCGATTAGCACCCGAGGAGACGTCTGCTTCCTTGAGCGTGTCATGAAGGTCATTCCCAGCTCTTCCTATTTTACATAATTTGTCACAAAATTATTTCTTATTCATTTATTCATCTATCTTTACGGCTTTTCCGTTAGATGGTGGAATGTATTATAAAAGTGTAGCCATTCCCTAAATTGAGACGAGATCTTTTTTTCCCCCCTCCCCACTCGTGTGGCGTGATATTTTTCGAATGGAAAATGGCTGCCTCGGCTAACTAAAGATTTGTAAACGAGGAACTAACGGAAATATGTCATTTGTGTGCGCTTGCTTGTGCAGGGACACAGCGGGCCAGGAGCGGTTCCACACCATCACCACCTCCTACTACAGAGGCGCCATGGGCATCATGCTCGTCTACGACATCACCAACGCCAAGAGCTTCGAGAACATCAGCAAATGGCTGCGCAACATCGACGAGGTGAGACTTCAGCCTTTTGTAGTACATTTCCTTTCTGGATCTAAGTAAGCCCAATTTTTTTTAAATTTTTTAAATTTTTATTACATTTTATTTATCTTTAAATAAATCATAATTTTTTTATTTGCAGCATGCGAATGAGGATGTTGAGAGAATGCTACTAGGCAACAAGTGCGACATGGAGGACAAGAGGGTTGTACCAAAAGCCAAGGGAGAGCAGGTGAGATGTAATCCGAATTTATAATATGAATTAATAGGAGTCAACTCGAGTCGTCATACACGAATAGCAGCCGGCTTGTCGTAGTCGGAAGTAGCGGCGACCTTTGCTTTGGGGAAATCGGTGCGACCCGATCGCTACGCCGCACTGGAGATGGACGGAGCCATTTTATTTTTGGACAAGCACCCCTTTAAAGGTCAGCGCTCCTTCTCACTCGCTCTTCCTTGTCCGCCGCGCAGATTGCGAGGGAGCACAACATTAGGTTTTTCGAGACCAGCGCCAAGGCCAACATCAACATCGAGAAGGCTTTCCTCACGTTAGCGGAAGACATCCTCAGAAAGGTGCGTTCGCATTCCCGCTTCTGAGACTTTTTTTATATGCTGTTGCAGCATAACAGCAAAATACCGCTTCACCGTGTTTGTGTTGGGTTCCAATTGTGGCATTTCCTCCCCCTCCTCCCAGACGCCTCAAAAGGAGCCCAACAGTGAAAATGTGGACATCAACAACGGGAGCGGCGTGACGGGCTGGAAGAGCAAGTGTTGCAGTTGAACAACTCGCACCCACACACACACACACACACGCACGACACCCTCTTTCTCTTTCTCTAACGTTTAACGCTCTTACCCTCTAACCCCCTCTCAAGACTTTTTCTTGCGCACTGACACTCTTATCAGAATAAAACAATAAACCACTTCATCCATCTACCCCCCCGCCCCCCCTCCACACACACACACACACATACTGACCCCCCCCCCCCCCAACTTTTCCCACTCGCCACCTTTTGAGCGCCACTCATGTTTCTTGTCGTTTTGTTTGAAAGTTTATAAAAAAGAAAAACGTTGAAAATACAAGCTCATATTTGTAATATTTTACTTTGCCTGAGCTCAGCCCTAATCAACCCCCCCCCCTCTTACCCCACATGACATCAACTCCCCCCCCCCCCCCCCCCCTTTTGGACACTCATTGTCTCAAGTGTTTTGCTCAATTACAATTTGTTACCAAGTGACAGAGGTGTGGCGAGCTCCTTTTGTAATGCGGGGTTTCTTTTGTCCTGTGCCTTATATGGAAGACAGGGGCGGGGCTGTGTCGTGGGCGGAGCCACATCCACCCGTTGAAATTACACTTTACTAAATCGTTGTCGGTTTGCGCTTCCCGCGCGGAGCCAAACTGGCGCAGAAACGTTTGAATTTCTCCTTGCAGCCAAGAGAACGGCATTATGTCCTCTTTATCGATGTCTCATTTTTACCTGTATGATTTATTTTGACTTTTTTTGTTGGTTTTCTCTCCCCAATTTGGGTTACTGTTTGTTTGTTTCCTGCATGCAGATTTCTTTGGGTTGGAAGCGTTTCTGTAACATGTAAGGTATGCCACTGGGTAACTTTGGGCGGGAGGTTCACAAGTTCTCTTTGGAAATTCAAACAGTTTTGCAGATCCATTAAAAATAAGCTTGTTTAAGTTAACTTGTTTGTCTTTCATGGCGTGTCGTTTCCTGTGTCAGGAAATGGATAAATCGGACCAGTTCCTATTAATTGTGGCTTTGCCCTGTTGGTCCTCCTCATAGTTCCTTGGCACCAAAATGGCACAAGATGGTGCCGAAGCACTACTTTTCTGTTATGTAGGATTTGGCACCATCTTGTGGAATCCTCATTTCTCCTTAACACCACCTGTATGGCAGCTAAATGCCAATTAAAACATTGCTTGTTAATGGTGACTGTGACCGTTTGAACAAATTCATTTAGATACAAAAAAAAAAAAAATTACTTAATCACTATTATTTTTTCCAATATGCAACTTCAATTTGTGACACGCCACTTCTAATACAATGCGGTCTGTTTGCTGCATATCGTAAAACAAAAGTCATCAATATTAGTAGGCTAGATATCAAAAGTCTTAAGATTCGGCCCAGGAAACTAAGATTCTCGTTTGGTGATGGCACCGCGTATTGAATTCTAATGTGAAGAACCCTTGTGGACAAATGCAAATATACAAGTATAGTGAAAAATGAATGACCATTCAATGCAAACAATAACAATCCTTAATTATTCCCATACAAAAATGTTTATTCAAGGCACAAATTGAAATATTAATTGACAATAAATGCCTTGAGACGTAGAGTTCATTTGTCTGAAATCGCATGTGGTTTGATTGTCCTGAGGCAGGTGTGCAAGAATGAATGTAAAACTAGAGAGCAAGTGATGAAAGTGTGCGGGGCGGCTTATGAGAGCCTCCTACCAGAGCAGGTTGTTGGGGTTCCTGGCAAGAATCTCCAATGGCTTGGGCTGAGTTGAATCCTCTCGGGTACCATCAATTAAAAGCCCGGCCTGTACAAAACAGGACCATCTCAATCTTTTGTGTACACAAGTCAAAATTCCTTAACTAAATAACACTGATTGCATTATAAATAGAAAATAATCTAATCCATTCTTGGTATTGTACAATATAAATTGGTTTGACATGTCAAAAAGCTATGATGTATTATATCAAAGTGCTAACGTGCAAAATTGGCAATAGCATCTTAATTTAATATGAACAAAGCATTCTCAATTACATTCAGATGTCAGACAGCTCCGTTGATTAAAACTACTGAACGCAGGAAATTGAATTTCGAATCGCTACTGCCACCTGTGGCCGGACAAAATAAACTGCATTTTCTCCACTTCACGTACACGACGTGCAGATGACGACACATCCGCACACAGAGGGCAGAAAATTCGAACCCGAATTCAGTCTGAAATGTT
This sequence comes from Leptonotus elevatus, assembly GCF_054856555.1. Taxonomy (NCBI): domain Eukaryota; kingdom Metazoa; phylum Chordata; class Actinopteri; order Syngnathiformes; family Syngnathidae; genus Leptonotus; species Leptonotus elevatus. The sequence continues at coordinate 13,745,140 of NC_141256.1, read as the reverse complement.
TTGGCCAGAGGCTTGCAGGAGTTCCCATTCTAACCAGCTAAGGTGTTAATCTACTAATTTAAAAAAAGTTTAAATGGTCAAATTAAAAAAACTATTGTAAAGTTATTTTTGGGTAAATTGTTACAAAGTGTAGCATTTAAGTGCTGTCAGTGTTTAATGTATTTAAAAATGGCTAAAACACCATGTAATGCATAAAATAATTGCTCACAGTGACCAATTAACACCATCAAACACTTTATCGAATCGATTTTTCTCTGAGCGATTATTTTATACGACCATTTGAGAAACATATCATTAAAGCAAATGCAATGTGAAACCACAGGAATGGCTAATACTCACCAATTCCGCTTTGACGGTCAATTGACGCAGTCCGGCAATGGCAGTCGGCTCTAAATAAAAGTTAACAAGTAGGCGTTTAAGTCTTCAGACCATAGCAGCGATATTTAAGATGGAAACTTTTATTTATTTATTTTAAAACCACCTCGAACAGCAACAGACATTCCCCCCTTGAGTCCACTGGCTACTTCCGTACACCTGCCCACAGGCGGCTCTTATTGGCCCATGTGGTCACGTGACCACACGACCGACCACACGACCGACCACACCAGGACGCCAAAGATCATTAGCGAAGCAAGAGCAAACACCGTCACAACAGGTTGTGTTTTGGTACCAACGTTACATGAAACATGCTTCATTCTTGACATTCTTTTATTGATTACCCTTTTCCCCAACATGTAACCTCTCAGGAGCAACAGTGTACACACACACAAAAATACAAATGTCATTCTTGTGTGACAACACAAAAGCCAGTGCAGAAGGCCAATTAAGACTTAAAAACTACATTCAAGAGATCTTTGCTAAGCACAAATGCACAGAGGGAAGGTTATGGACTAGTCAGTTACTCTCAGTAAACTGATGTTTCTTTGACAAGATGTGGGTGAAAAAACGACTAAACGCTTATTTAGTGCTTTGAATGAGACGAAACTATCAACACTAATGAGTGAAAGGCAGCAGCAGTGGACATTGAAGAGGGCCCTGCCCTTAGGGAGGAAAAAAAAAAATCAGTGACAGGGAAAAGAAATATTTACAATTGTGTACAACTTCATTTATAAATATAGGTATAAATTAGAAAAGTAAAACAAAAAGCTACTGTAGTTCAATCAATGGTCTACTTCTACATACACATTTAATGCCAGTCTGATAATTAACTCTATTTGGTGAAAAATAAAAAGGCACCGCAATGAAGAAATGGAACAATCGATACTTAATTATCTACCAGTCCCGTCACTAAGGTCCCAGTTGCGACAGTCAAAATATAAATTAATAACGTTTCAAAGCGTACCCACACTAAAAGTGAACAGTTGAGATTTTGTCAATAAATTAAGCACTCGAGGAGCCAATAAAAACAAAATTAAGGGCAGTTTATGCCAAATTGTGTAATATGGGTGAACGTTAGCCGGCGTGATTCAATTAGAAAAAGCTTTCGCTTTACTTTCTGAATATTAAAAAAACGTGAGCAGTTCTTATTACACGCACACTTTCAAACACCAAAGTGTCACTGCGGGGTCCGAGAACGCTACACGTAAACGAGATCTCGGCCCTGAGCCGGCGGGCCGTCGGGGGCCTCCTGCTCGGGGCCCTCGGAATCGGCCTCGTCCTCGTCGAGGCCCTCGTACGCGATGGGCTTGGGGCAGCTGTACGGGTGGCCGTTGTCGTCGAAAAAGCGCCGGAAGGTGAACTCGTAGAAAGCGTGCTCGGGGTGCTTGCCGTTGCGGAACCAGCAGCCCGTGTCGCCGAGGTCGTCCTCGCCGTCGCTGTCGCCGCTCCACAGCTTCTCGGGGTCCACGGGGTCGAAGTTGGACGTGTCCGTGGAGTGGGCGATGGTGGGCACGTACGGCGCCGCCTGCTGCCGCAGGTCGCTGGAGAAGTCGATGGTCTTGAAGAAAGGGTGGGCTTTGATTTCGTCGGCGCCGTTCCTGCCCAGCCGGTCCTCGGGGCCGCGGCACAGCTTCACGATGAGGTCCGAGGCCTCCGGGCTGAGCTTGGCGGGCGGGGGGATGTGCAGGGTGGTCTTCCAGCTAATCACCTGGGTGGGGGGCAGAGATCAAGTTCCCTCAAAACAACGCAAAACTCAAGTCATTAATCGCTAAAGCCCTGGAACCATGTCGTGTGGTCTGATGAGTCCAAAATACTTCATTTAGAAGTTGTCAAGCGCGTGTGTACGAGTGTACATTTATTTTCCCTCAAAATACAGCCATTAATAGCGCAATCCCTGGAACCGTGTCTTGTGGTCTGATGAGACCGAGATCAACTTACTTGGTTGAGATAGTGTCAAGCAAACAATTTATTGCTACCTCAAAATACAGCCACGAACTCATTTGCTCCCAAAAACAAAATAAAAATGTTCTATTTTAAATATTGCCACGGTCCCCAAAACGTATTTAGATGTTTTTTTGTTTTTTATGCTAGCGCATACAGAAGGCTTCGATGCAGCCTCTGACCTGAAGAGGTTCGCTTAAAGCAATGGTAGTTATTACAAAAAACGTCCAGCAGGTGGCAGCAGAGTATAAGAGATCAACCAGGGCCATTTTGCAACAAGCTCTTTTCCCCAGTGTCTTCAACAGATTTGTGAATAATGATTCAACTTAGCTATATTTAAATGCTAATTGCTGCAAAACGGAAACAGATAAAAATATACTTTTTTTTCTGATGAAAGAAGAGGCTCTAAACTTTATTTTGGTAGGTTCCATGTTTTTATAGCAATAGAACAGAATATTATGTAGGCCTTGCAAAATCTGTCAAAATCAAGTAAAATAGCAGAGAGCGAAGGGGGTTGCTTCAGTGAAATGGCTAATTGGCAACAAAAGTGAGTACACCCCCTAAGTAAAAAAATGCCCAAAGTGTCAATAGTCTTTAGGTCTGGAGACATGCTTGGCCAGTCCGCCCTTTTTTACCTTCGGCCTCTTTAGCAAGGCAGTGGTCATCCTTGGATGTTAGTTTGGGGTTTTTAATGGCTTTATTCGGAGTTCCACCATCTGAACAAACTAAGAACGTTGGTCTCATCAGACCACACGACACGATTCCAGGGCTTTAGCGATTATCGACTACATTTTGAGTCATTTTGAAGGAGCCACAAACGCACTCTTCATTGTGTCATTTCCTCAGCGCATAACGAAATATCCGCAGGGGTGCACTGACTTTTGTGAGATCCCGTATACGGTCCACATACCTTCAGCTGCGTCTCCAGCGGCGTCGTCGCCAAGAACGGAGGCTGTCCGACCACCATCTCGTACAAAATGACGCCCACGCTCCACCAATCGCACAGCTGAGTGTAACCTGCGCGACAACGCGGACATCGGCCGTCAGTCAGACTGCAAAGGCGCCGGAAGTGGCTTCTTACTGACCGGTCCTGAGCAGAACCTCGGGCGCGATGTAGTTGGGCGTCCCCACCAGCGAGTGGGCCAAGCAGCGCTGGTGCTGTCGGGCCTTCCTCCTCTCCAGAGGCTTGAGTCGGTCCGTGCAGCGGCAGTTGGCCGGGTCCTCCCACTCCTTACTGAAGTCCATGCTGTCCTGCCTCACGTGGTCCCCTGCGGTCCAAACACAATGGTGACCAGTCCGCAAAAAAACCCGGACCGACGCCGATCTCACCGGACGAGGTCTACTCACCGCTCTGGTAATACTTGGAGTCGTGAGTCCACCGGAACCCGGTGCAGAGGCCGAAGTCGGTGAGCTTAATGTGGCCGTCGCGGTCGATGAGGATGTTGTCGGGTTTGATGTCGCGGTGGATGAAGCCCATTTTGTGGACGCTCTCCACGGCGCAGGTGAGCTCGGCGATGTAGAACTGGGCCAGCTCCTCCTTGAAGATGCCGAGCCGGATCAGGAGGCTCATCATGTCGCCGCCGGGGATGTACTCCATGACGAAGTACAGGTTGTCCCGGTCCTGGAAGGAGTAGTAGAGACGGACCACCCACTCGTTGTCCGCCTCGGCCAGGATGTCCCTCTCGGCCTTGACGTGGGCCACCTGGTTCCGGAGCAGCACGTCCTTCTTGCGGAGGGTCTTCATGGCGTACAGCGCACCCGTGTCCTCTTTCCTGGCCAGGCACACCTCGCCGAAGGCCCCGATGCCCAAGGTCTTGATCCGTTTGAACATGCACTTGTCCATCTTGGCCCGCTTGAGCCGGATGTAGTTGGACTCCTTCTGGCACAGCATCATACGCATCTGCTCCTGGGCGTCTGACGACAAGCCCACCTGGGGGGGACCCACGGGCACCAGTGAGCAAGCGCACATGATGAAATGCACATCAGCACGCGTGCAGCTATATGGTTATTTGTTGGCAACTCGGCTAAAACGCCGATTTTTCATCAGTCCGCATTCCGTATTATTTGCGAGAAGGGCTTTTGTTAGAGTAAATGGTTTGGCTGGACATTTTTTTAATTAGGGTTGTTCCAATCGGATTGGAAATCGGGGCCAATCACGGTGTCGGCTGAAAAAGATCGGATTTTTTTTTACATTTTCGAAATTCATGAGTTAGGGTTGCCCCGATCCAAATACATGATCGGAAATCGGGGCCGATCACGGGATTTTCAGTTAAATTGATGTTATCTGAAAAAGATCGGGTTTTCTAATTTTATGAATATATATATTTTTAAAGATCTGATTTTATTTCCTAAATTATGGTTGTCCCGATCTAATTACATGATTGGCCGATTATGGGATTTTCAGATGATCGATGTTATCTAGAATTATTAAATTTTTGGGGGGGATTTTTTAAATTTTCAAAATTGATAAATTAGGGTTGTCCTGATCAGATTTTTTAAAGATCTGATTTTAATTCCTAAATGATGGTTGTCCCGATCCAATTACATGATCGGAAATCAAGGCCGATCATAGGATTTTCAGATGACTAGAGTCAGCTGAAAAATATTGGAATTTTTAATTTTCTAAATTTATAAATAAGGGTTGTCCGGATTGGTTTTTAAAGATTGGATTTGAATTTCTAAAATAGGGTTGTCCCGATCCAATTACATGATCGGAAATCACAGCCGATCATCAGATTTTCAGTTGACCTTAAAAGATCAGATTTTAAAATTTTCAAAATGAGGGTTTTCCCGATTTTCAGCAGATCATATCGTCTGAAAAGATTGGACTTGAAAATGTTTCCAATTTCTAAATGAGTGATGTCCTGATCAGATTTGTAATTTTTCGGTTGTCCCGATCCGATCGCACGATGACTGGTTTTGTATGAAAAATAATGGATTTTTCAATAAGTTTATACGTTGTCAACGTGTATGTGAGAAGTTGTGGAATTTCACCGATTGCAGGCGGGTCCTAACGGGGGGTTTCACTACATTTCAACACAAGAATGCAGCGTTGTGATAAAAATCAAACAATGGAAGGCGCATGCGAAGCAAACGTGAGTCGTCACAATCAAGATACGTTTACCTCTCAGCTCAGCTGATGGCGACAGCAAGGAGAGAAAAGAGAAAGAAGGGCCGAGAAAAACAGCATACAGGAAGTCAAAGACCGGAAAGCTGCTTCATTTGAAAGCGATCGGTTCGATGGTGTCGCGGTTGGCTCTCTCACCCGCTGCATCTCGCTCTCCAGCTGTTTCCTCCTGCGGATCCGCTGCTGATGGTTCTTCAGGATGTTCTCCACGTGTTGTTCCATGAAGAACTTGAAGGCCTGCGGCGAGTACAAAGCCACGCGGCCCGACTCGCCCCTGCGCTCCTCGTCCTTCTTGTTGCGCCGCACGGGGACGGGCGACGTCGTGATCTGCTTGTTCTCCTTCTCCGACGCCGCGTTGCTCTCCGCGCTTTCCGCCGCCTTCTCCCCCAAAGCGCTCTCGTCGTCCGCGGGGTCCGCCGCGTGCTTCCCCGCCCCTTGGTCATACGCCGGAGGTGACGGCGCCGCTTGCTGTTGGAGGAGGTGCTTGGGGTACGGCGGCGGGGGTCCCTGGTAGCTGGGGACCTCGGCCGCGGCGGCGGCGGAGGGCTCCGGGTAAGCGGGGGCGGCGGGAGCGGGCTGCTGCATCCACGGAGGGTGCGTGGGGGCGACGGCGGTGTGCAGTTCGGGTTTCTGGACTCGCATGCTTTTGACGGGCTGCAGGATGGGCGCTTGCGTGATGGCGGTGACGGTGGTGGCGGACGGCTGCGAGCTGGCCGGGTGGGCCGCTCTGCTATTAAAGGAATTGGAGCGCGCCAGCAGGCCGTGCTGCCAGGATGGCGACGCATCCTGGTTGCCGCCGCTGCCTGATGACGACTGCAGCGGGTTGGGGGCTTGAGACCAGGAATGGGGCCCGATGTTGTACATATCAAGGTTGTGGCTGTTCCGATTAGGAACCATCATGGATTGAGGGACGCTGCCGCCGTTTACGTAGGACGGAGACGAAGCGGGCCCCCCGGCCTGCATTTGGTCGGTGGGGCTGTGCCGGCTGCTCTGGTTGAGCGGGTAGGGGGGCGGGGGCTGCCGGCCGCCTCCCGCCATGTAGTCCGCCTGAGGCGAGCCGTTCTGAGACCAGCCCGGCGGGAAGGTGAACTTATTCCCCGCCGAGCTTTGCATGATGATGGGCTGGTGTCCCACAGGGACCGGGCTGATCCCACGCTGGTTCTGAGGCGATGCGGCGGGGTAGCCGTCGGCCCAGGACCCCTGGGGCACCGGGGAGATGCGAGGCACCAGATAATCCATGTTGCCCGAGAAGCGCTTGGCCGACGGGTTGCTGTCCCAGGAAGACGCCGACGGCATGGCCCCGCGGTTCGGCGGAGGCGTGACGCTGCGCACCTGAGGCGGCAGGGGAGGGTTGACTCGCTGGCCGTTGCCAGGGTGAGCCTGCGGGAAGGCGGGAGGGGGGCCCGGACTGTCTGAGCGGTACATCATGGCGTGGCGAGGAGCCAGGGACTCTTTCGAGCCTTTCCAGCTGGGCCTCCTCAGTAGCGACTGCTGAATGTGAGTAGCGCCTGCGAACAGCACACGAGCTGAAAGCTGAATATATTGAAGAAGGACGGATTCTTCACCTGAATTTTTTTTTTTAAATGACAGGGAAGGTGGGGAAGGGAGTCCCCTGCTGACCTACCTGGGGCTTTGAGGCATGCGGTGCTTGGATTGGCGGCAACCATTTGTTCCCTCATCGAGTCCTGGTAGGTCACCTTCGCCAAGTAATCGGCAGCTGTCCCCACACTGCGACCAGCAGTCTGCACATATAGGGGGGGGGGGGGGTGGGGGGGAGTTGAAAAAGAGTTTTTAAAGCTTGATAATGGGTTAATTTGATCCAGAAAATATAATGATAGTTTAACTCATTTGCTCCCAAAAACTTTATATTTTAAATATTGCCATGGTCCCAAAAACACATTCATACATTTTTTTGGTGTTTTTTTTTTTAATGCTAGAGCATACAGAAGGCTTTCATGCAGCTTCTGACCTGAAGAGGTGGTTTAAAGCAATGGTAGTTATTACAAAAACGGCCAGCAGGTGGCAGCAGAGTATAAGCGATCAACCAGCAGTTGCAACAAGCTCTTTTTTTCCACAGAGGCCGATAACCGATATTTTAAGCCAATATTCATTTTCAGAAAAAAAAAAAGGGGGGGGGGAAATTATTGGTGTAATTTTTAGGGAAAAAATAAAAACTCCAACTCTTTGTTGAAATTAGGTCTGTCATTATCGAATAATTTTAGAGTTGCTTATTCAATGGACCCATCAGTCGGATAAAATTTGCATTTGTGTATTATGAAAAAAACAGATGACTTTATTCACTACTTTATTAACCATAATTTATTTATTTATTTTTGGGGTATTATTTAGTAATATAAAAACAACAATCAGTGAATAATTACTGTTGAGCAGTTGAAATCAGAGGATTTGGACAATTAAAAAAAAAAAAGGCGACAAAAAGTTTTTTTTACTTGAAATGTCTTTAACCATATTTTAACTGAACACATCAGATTTGTAAAATGTTAGACATCTTTGATTAAAATGTTTTATTTCAGGGATCTACCATCAGCATGTCCTAAAAAGTTTAATGAAAACTTGAGCAAGTAAATACCTCCCTGTTTCTACAGTTGATAATTTTTGTCCCAAAATTTCTAAATAACTGATATGTTAATCTTTCACTTACTGTATCTTAGTTTTAATTTCAAACAAAAACAAAAAGGTGGATAGAGGGTCAGCAAAGTCTCTTATGAAGTCAACTAAATGCTATCATTTCGGCCTTCAGATCAAAAAAATCAAAAAAATAAAAAAGCATTTTGGTCTATCCTAATTTCCTCAAACTGCTTCTTTTTTTTTTTTTTTCACATTTGAGTACTAATTTTCTTGTTTCCGCTGCTCCACGTTAGGGGCTGATAACTGATAATAGTTGACGTCGTCTTCATACTCATCATTCCACTTGCCATTCTGGACATTGTTTTCAAATAGTTATTCCGTAAACAAGATGCAACTCGTGATTATGAATCACTGAGTTATGTGCAGAATGCGTAAACGTTTTGTGTACTGACTGAATACAAACGCGCTGCTCATACCTCGTCAAACCCAGCAAACGGAGGCTCCGCCGGCATGTGTTTGCCGAGGTCGGCCGAAGCGCCGGCCTCATTGGCGAAAGGCATCAGCGACTCGCGGATCTCCTGCAAAGCCTTATGGTGCGGGTTCTTGGGGTTGAAGCTGCGGCCCTGTTGCCTTACGTCCTCCGGGAGCATTTTCCCGCTAAAGTCCACTCTGGGCGGGTCGGAGGGCTTCGACAGATTTCGCAAGCTGTTGCGGATTTCCTGCAACATATGTTGGCTGTTGCCGCTGTAGTTGCTGGCCGGGAAGGTTTTGGGTCTCATCTGCCTGTAGCCCTCTGGTTTCTCTCCTCTCTTCATGTAAGGGCATGTACGAAGACGACGAGGGGGATGAAGAGGATGTGACGCAGGTCAAGGACGCAGCCGAGACTCTTGGGGGTCGGGGGTGGTCTTTTTAAAGACCGATATCACATTTGGATCCTGCGGACATGAGTGCACCGTCCGTGAAGAGGCATTCAGAGCATCTGTCATGTGGTCCAACAGGTTGGACGATAGGGGATGCAAGAGAACACGTTAACGTCGTTAATCAGATGGGCAATAACATTCAAAATTCGAAATGAAATGTTGGCTCTAAGTATTTGCTGTTTCAGTAGAAAACCTGCCACAATGTGTATCGCAAAAACAAGACCCGTCTGCGTTAGCGTCACTGTACAAGATAAGTGCCTCTACGCGCATGCGCGGGCGTTAAAAGCGTGTTTAACAAATGTAAAATGCATCAAGAGTCCTCCGTCGAATACAAAATACAACAAAATACGGAAAATGACTTCGTTAAACGCCCAGATATTACCCCTAGCATCGCGGCCTATGTATGTGTTGCTGCTAAGCTAACGCAACAACGACTTGCCGAGTACTTAGCATATTAGCTCGCGACAGCAGCAAATGCACTAATTCGCTTGGCCGCCCCCCTTTGACAACTCACCAGTGTATGTAACGGCGCTTTTCCCCAAATAGTGTTCTATTGTTGACAGCTTACGATATTGTATCGTTAACGAAGAATGCGGTTTGGACAAAATGTCCTTATTGAGGCGAGCTAGGTGATAGCGTGTGGTGTTGAATTCCTGGGATAGCTGAATGACAAGTACGGCGAAAAAGTTAGACGAAGTGATCGCGGAACTGTTCCGGTTATTATAGAAATAAAGTGAATAAAGGAAACAAAAACTGGGCCACAGCCTTAGCGTGTGACGCAACCAATAGATTTCATTTGGGACCTATACAATAATTCAATCGTTTGAAAACAGGCAACTCAATTTAAGGTTACTTGCTTAGTCCGTTCGCTGCGCAATACTTTTATTTTGAAAGTCTAACCGGAAGCAAAAGGGACAAGGATTACAGACAAGCTTTCTACAAAGTACCCGGATGCGGATTGTTTTCGTATACAGTATTTGAACACTTTTTTGTGTGTGGCTACACTATTTGGACAGTAACAACAAGGCGGCAAAAGTAAATCACTTTGTACGTTTGTATAAGTGTTTTTTTTTTTCTTTTAAAGTCTTGGTAAAAGTAGAAGCACTTATTGTGTACAAAAAAATAAAAAATTTGACTGAAACATACACCCTTGTAGATCACTAGCCAATCACTTAAAAAAAAATAAAACACACACAAACATATTTCTTTACTTTATTTCCAAAATGGTTTAATTGACATGTATACAAAAATATGCAAAATATTCAGCTGGGAATGATTAACACAAAGACCTCCTCAACTAGTATACACCAGCAATACATACATGAATATGCATTGTGATGCAACATCAACTTTTGAACCTATAAATAACATTTGCGTGCGTCTAAACTGGGACGTGTCTGTTCACAAAAATTGCCTCTCCGTCAGTCCCGCACACGAGACACTTTCCGAGCACATCCAAACTGTTGACGGACAGCGTTTGGCTGGGCAGCATGTGAGTCGTCTCCAGACGACCTTTACTTGAGTCTCCGCTGAGCCACGTGTTGACGAGGGACTGGTTGCCTCCAGCGGGAGCCGCCGCACTGCGGGAAACCCCGCTGTTGTTCTTACCGCCTGCGGAAAAACCAATTGCGAACGCCACTTCAATATAGGATTCAAGTACTTTTTCTCAGCTTGATTATATGGCTGAGTGAGCGCGACTTTTACTCTCGTCGCCGTTTACCTTGCAGGAAGGACGGCATGTCTGCAGGTGACGACGTCTCCCAGTGCAGCAGTGATCCGTCCTCTGAGCACGTGAACAGGTGATCTGGGTTCGCTGGGTGGAAGTGGACTTCCCACACTGTAGACACAGTGAAATAAATTTGCAAATTTGCAACCAAAAAGTAGAAAAAGTGAAACCATATGTAAAAAAAAATCCTACTTTCAGCAGAATGCGCCTCCACGAGTGAGAACGGCGTGTTGCTTTGCCTCACGTCCCAAACACAGAGCATTCCGTCCTGGCCGCCCGTGGCCACGATGTGCTGCTGGTTCGGATGTCTGTCCACACAGTGCAGGGGGACTCGGTCGCCTGACCTGAAATGACAATGTTGTGATGTCATCGGGGGGGGGATAAACCGATGCAGCATTTTTGACTTAAGTGATCTTACAGGGAAAGAATCTGCGATGGGGTGTTGCTCTGTTGCCTGAGATCCCAAATCTTGAGTTGGCCGATGGAATTCACCGTCAGGATCTCGGTTGTTCTCAGGTAAGTCACGGCATGAATTGTGCTGCTATCTGCATTCTCTATACGACATACAGAAAAAAATATATGCATCTAAAACTTGAATCGATGCGTGCGGAGCAGAAAGCGTATTCTCGAGATAACCTATGACTCGAATGACTCCTTCCTGGTCGGCCCTGTAGACAATGATCCTGCCGTCTTCGCCAACGCTAACAATCTCAGGGCTGCTGCACACCACACTCGTACACGGGGCATTGTCACAAGGGTAATGATGCGCTCTTGTCCACTGGTGTGAGACGGATAATGTCTGTAATAAAAACAACAACAACAACAACAACAGATGTCACTAGCACAAGCAGTCGACGACCTTCCGTGACCATATCATGAAAAATCAGCTACAGCACTTATGATGTACCTGATTGTTCTGGTTGTAGCGGAATATGGTAACACCTCCAGTTGATGATGCAGTGATGATTCTGTCTTGGTCCAGAAACTGTAGGAAAATAAAATTAGCAGCCCATATTCAAATATTTTCATATGCAGCTGGAAATAGTATTTCTAATCAAACATGATTTATAAGAATATAGCAATCATGATTAGGGATGTACAAATACCGCTTTTCTGAAGACCAAGTACAAATACTTATATTTGAGTACTTGCTGATACCACGTACTGATTCTTCATAACCATATTTTACGTATAGTGCCGTTTAGTATAGACGTAAAAAAATCGGCATCCCAAATTAGAATAAGTGACTTACTTGAAGATCAAGAACATCCCCCTCATGTTTATGTTCACACAACAACTGTGGCACGCCATCAAATCCTTCTTCCATATAAGGAATTCCATGATTTCCAATAGACCAAATGGAAACCGCGTTGTCCTATAAAGAAAGATGGGTCATTTTAAGTTCATGGCATAAAATGGAACATGGGAGTTGATCGAATGACAAATATTCATAAATCACAGATTGTATACTGCAAATAGATTTACTGGCGATTATACGAAACACACACGCTATGATGATCATCACGCAGCTCTGACACTTACAAAACGTCCATGAAAAATCTTTAATGTCACGATAACACAAATAAACGACGAACCTCGTTATCCCAAGAGCCTGTCGCAAAGGTTTCGGGCTGCTGCAGAGACGAAAGCGATACCGGCCGCCATCTAGCTTTGCTGATTTTTTGAGACGTGTATTTCGCATTAATTGATTCCATTACAGCATAAAAATTATTTTTATTTTTGTTAAACTCAGGTTTAATGAAGCTAGCTTTAGCTTTCAACGACAAACACGTTAGCGCTCCAACCTACGTCACACTACGGGTCACCCATTCGGACACACTTCATTCCTGGCGAAGTAGCACTCCGCCTACCGGTCACAATAGCTACTACAGTTGTAAATCTCGTAATCCAACGAGCGAGCGAAGTGGAAATAACCTCGTGGGAAAGAGGCATACATTTCAACATTTATTTCCCATGAAATGATACCACTCTGCAGCATATTGCGTCAAAGACGGACCGCCCCGCTGTAGCTTCCCCGTGGATGTCTGGTGACGTATCCGCTGCCCCGTCTGCTTTGGAGGTTGCCAGCTTCATCGGCAAAACATTTGGCGCAGGCGCGGCACTGACGGCTGCTGTCTACTTAGTCCGCAAAGTCTGCCTAAAAATGGCGTGGAAATCCGGAGGAGCCAGCCACGCAGAACTCGTCAACAACCTGCGCAGTAAGTCAGTCAGCATGCTGCGGCAAACGCGAGCATTGCGTGCAAGCGCTTTATTTTGGAGCTTGCGCTCCACGAGCTGGAGCTAGCTGCTTTGCTAAAGCTAAGTGGCATGTTGTCGTTACCTCCACTCCACCCCTTTTCCACAAACCACGCTTCAGTCGTGCGTGGTCGAGGAGACGGAGACACAAAAATGCCCATTCAAGGTCACCGGTCATTCTATAAGCGTTATTCGTTCGGTTAACTTAGCCCGGTAGTTTTTAGATGCGTCATTTGGGCCAGATCGGCAATCTGCCCACATTCGCTGATACTATCAATGTAGAATCCACTTGACTCCTTCCTGAATGACACTGACAGCTGAAAACCTTGCACACTATGTGCTTCTGCAGTTTGCATTGCAATGAGGACCACCGCGACTAGTTTGCTCGGAGTGGCTGTGTGTTATATTACAGTATCTTCCAACGTTATTGCATATTTATTGACATGAGAAAAATCGCACAGCACACAACCAAACAAACAAAAAAGTCACATAAAGTACCTCAATGCTGAATTTCCTCACAGATTTATTTGAGCCTGTTTAATTGAACTCTTTATTATCATTATTATTATTATTGCTGTAGTAATTGGCAGTGGTCGAACATATGATATCTATCATTATGGAGTGAGACATTTGTGTGACATAAATGTTCATAAAAATAAATGAAAACACACTCTTATAGCCTGGATATAATTTGAATTCCTTGAATAAAAAATCTAAACATAAAAAAAACAATTTTTTTAATCAAAATGATTTGATATAAAATATTTTTTTATGTAGTGAAAATAGTTACTTTGCATGGTAATGAGTTACTTTTATTATGAAAAAAAAAAATTAACAAATAATGAGTAACTATAATTAATTTCATAAAGTAACATTCCCAACACTGGTTATGACACTGTAACCTTGGTTCCCAAACTGTTAAACAGTTCCAAACAAAATGAATAAATAAATGTGTTTGCTCCTGTATTTATTGCAATAAATCCATGAAAGAAAAATATTATTAAAAATTCGGGGCGTCGGGCGATTAACATTTTGAATCGTAATTAATTGCATGACTTCACTAGTTAATTCACGATTAATCACAAATTTTATATATTTTCTGAAAATGTTAAACTAATAGAAATAGTTCTAACGAATTTTTGACGTTTATAGCCGTCAATGGCAGTCAATGAGTGAGTCAGTGTAATGAGAGCAGTGCTGGCTGTCGTTGGCTTTCCTTGCATTTGGCAACCTGTTGACAGGGATGATCACACTTGTGTATTTTTTCCTCATAAGTATTCAAACTTTTTTTTTTCTTATTTCCACAATGACTGATGGTTTTATTTATTTTTTTAAATCGAATGTGGCTATTAATTAACCTCTCATTTTGCGTCGGCAGAAAATGGCATCATTAAATCCGACAAGGTCTACGAAGTCATGCTGGCCACAGACCGGGCTCATTTCTCGCGCTGTCATCCTTACATGGACTCGCCGCAGGCAATAGGTATGTCCGCCGGAGTCTCGTATTTAGAAATCAGTGAGACAAACATATTAACCGAACCCATGCTTATCTTCTAACCAAAAGGCTTCCAAGCAACCATCAGCGCCCCACATATGGTAAGAATTCACTCAATTAGCACTTTGCACTCAAAAGTCAAAATCTTTTCATCTGTATGCGTTTTTTTCTCATCCTTAAGGGAATTTATTAATTTGTCAACTTAGCGTTTACATTATTGAATTTAAAAGATCAATTCACTCATTTGTGTCTCGCACTCAGCACGCGTATGCCCTGGAGCTTCTCCACGACCAGCTGTACGAGGGCGCCAAGGCCCTGGACGTGGGTTCCGGCAGCGGAATTCTGTCCGTTTGCTTTGCACGAATGGTGAGACACACAAGCCATGAAAAAAAAAAAAAAAGTATCCAAAAATAACAAGTCATAGTCTTGTAATTGTGTCGAGCGTGTGAGCAGCATCCGAATCGGTCCTTCGCAGGTAGGTCCGAAAGGGAAAGTAGTCGGGATTGACCACATCAAAGATCTGGTCGATGACGCTCTAACCAACGTGAAGAAAGACGACCCGAGTTTGCTCACGTCGGGAAGAGTTGTGTTAAAAGGTAAGTCGTTTCGTCACGTGAGGGCTGTGCAATTCATCGAAGTTCAATTCAAATGTCAATTATTACACGCCGCAGTTACAAAATCGGCATAATCATCAACAAAAATAAAAGATTAATGCTAATTTGGAGTTGTTTAAATTGATTGATTTGCACTTCTTCTTTTTTTAACTCATTCTTTCATTGATGGCTATATACGTCAAAAATTAATTTGAACTATTTCTATTTGTTTATTTCCCCCCCACTTTTGTTAACAAGAGCATGAAAACCTTTTTTTTTTTTTATTGTACATTTAGAACATAAAATGCGCCTGATGCCCGTCATTTTTAATCATCTTTTTATTTTCTTTAAATCGTGTCAGGCGATTTAAATTTTTGATGGTAATTAACTGCATGACTTCAATAGTTAACTCACGATTAATCAAAAAATTTATATCTGTTCTAAATGTACAATATATATATATATATATATATATATATATATATATATATAAATAATTAATTAATTAATTCATTACAGTTGGAGACGGACGATTTGGCTACGTAGACGAGGCGCCATACGACGCCATCCATGTTGGAGCAGCAGCGTCAACGGTCCCCCAAGCTGTGAGTCCCGAGTTTGAAATCTTAAACGCAGTGGAACCTCCCAAGGTCCAGCAAAAAGCCGTTCTGGGTCTGGATGCTGCTTGTCTAAATTTGTCTGGTTCCACTGAAGTAGTTTTAAATTCCCGCTAATGTTACTAACCCACTGCGTGTGGCAGCTCCTGGACCAGCTGAAACCCGGCGGCCGCCTCATTCTGCCCGTGGGCCCGGCGGGGGGGAACCAGATGTTGGAGCAATACGACAAGATGGCGGACGGCAGCACCAAAATGAAGCCCCTGATGGGGGTGATATATGTGCCTTTAACGGACAAAGACAAGCAGTGGCCCAAGTGAGATTGACTTCCTTCTCCTCCCCCCCTCCCACTCTGTCCTTCTCACAGCGGAAAAGGTGAAATGGGCGTGGCTTGGAGCAGGCATCGGATCGCATGAGGCTGCATTTTTTGCCGCTTGCTGGCATATTTTGCTTCTTCCATACCATGCCGAGTCGCTGCACGTTTCCTTGCTCGTTTAAAAAAAAAAAAAAAAAAAAAATCACACCCGCTCGACTAACGAAACTTGAAAAAGCAACACTGTGAAGGCTTGTTTGGGTTGAGTGAGCACGATAATCTGTTATTTTCTGGATGAGATGCAGATAACACAAATTGGATTGTATGCGTTTTATATTTGTCGCCTTTTTCTTTTTTTTTGCCTTCTCTAACATCAACAACTTTTTGTTTCGTGCAGGGATGAACTCTGAACAGGAAGACAGTCCATAATCCACCTTTTTAATATCCAACCTGGACCGAAACACAGACTGGGCGGGAAGGGTCAAGCAGTCCTTTCGTTTTGTTTCAAAACCTCTCATTTTAAGTGCGTGTCATTAAGCGTGATGGACTATTGAGAGTTTCACCGGACTGGGAAGAAAAACTGTTGTGAGCTGCACCCGCTACATTTTCTGTTATTTTGAATGCAGTCAGCCATATACGCATAGTATTACATTTCTGCCGAAGAGAAGAATGCTGGACTTGAATGATGATTGCAGTGTGCTAATAATAAGCAAATGAATGTTTGTTGTCTCCGGGGGGAGAGAGAGAAAAAAAAAAAACGAAAAACACAGAATCTTGAAGCACATTTTATTTTGAGTGAACTGCGTGATGATTGTCATCAATTCTGGAATGGCATATGACAATAAAGAGTTGCTTATGTTTTGGCTTTGGAGCTTTGTTTTATGTCCAGGCTGTGTCAAGTAAGCTTAACAAATGTTGGGGTTTCTCTGCAAAAACGTTCTTGTTACATTATCCCCTCTTTATCTATAGCTACAACATTTATGGGATGTCCGAGACCACTTTTTTTTATATATATTTTTTTTAAGACGGCTGCAAGGCGTCACTTCCGGCGCGACTCGACAGCACGCAGGATTTATGACTGATTTACACACGAATGGATTGTCAGTCAACGAAGACTGGTCGAATTTGTCGGCTGAATTACGTCACTTCCGGCGCGACTCGACAGCACGCAGGGATTTACGACTGAGTTACACACTAATGGATTGTCGGTCAACGTGCAATTTGAATGACGTCACTTCCGGCGCGACTCGACAGCACGCAGGGATTTACGACTGAGTTACACACTAATGGATTGTCGGTCAACGTGCTACTAACAAGCAGCATTGATAATCCATTCATATGGGTATGAAAGTCCGTGCGTGCTGTCGAGTCGCGTCGGGAGTGACGTCATACAGACGACAAATTCGGCCTTTCGGAGGACCCAGCCTTTGGACACAGTGACTGATGCTGCATTTGGGGATGGTCGAAAGTCGGATATATCAGAGTTGTTTTCCCCCCAGTTCTGAACTGAAAGCATTCGAGGCGAAAGTAAACAACCAAAATGACGGATAGTGATCAATTGTTTTTTATTTTGGTCCTCAAAACTCATTTTGACCTCCAGCAAACTTACCTTCTCGCAATTTTGCTTCATTTATTGTTTTTTTTAATTTTTCAATCTTGTTTCATAAGCATTCCATACAGTTCTGTAGTTCACCGTATAATTCCATGCAGGGAGATAGCGGCATACTGTCACGTATGTTGTGTTACGTGTGGTTATATCGAATATTTATGAATGAAGGGTCGCCATTGTTGAGTGACGTCACGTAGTCCGTCGGTGAAGTGGGGGTACTTATTATTACCGACTTCGCAAGTGGAATTTCCGAGTTCAAATTTCTTGGATTTAACTCATGCAGCAAGTACCAATACCACTAGTACTTTTGATGCATAACATTTCCCCCCCAAAAAACGACATAATTTTAAAGTAGATTCCAATATAGCATTTTAAAATTGCATGAAATTAACGGCAATTTCCTATTCTTATAAAAATGGCCACAAGAGGGCTGCGGTAACGGTCGCTATTACAAGTCCTTGAAATAAAGCTAACTATAAAAATGGTATCGGTAGTCACAACAGCGGCCTCTTCTGGCAGTTTTTATTTTTACCTGTAAGGAACTAGAAAATAGAAAATTGCCAATAACTCCATACAACTTTAAGGAAAAATGCTACATTGTGATTTAAAGATCATTTTTGTCTCTATTTTTTTTTTTTAGATCAGTTATTGTTTTTTGGGGGGAATTTTTATGTATCAAAAGTATCAAAGAGTTGAGTACTCATACTGGTATCGTCCAAAAAAGAAAAAGCAACTTGTTAAGCCAGTGACTGCTTGAAAAATGTTACTGAATTGATACAATGCAATGGTACAGGTCTTAATAATCCTTTTATGTAATCAATTTTAATCTCAAATGACATATAGCACTTTGAATGAATATTCAATATAATACATCCCCGTGAAACTTTGCAAGGATTGCCGGATAGGACAAAGTGGTACTTACATACTATATGACTGTTACTATGGCTTAGTGTACTGATCCACTAGTACTCCGTGTATTTACATTTCTATCCACAGGTCAGTTTCATCTATTGAGAGCACTAATACGGCGCAATAAATTTCTGTACAGATGTAAAAAAAAACAACAACAATATAAACAAATGATAAATAATAAAAAATATTTCCTTTTTGATATCAAGTATTGGGACACTTACCAAAAATGAAGGCAAGTTCTAATGACGCATGCTTAGATGAGTTTGGCGCGGGTAAAATTTTACAGTGGCCAGGCGTCCCAATACTTTTTATCTGCCATTTTTATGAACTCACAAGCGTCAGATGATGTCATCGGCTTCCCTTCAGCGGCAGGACGCGTTCAGCGTAGAAGCAGCGTGAAGCAACGCAGCGCAGGACGGGATGTTTCCAAGCTCACATGAAACTAATTACAGACGTTAGGCTACAAGGAAAATACAGTGCAAATTTAAACAGTCCAGACTCGGGTTCTAGTGGCTCCCCATCCTTTCTTTCCTCCCAGGTTTATAACTGTCAAGAGATTGTGTGTTGTGGCTACAGGTACATGCCGTTGATGAGGTAGTCGGACTCCTCCGTGGTGAGGGGCCGCGCTTTCTTCAGCTTGTGGCGAACGAGCCTCAGGCGGCAGGCGATCATGAGCAGCAGCAAGGCGGTGATGATCAGGCCCAGCGCCAGCGGAAGGATGGCACCTGGCCGGGGAGAGGACCGCACAAGTTACAGGTGAACGTCACGTACGAAACGCCCGAGAGCTGTTTCTGACCTGACTCGGGGACAAGATGGCCTCCTTTTACTGGAAACGGTTTGGACACTAGGATCTCATTCTCTTGGCTTTGTGAGACTCTGGGAGCAGCTTTGAAAAAGCACAATCACAATTTGATTCACTTCTGCATCAACAAAGTCAATATTTTATAAATAGTAGTAAACAGTAGGACCCAAACAATTAATCGGGCCTGATTTTCCAATACCTATTTCAGTCTGTTTGGTGATAGGAGGAGCCACAGTAGCTGGTTTAAAACCTGGACCTACACAACAATGACAAATCAATCAATCAATCAATCAATCAATCAATCAAATCATCAATTAATCAATAGATCAATCAATAAATTAATAAATCAATCAATAAATTAATAAATCAATCAATAAATTAATAAATCAATCAATAAATAAATTAATAAATCAATCAATAGATCAATCGATCAATAAATCAATTACTCGTGGTCAAAAATGAAAAGCATCTTTAAAGATGAAATCATCTTCTCACTTTTCTGTATACATTCACTGACGCAGTCCGACTCCTGGAGAAAGTTGTTATGGTTGCCCTGGCAACCGCCGTACAGGAAGTGTTTGCATTCTCCCGCTTTGCGGTCGTAGTACCAGCGCGCGAAGGTGCCCTTGCAAGGTCCGACGACCGGCGCGGAAGAACACGGGTCTGCCAAGACACAGACAAGACACGATTACATGACATTGTTGAAAAACATTACGCGGTAGCTAACCTTTGAACGAGACTTTTTTTTTATAGATACATTTTGTTTTGACAATTTAAATCAGCTGCCAGTGTCTCAGTAACATATCATGGTCAAAATATCCCTAGCATCAAGAATGATATATTTGAATGGATGTATTGTGTTAACATTGTTAACATTTTTACTGTTTTACTTTATATTTTAACTGTTTTGAATTTAGTTATAACTGTGTCGATGTAGGTGTAATTATGTTAACTCAGTATAGCTCAATGAATAATGCTGTCGATTGTTTTCTTATCTGTCTCTCTTGCCTGGGAAAGAGGAAAGGTAACAGGTTTCTTTTCTACTATCTCAGGGAGTAGAGTTTGTAGGAGTTTCTGTCCGGTCAAAGAAAGAAAGTCCAAGGACAAGCTGGTATACTGCTGTCGAAGTCTAATCTGATTTCGTAC
Source organism: Leptonotus elevatus (assembly GCF_054856555.1). Lineage (NCBI taxonomy): Eukaryota > Metazoa > Chordata > Actinopteri > Syngnathiformes > Syngnathidae > Leptonotus > Leptonotus elevatus. The sequence goes on along the minus strand of NC_141256.1, from coordinate 13,724,719 downwards.
CTATGAGAACTTGCTGAGGGGGAGGGGAGAAGCGATTTCCTGTGAACACTGCATTTCAATAAATGCGCTGTGCACTCGAGTTGGAGGCACACATTTGGAACGGACACCACTGCTTGGGTGACTTCATTTGCGTTATCAGAAATTTCTGAATAAACCTTTGCAAAGGAACCCCCTTCACCAGAAACTCAACTTCAATTTATTGGAACACGCAAAGAGTACAAAAATATTGCCTACTCTATCAATTGACAGAAATTCGCTTATTTTAGCCGCTAGCTGTTTACTATAACATGACTTGCAGTTTGGCAACAAAATAGTGAACATTTAATTTCCTCCCCACCCAAAAAAAAGCTGTTTATTGCCACTCCCAGTAGAAGTTTACTGTCAAACTAAATTGTACACATTATGTAGTCAAAACAACCACCTTTAGCTTAATGCTAACAAGCGCCGCAAAACACGACTGACAAGCTAGCAGTTAGCATCGGCAATGGCCACCTCAGTTGGCCAGTTCTTTACATTCTATTTAATTACTCTGTTTTTATCAAGTACCAAACCACTTTCTTCATTAAAAACATATTTTTGTGCTGTTATTGTTGTTTTTTGTGGGGGAGGCTCGTACAGATTGATAGCATTTCCATTGACTTGAATGATACTTTGCATTAGCTTGTCTGTGCTATATACTACTTTATATCTTAGCTTGTCCAGAATGTGCACTTGGCACTGAAAAAGATACAAATAATAATAATAATAATAAATGAAATACAATTGTTTTTAAAAACTATGAAGGGGCACTGAGGGAAGAATTATTTTTTTTTTATCTCAACCTAATGTAGGGATCGGATGACAGCGAGGACAGAGCCGCTTTTGTTCCCAAGCCCAGCAAGTCTGCAAGCACAGAACTGTTTTCCCACGGAATGTGGAACGGATTGTGGCTCTGCCAGCATTTGAGCGCTCCGTGCCTTGACTCAATGGCCGCCTACGGGGGCTCCGTGTCTGTGTCTCCGTGTGTGGAGGAACACTAAAACCTTCACTGCGACAGAAAGGCCACAATGCTAAGGAAGATCACGGTTTAAGATTCCTGAAGTAATAGAACACATTCAATAACAAATTGACATTGTAAAGGAAATATATATTTGTGCAAACACCCCCCCCCCCCCCTCTTTCACCTGATTTCCCACAAGAGTTTGGTAATGTATTAATGAACAGAGGAAAAAAGTAGCAGCTCTAGAACAGACCTCTGTGGAACACCAACATTAACAAGGCAGTCTAAACAAGGGGACCGAATACCATCAACTGTTACAAACTGTTTCCTTTTGGATTGGTATGATTTGAACCGTTCAATGGCAGCAAAAATCTGTGTATAATTGGGGGGGGGGGGTGACATATACTGTATTTCCACCTTGACTGTTTGAATCCTGCTGCCCACTGGGCTGAGGTGTGACTCTACTGTTGCCGTTGTCCATCCTGGATCCAGCGCGGAGCACCAAACCCTCCCCAGACTCTTCGGCGCGCGTCGGTGGAAGCTGAAGGCTGGGCAGACCTTCGGCGTGGGTCACCGACTTCCTGCCGGTGTCGACTAGGCAAGGATCAGAACCGTGAGCGTCGACATCTCAAAAACGTTGGCCGACGCGAGTGCTTTCTTACAGTCGGGACAGAAGTCTTCATCCGATCTATCGGGACAATGCTGCTTCCCGTCGCAGGCAAAGGTGATGTCGATACAGCAGCCGTCATCACATTTGAACTGGTAATTTGAGCAGTGGCCGGTGCACACTAGCAACAAAAACACACACATGAACTTTGAACTTGACACTTAAAATGAGTAACTCATTTGCCGTAAATGTAAGATAAGTGAGGTCATTGCCTTCTGCTTGATGTTTTGGTGCCAACACTGTAACAGACACATTGTCTGACGTCTTTTGACCCGATGTATCCGTAACAGTCATCTGGAAAGTGTACACGCCTTCCTGAAGACCAGTGACCTTCAGCAATCCGGGATGAGTTGCCTGCAATAGACACACTTTAAGTCACGTTTGCTTCAATCGGGGGGGGGGGGGGGGGGGGGCAAAGAGACACAGTTGCAGTTACATGGATGTCTTTGTATGGTCCTTTAAAAAAAAAAAAGTGTACATGTACTAGTTAGCCCCAAGGACAACACGAGCAGCCCACGGGTCTGTTCTAAAAATAGTGATGGGACGCTGCGACTTGCTAAGAAGAATGATAACAGAAGAAGAATGCTACCATTTATTTATTTAAACTTTACATACCAAATATTCTATATTTTGTTTACAAATAAAATAGATTGTGTTCAATTGGGGGGGGGGGTATCAAATTAAAGTTAAATTCTGGAGCTCTGGCCACAAGCTGTTAACAGAAGCAAACAAATGTAACCTGACGCCGACTGCGTCTCCTCATACTGCAAACGAAAGCACCGTGTGTTGTCTATTCTTCTGTTTAAAAGCTTTGAATAGCTCGTTTGTCAGTTGAGCCATATTTTTTTTTACATATTTATCTTTTTTATATAAAATATTCTTTAAACTAATTAATGATTTAGATATTTTTAAATGAATAATTCAATATTCAAAAAAATGTCAGTCTAAATTTTTAAGTCAGAAGGTAAATGAAAACGTTTATTTATTTATTTATTTTTTAAATTACCAAAAAATGTCCAAAAGGAGGAAAAGCAGAAAATTACCGTAAATTTTCCATGAAATTGCCCAAAAATATCAGAGAATGTAATGGAAAAAGACAGGAAATAAAATGCTCAAAAAGTAACGAAAATGTCCCAAAACAAAAGAAGAAATGCCAAAAATGACCATACAATGTACACAAAATAGGCCTAAGGTATAAAATTTATTTTAAAGAAGGCAGAAAATAAAACTATAAAATGTCCAAAAGATGAAATCCCAAAAATTACCCCAAAATTACCATAAAATGTCTACAAAATTGCCAAAAAGTTAGAATTTTTTTTTTAAGAAAAGGCAGGAAAGAAAATGTTCAAAAAGTACCGTAACCTTAAAACATCCAAAAACAAGACAGAAACCCCAAAATGACCATAAAATGTCCACAAAATTGCCAAAAATGTCAGAAAATTTAAAGCAAAAAATATATATATAAAAAATGAAAGCAAAAAGGCAGAATTTTTTTCTTCAAAAATAGCCATTAAATGTCTAAAAAAAAAAGAAGACGCATAGAATTACCATATGTCCATAAAATTGCCAAAAATTTCAGAAATTTGACAGACAGTAAAGTCTAAAAATGTATGAAAAACAAAGTCTGACAAATTACAACAAAAACATTTGAAAAAGGAAGATGAAAGGTAGAAGCAAATTAATCTCAAAGTACTGTTATAGTGCAGCTCTAATGATCTCTCAGTACATTAGACTAACACTAACAGTTTCCTTCATCACAAAGTTCAAATGTTTTGTGTCTCCAGACAGAATTGTTGTTATTTATCTGACCTGACACGCCTCTTTAACAGTAAAGGTTGCTGACCCCTGATGTAAGTGATCGTGACTTTGTCTGCAGAGTCGCTGACCTTCATCATGATGTCTGTGTCCCCCTTGACGAGGGTCCAGTCATAGTGACCGATCCCGTGGTCGTCCACACTGTCGCGGCCGTCCAGAACTGCCCAGTCGGTGGGCAGCTGGATCACAACGTCCTGGCCTGCGTCGCAGCGAGGGGGCTCGTCAACTTCTGAAACACAAAACAATCGAATCAAATATAAGTACCGCAACTTTTTATTTATGTAGTCCCTTTAGGGTACAAAAAAAATCAAGCATGAAACAATTTTATGCTCTTAACTCATTCACTGCCATTGACGGCTGTAGACGTCAAAAATTTATTTTAACTATTTCTATTAGTTTTACATTTTTTTCCACTTTTGTTAACAGGAGTATGAAAACCTATAATTTTTTTATTGTACATTTAGAACAGATACAACATTTATTATTAATCGTGAGTTAACTAGTGAAGTCATGCGATTGATTCCGATTAAAATTTTTAATCGCCCGACGCCCCTAATTTTTAATAATCTTTTCCTTCTTTTTTTTTATCACATCAGGCGCAATTTTTTTTAATAGTAATTAATTACATGACTTCAATAGTTAACTCATGATTAATCACAAATGTAATATCTGTTCTAAATATACAATATTTTTTTCCTAGGTTTTCATACTCTTAACAAAAGTAGAAAAAAATTTAAACTAATAGAAATAGTTCAAATGAATTTTTGACGCCTATAGTCGTCAGTGGCAGTGAATGAGTTAATATATTTCTTTTTTTTTTTTTTTGAATAAATGACAACAAAACCGTAACATACATTCCCCAGTGAAAGGGCTCTCGCATAAAAATGACTAATTCAAGGATGTCACCTAACAGCAAACAAAAATTCAGTGCTAGAACTAATTTTGTAAATTTTAGCACAACAAAATTTACTTAGAATTATAATATTACTAATGTCTAAAAAAAATTTTTTTAATTCATATTTGGGAATTTTGCCTTTTTTCCCCCGTGAAAAAAAAGGACTAACAAACAGGAAGAGTCCAGTTGCCCAGTACATTTTTATATATATATTTTTTTTTTAAAGCCAATCAGTACATAAAAGTATGACTATTTTGCCACCTCTGGTTATTTACTAATCAAGCAATGTGCGCATGACGTGTCCCACCTGGCGTCTCATCCGCCTCCCCGGGCCTCCGCTCGCTCCCGGCACCTCCGTAGGAATCAGGCGGACCGCGTCCCAGCGTCGTGACGTTCACCGGGGGGCGACTGTGCGAGGCGAAACCCGGCTGCGGCGCGAAGGAGCAGACATTTTGTCTCCTGTAGGCGCAGTTGAAGAGGTAACAGTTGAGGCTGTCCCCGGCCTGCTTCGCCTCCTCCTGGACCACCGCCACGGTGCAGTGAGGCTGCGCGCAGCAGGCGTGCACGCAGTCCCGCCAGGTGTACACGCGATCCGGGGCCATGAGGAAGGTGGCCCCCTGCTCGATGGAGGCCTTGGCCCGGATGATGCTCTCCCGGGCCGAGCTGAAGTCGCTCACGCACGAGTCGGCCACTTCGCTCGGCCGGTACGTCTGGTCCTGCTGGAGCTGCTTGCGGAACTCCTCCAGCAGCTCCTCCACTCCCGTTATTTTGGATTTTAAGTCCGATATGGCCGACATGCGAGCGTGGATGGGCGGCGGCAATACGTAAAGAAGCAGGAGCGGGGCGACGATGGCGAGCCTCGGCGAGCGGTGATGCTGCATCCCGGCCATGTTGTTTACCTACAAAAAGACCACCCCTTGAGGCCCCCGTCAGAAACAAGAAGATTGACACCTCAGACGATCGCGAGTCGGCTTGAATAGGAAAAAAACCGCACTCGCCTACCTACTACATCCAGTTGTGTCTGACTCTTGTATTGTACAAGCGGGGGAGGGTGGAAGGTGTGTGTGTGTGTGTGGGGGGGGGGGGGGGGGGTCCTCAGACGGTGCTAGAAATCTGCCGTTGTCATAGTGACAACAGCAAGTGTGTAGTGTTGTGCTTGCAGCCTCCATCCGCTAGGGGGTGGTAGAGTGAAATAAAGTGAGGGAGTCTGGTGTGGGAGAGAGATAAGTGAAGAGTAAAGGAGGAGCGAGACGAACGGTGTCCTACTGTCCTTGTCTGTGTCCGAATGTCCACCCTTGTTCCCTAACCCCTCATTCACTACACAGCAGTCCACTATTTAGTGGCTTAATATGTAGTGCCCTCATTCTGTTTGGCGATTCGGACAGCCAGCTCACTACTTTCTCTTCGTCGCATATCACGTGACCTCCGTAATTTACGACGCATGAATCTCCGACTATTTATTGTGAATAAAAATGTTTTAAAACTGTACTTTTGTTCCTATGTTGTACATATTTTCAACCAAAACAAATTATTTCCGTTGTATTCATTTATCGCTGCAGTTGCTCGCGCCATTTTTTTTTCATATTCGCAATGCATTGTGGTCTATATCAACCCGATTTCATTATTACTCACCAACATAACTGTGTGCATATTCCAAATGAAATCTAATTCCGTAAAGACACATTTTATTTAAACAATATAACACACATTTTGAGATACGTTAAATATGAAACAACATGGACACAACTCCCATTTCTGATAGTTTTAAAATAACTGTCAGCAGTCTTGTATGCAAATATAAAATTTGTTTACATTTGATATTTTCCTTGCAACAAACAGCAGATTGAAGGATATCATCTCGAGCAAGATGAGAAAAAAATCATTGTAAAAATAAGTGAGCAGATCACATACAGTATTTAGTTGTAATTAGTATCTTCTATGATTTGTCACAGAAATTTCCATAATAGTACACAAGCATAGACGGTCCAGTCCACATGGGAAAAAAATTAAGTACAAGTTATATTTTGTACACGTATGCATGTCCACATATAAGATATTCCATGAAATTTACTTGTTTGTGAAATGTAAATAAATGCCATTTAAAGAAGTCTTAATAATGCAAAAAAAAAAAAAAAAAGGGCATGCATTGACATCTTTCAGATTTGCAAAACAAATAAATTAAAAAAAACAGATAGATGGGATGCAGCATCCACAATAATACATTAACAAAGACGTCGATAAGCAAAACTCAAATCTTTTCATGTAGTATTTTTGTATCTCAGGCTTACATTACAAGTCAGTCTCTCGATATGTAAACATTTCATCGTATGAAAACAGGAACAATTGTTGTGGGCTTACAAATCAAACTCCGAGTCGACGTTGTTGTAACATACCTGACGCGTCCATAAGGCGGCTCAACGCGATAGTGGCACTTGACAAAATGACAATTTTGGAAACCATCCCAGCAGCCGACCAACAAAAAACGTGGCTGGAAAAGCTGCAAAACGCAGACTCTTGTTCGAAAAAAACAAATACTGAGGTATTGAGGAGAATACTGAGGTTGTCCTGTCGACCACCCGAGGCCTCAGGTGGGTTTGTTCCTGTGGTCCGTGATGGCCTTCCAAAGTTTACACAAAATTCCGCCTCTGCACAGGACACGAGGACAGAGAGGAAGATCGTTATTGTGAGTAGCGTATTTTCTCGTCTATAAGGCGCACCGCACTATTGAGCGCACGCACGGTTAAACATATGGTACCATGCTATTATGCTAAAACATATGCTAATGCTAGCCTCGTGGCGAAAACGCGGTACTTCATCCATGCAAATCCTTCCGACATATTCCGCTCATTCAATATCCTTTTCGCGTGTCAATGTTTTTTTTTATTCTGCCTTCACTCGCAATTTCTCCAGAAATTTGCAGCGTTATTAGACAAGTCATCCGATATCCAAAACTAAGATGACACATAAAAACATCGAGGGCCTTTTTCACATGAAATTCAAATGAACTGAAATGAGACTTGCGCGCTACCTCAGCCTGAGACTCTTCAGATCGTCTCTCGTGACATCGCGGAGGATGTCATTCAGCGTGTATTCCTCAGCGAGTATCTAAAGCAAGGAAACGTCAATCGAGTTATAACACAAACATGAGAAGATGAGATCGGATCGGATCGGATCGGATCCGCACCGCATCTATGGAGTCCTGGTCCGCGCCATAAAGCCTCAGCCAGCTGCTCAGCTCTGCCTCGTCCCGCTTTTTGGCGGGTTGGTCCACACGCGCTTGCGGACCGCACGTCGCTGTGGAGACGTTTGCTGGAGATCGGAGCGAGGGACACCAAAGACATCTTGACATAACGGATGGATAGATGAGGCGTTTTGAAAAAAGAGCTTTTCGCTCACCCGTGGTGTGAGATCGCAGTCGTAGTAGTCGGATCTCCTGCTCTCTCTCCTCCAGGACTTGTTGAAGGATGGACTGATATTCTCTCTCCTTCTCCAGCAGCTGTTCCAGCAACCTGATGTCACGCGCGTTGAAGAGAAAAAATCTCAGTAAGTCGAACCTGAAAACGGATGAGTTGATTTTTTTTTGCGACCTGTTGGTCTCCAGCTTCATCCTTCCCAGCTCCATGCTGACGGAATGCTGCGCATTGTGGGACTCGCGTGACACAGTGGAGCTGAGCGTACTGACTCCCGAAGTGACCACCGTTTCATCCTGACTGGAGACGGGCGGCGGCGGCCGGCGGTGGTGGTGGGCCGAGCTCCTCCCGGTCTCCTCGTCGTCGGCGTCCTCGTGGTCAGGCGCGTCGCTCTCCGAGGCCAGGCTGAAGTGAGGCCTGAGTTCTGAACGCAAATGCACGCGTGGTCGTTTTGTTCTCAGTCGTTCGGGGCCTGCTTGGCTTCATGTGATTAATTTGACTTCATTTCTATAAATGCTGCATTCACCAAATTTCTACTTGCACTGTACGGCGAACCGCATATTCACAAATTAAGTTCAAAGGAGTGTCAAACATTGAGCGATACATTTGTGTTGAGGTAACTTTTTGCCACTAGGTGGCATTAGCGTTTCATGTTGGACACTGGCAACAGGAACGGTGTTTTTTTTTTTTCAAATTTAGAGCAATTGGTATTTGGAACATGAAGCAACATTTTATTTATTGAAAATTAAAATTAGTCACCAGTCCCCACAAAAAAAAAAAAAAATCACATTTATTATTACTAAATTGCATTATAGTGAATCTTTTGCGCAACCTTGTATGTAAAATATTACAATAAACTGTTACATCAATTGTATTTAAAATTGTAATGCCACTGGACATCGTATTTAATGCTTTTTAATGCAAATGAAGTCCGTATTTTAGAAAATCCATATACTGACTTTTAATGCCTCGCAGAAACCCTGTACTTAGTTTCATTGGACTATGTTGAATTAAGTTAATAAAATAGGTTTTATCTTGCACCCTCTTGTGGCATTTATAGGCAATTACAAAACTTTTTAGAGTGTGGATTTTCGCTATTTACAGCAAAAAAATAATTTGGTAAAAAGATGACATGTTGTTAAATAGCTTTCATTTGACTACTGTGGTCTGAGGCCATCTGCTTAATCCGTTTGTAAACCGCCACGCCAGGCTGAACCGGACAATAGATCTCCTGTATGCTAATGAATGGCAACTTCCATGCAAGCTGAGGCACAGGACAGCAGCGGGGGAGAGAGGAGGGGGGGGGGGGGTCACTGAAAGAACAGACCAGTTCAACCAGTTGTACCACAGTGAGGATTGTGATGCGTCTCTTAAACTGCCAGTCAGAAGGTTGACATGAACACTTTGGCAGTTTTTGTTGTTGGATACTGAAAATTTATTTTTCAACCGCTGGTCATCTATCTTAAGTCTTGTCATGTGTGTATTAAGCGGGGTCGTGCATAACAGACGCTGTTGTTACCTGGCACCAAGATGGTGATGGCGGTCTGAACTGCTTTTCGAATGATGTTGTCCAGGGCAAACATCCAGTGAGGCTTGATGTTGTGGTTTCGCAACACTTTGTTCACCTAAAAGCATCGAGAGGTCACTCATTTAAATTTTAGATTTAAAAAAAATATATATATACTTGACTCAATGAGCCATTTTCAGCAGTAAAAAGTTTATTTTTTTGTGCAGAATTAATTTGATAACTTTATTATTTTTCACGTCAAATGAATACCTTTAAAAACGAATTCATCCACTTGCTGCAGACTAAAATAATAAATAAATAAATAATAACATTGATAATGGTACTTTTGTAATTTTAAGTGAAACCAACAGGGGGCGTAAGAGCACCACCTTTGGGGTGTCCAAACTTTTTCATTTTATTTAGAAAAAGCAAATAACGAGAAAAAAAAAAAGAAGACTGCAAGGGTCACTGATGTCGGCCTTCTTAAAAGATCCGCCCATGCACTAAATAACAGCAGACTCAAATCACCCTTAAATACAGAACATGAACGCCGCTTCATGTCATTTAATTGAAAGTACTGCATTTATAAAAGGCAAAGCCGACTGACCTTTCTTGTGGAAAGATTTGCCATTATTAGCCCATTATTACTGACACATTACCCTTTTTATCGCCTCTCTCAAAGGTTTTCGTAATCGTTACTTTAAACTGAAACGTGGCAGCCTGTGCTCATGTCAAGTGACAATTAAAAAGAAACGTTCCGAAGCCGCCGGTTCAAGGAAGAGGATACGAAGCCGAGACACTACTTACAGCATCCTGGAACCCAAAGAGTACGACCTGCAGCTGGCTAATGGCCGTGCTGTCAAAGTCCAGCTCCAGCTTGAGCTGAGACAGCGTGCGGGCGATGATCTTCCTGTCAGCCACTCGGATGAAGTCGGCCAGGCTGACCACCAGAGTGGAGATGTGCTGAGCTTTCATCTTCATTTCCTCCGAGGCCTGCGGGTCCAATCGAAGGGATTTGAGAGTTGTTTCGAAGCGTGCGTCTCATCGCGCCGAAACCCACCTGTGTGATGGCCTCCATCAGGTTGGCCACCACCTTGTCCAGGTCCTCGGTCAGGATGTGGTGCAAGGTGGCTCGCCTCTCGCTGTCTTTCTTCAGCATGAAGAAGCCCGAATCCTTCTCTTCAGGGGATGGCGGGGCGCTGTGGTCCTCAAAGTTCTCAACTGGAATGCTGAAAGGCCAAACAATTGATATTTTCAAAACCATTCACCTTGTATTTTTGTGCGCCACTCGTCGTACCTGAGGAAAAGCGAGCGGGGCCCCTTGACATCGCGCTCGCTGTAGCACTTGACGCTGGGCTTGAAGATGAAGGGGTTGGCGTGGAGGTCGTTGTCAGGGGAGACGGAGCCGTACTCGCTGCTGCTGCTGGTGTCCTCCACCACCACAGGCACGGGCAGGGAAATGCTGCGCAGGTACTCTGGAGACGAAAACGCAAACATGAAGAGGGAAGCATCACTTTCACATTTGGTCAAATTTGATCCGATGAGTCGACGAATCTTGCTTGAGTACTAGGTGACGAGTCGACTAGCAAAATAGCACATATGATCCGATTGGTTGACTAATTGTGACTACTCGGAAACTAGTTATGACCCTGTGAGTCTTTTGTTTTATATTTGTTGTGTTAGAATGTCCCCGCTCTCCTAACACTAGTTGACAAGCAAAATAGTACATATGATCAAATTAGTTGACTAATCGTTAATACGAGGTGACTCGTCAACTGGCAAGATTGTTATATGATCTGATTACATGACTAATCGTGACTACTAGGTGACTAGTCAACTAGCAAAATTGTCATGATTTGATTACATGACTAATCATTACTACTAGGTGACTATTCAACTAGCAAGATTGTTATATGATCTGATTACGTGGCTAATCGTGACTACTAGGTGACCAGTCAACTAGCAAAATTGTCATACGATCTGGTTACTTGACTAATTGTGACTACTAGGTGACCAGTCGACTAACAAACTGGTAGATATGATCCGATTAGTCGACAAATCGTGACAAGTTGGCTAGCAAAATATTACATACTGTACGATCCAATTAGTCAACTAATCTTGCTTGAGTACTCGGTGACTAGTCGACTAGCAAAATAGCACATATGATCCGATTGGTTGACTAATTGTGACTACTCGGAGACTAGTTATGACCCTGTGAGTCTTTTGTTTTATATTTGTTGTGTTAGAATGTCCCCTCTCTCCTAACACTAGTTGACTAGCAAAATAGTACATATGATCAAATTAGTTGACTAATCGTTACTACTAGGTGACTATTCAACTCGCAAGATTGTTATATGATCTGATTACGTGACTAATCATGACTACTAGGTGACCAGTCAACTAGCAAAATTGTCATACGATCTGGTTACTTGACTAATTGTGACTACTAGGTGACCAGTCGACTAACAAAATGGTAGATATGATCCGATTAGTCGACAAATCGTGACAAGTTGGCTAGCAAAATATTACATACTGTACGATCCAATTAGTCAACTAATCTTGCTTGAGTACGAGATGACTAGTCGTCAAGCAGTAGAAACTGTATAAATGAGCCGATTAGTGACTACTAGGTGACTAGTTATGACTCTGTGGGTATTTTGTTTTGTATTTGTTGTTCTGCAATGTCCCCTCTCTCCCCCAACACGAGTTGACTAGCAAACTAGTACATATGATCCGACGAGGTGACTTATCGTGACGACTCGGTGACTAGTCAACTAGCAAAATAATCGTTTGTGGCATTTGGTGTGTACACACACGTGCGTGTGCCCTCCCACCCGAACCTGCTGCCACCCCACCCTAGGTCAAATTGGGAGACTTAGACCAGTACAAAAAGCAAAGCCGCTCACCTGTGCCTGGCGAAAGAGCTGTGGGGAAAAAAATGGACAAAATATATGTCAGTGCTCAACAGAACAAAGTGGTTCATGGTTACAGTTAAAGGCTGGAAGAAAAACAGTTTCATGTATCTATAAAGGGCCAACTAACGCTTTTCTACGAATCTCAAAATCATGTGATTGACAAGCTGCAAAAACATCCAGATGTGCACTCCTCACCAGCAAAGCTACCTTTACTCCTTTTCTTGCGGCTGGTGACGGTGAGGAACTCATCCGTGAGCAGATCGAAGGCGGTGGCTCGGCGGTCCGGGTCGGGTTCGAAGCAGCGCACGATAAAGGCCTTCGCCTCTGCTGACATGGACTCGGGGATCTCTGGGTGGATCTTAAACATGCCCACCTGCAGACAAGCACACAAATCCCAACAGGGTCGGTCCCGAGCCCAACGACGGTGTGAAAACGTGGCTACGCAGCTGATAAATAGACAGTCAAAGTTCAAGCACGAGACTTTCTTGGCAACAAAATGTCTTGTTGCTGTGGAGGAATGTTGCCCCGCGATTAGCAGCAAGACATTCCACACGGATGAGACAAGACGCAAATTAAACAGCTTAACTATGATTGATGTTTTTTTGCGAGCGGTTATACTTTCGATATTCACATTCTACATCGGACAATGAAAAAAAAAAACATCTTCTCGTCGACTTCACCAGACGGTCGGCAGGAGCAACATGAGCCAAAATTCACGTATGGAATATTCCGTCATTCAGCCCCAGATGGGCGTGCTATAATGCGTTCCAGACGACCTTTCGAAAACCATACTGTACTTTGCCGTCCTCCATGTTGGCACTGGGAAAACGATTCATACAATTGGCAAGCGTTCAAGTGTGTTCAAGGAAAGACGCACACAAGCGGAGGGGAGTGGAAAACACACACACGTCATGTTTGTTTGTTTCAACAATAGTTCGGACGGAGATTATGTTTATGCTCTCTCTTCCGTACGATCATGTTACAGCGCACTGCTATTGACACAGGCATGAGCTAAGTCACATGATTTGTTTCCACAAACACACACAAAAAAAGTGATATCTCATGACTTGGATGACTCTTTCTGCCCAACGACAAGATGAAGACATTTCAATACCAGTTACAGGGATGGGCATGTAGGCTAATTATTACAATTAATCAATTGTAAAAAAAAAAGGAGTGGTAATTAGGCATGTTTTTTGCAGACCGATACCAGTACTCAACTTCCTTATTACTAAGTACTTTTGATACATAAAATGTCCCAAAACAAAACAGTGATCATAATAAAAAAAAAAAAACGAAAGAGAAATCAATTATAATTCTAATTTCTTATAAAAGGATTAGTTTGGTAATAAATATCTCTTGTCTATTTTTTCTTGACACTAAAAGTGAAGGCAGAAATAATAATTTACTGAAGTCAATCAAAGATATTTAGTCGAATTTTTGCGCCTTGGGACTTGACTGCTTTAAATGATGTCTCCTTAAATTTCATGTGCAAATATCTGTCATTGCGTCATGCAAATGATGTTAGAAATGATCAATGATTTTATAGGCATGAAATTAGCAATATGAAAAATTTAACATCATTGTTGACATTCATTATAAAATGATGCATTCACAGTATAAGTTATCGAGGGCACAGGTGTCAAACTCAAGGTACGGGGGCCAAATCCGGCCCGCCACATCATTTTCTGTGGCCCGTTGAAAGCAAATTATGTGCGTCGACTTCACGTTTTTTGCCAAAATATCAACATTGCAGACTGTCTTGACTTTCAAATTTTTTTTTTTACATTTAACAAAATCTGATGATTTGCATACCGTTGGTTATCTCTTACCTTAAACATAGCAGCCTGCGGTTCCCCGAGTTCATAGAACGGAGGTTTCCCAGTCGCCATCTCGATGATGGTGCAACCCAGAGACCAGATGTCTGCTGGTTTGCCGTACCCACGGGGACCCTTATCTATAATCTCCGGAGCCATATACTGTAGTGTACCTAAAAATAATAATAATTAAAAAAAAAAAGCAGATTTAAACATATTAATAGATGAAGCGTTCAGGATATCAAAAGATGTCCTGGGGTTGCGCCATGGCACTCATCCATTTTCTACAGCATTTATTCTTACCCGGGTTATTTGTGAGTTTGAGCCAATGCCGTCTGATTTGAACCTCAAAACTGTAAGGCAGACGGTGCTAACCACAAGACCACCGTGCTGCTGCTGCTGCCTTGGCAATCACAGATACGAGTCAGAGCACCATGAGAATTGAAGCTCGTATTTTACGACATATATTTGCTTTTATTTGAGCTTATTCTTCTATATCTACTGTAAGCTGTGACACAACAAAAGAAGGTTTAAGAAGTTAAGTTGTGCTTGGCTTAAATACTTTTTGGAAACAAATCAAAACAGCCCCCCCCCCCCCTATGAAAAGTCGAGCCAAAGGATACGCAAAATGACATCATGTAGACTTGACGCCATGTTTTTGCAATACGTTTTTATTGGAGCCTCCAGCAAGAACGGTTACTTCCAGAAATAACACGCTTATTGTGCTAATAATAGCTTACTGACTATTCACTGCTCTGAGAAGTGCAAAGCCATGCTAAAAACCGGCGTCGGATCATTTAAAGCAGACCTCGCCTATAAAAAGGAGCAGCCCTGTTTCTAATCCGAGCTGACAAAAAGTCTGCCGTGAGTGCTGCAAACCTGCCTCGTCTGACCACAGACCAGGACTGGAGTGCAACAGGGATCACAACTATGCTCACTTTATTTCCAAAAAAGGTTAACAAGTTCTCTCTACTGATGAAGGCAAGTATTTATTGGTTGGCGTTGGAGTGCTGCAAAAAAAATTATAAAAAAATTAAGATTGGTTGTGCATCTGGATATTTATCCTTACGCCACGCCTACTCCTTCGCACCAGTTTCACATAAAACTGTTTAGTAATTTTGCATAATCCTGCACACGTGAAATGCTTGATTTGGGTTTACAGAGCGGGCGCGCTGAGTCGGTGTGTACCTGTGAACGTCTCAGTGCAGGGGTTAATCCCAGCCAAGCGCTTTGATGTGCCAAAATCGGATATCTTTAGCACGCCGCTGTAGGTGTTGATTAGCACGTTATCACCCTGAGGATTTCAAAAACACACAGTGAGAAGAACAACTCACAGTCTTGGTGAGTCAGCAGAAAAGGGATGGCATTGTCAGAAAAATTTACAAAAAAGGCATAGTTACATCACAACATGCAACAATTACACGCAGTGACAATTAACTTTTTAAAAGTATTTTTTCTAATGGCTCAGAAACAACTTTCTATACATTTCAAAATTTGTATTCTTGCGTTCACATATGCTAAATGCATTTAAAAAGTGCTTCAAAGCTCCACCCTCGCTTGCAAATAAATCGACTTTATATATACTGTAAACAATTTGTTACCTTGATATCCCGATGCGCAATCAGATTGTCGTGCAAGTATTTGAGTCCCTCCAGGATCTGCCGTGTGTAGAAGCCTATAGTGGGCTCGTTGTTTTTCAGGGGCCCCCACTTGGATCTAAGCAGCGCAGACAGACTCCCTACACAAGACGCAAGAAGAATGAGTTCATTCCTTTTAACGCTAAGCTAGCATGATTCCGATTAGCCATGAAAAAAAAGCACAAGGATATGTAATAATTGGACTTTGAAAATCACGACATCAACATCATGTTGCTGTTACATTATCTTAATAAATTGAAGCGGTGTCACTATCATTAGCATGGCGCCTTCAAAATCAGCTACTTTAATGATGAATCAGCCAGGACACCTTTCAGGTTGTGTTTGTATTGTTGGCATTGCTTTTTTTTTTTTTTTTATAAACATAAAATCTAAGTCAGTATAATGCTAATAGCAAGCAGAGAGATGCTACTTACAATTAGCAATGAGCTAGCCATTAGCGTTTAAGCTAGCGATTAGCGCGTTAGCTTGCGAACGTTAGTATGCTAGCTTAGTCTACTTGTTCATCACATGGCAGACAGATGTGTCACAATACTTTATTCTATTGCACCATTTTATTTTACAACAGCATGTGAACTGTTTTTTTGTTTTGTAAACTGTTTGTTACAGTTTTCCCCTTTTTTGAGTCGTCTCTATGGTAAATAAAAGTGCAAGAATAAGCAACAGGTGTTATCATTGAATGAAGTTATCTGTCTAGCTATAGCAGGGATGTCGTTTATTATTATTATTTTTTTTAAAGCTGTTAACAAGTAAAAGTCTAAATATGAACTTTGAATGTCCAACAATTATATCTTGATCTTTTTTTTGGCCAAGAAATGTTTATTACTGTAAATGCAAGTAACACAGCTGTGGTGGGGCCTGGGAGCAAAACAACTAATTACCTCTGTTTATACCCCTAAAAATAAACAGTGAAATAGTAGGGTGTGAAAATGTTATTCTATAGCTTGCTTTGGTTGTGAGGACTGTGAGAATCTAATGGAAAAGGTGAGTTTGCTTTTGTTGGCTGACTACTGGAGTTGTAATGGACTATGTGATGACGACCATCTTCCCTGACAGAGCAAATCTTAAAAACACAAATAGTTACTTGACGGGTACGAAATAGGACTTTCACAGCTGTGTACTTGATTAGTTGTGACATCCATTAAATGGCTCAACTGAGAACATACAGTTTTCTGGTAGTTACTGTTAATATAATATTGTACGCAAGATAAAATGACCAGGTGATGGTTTGCTCCGAACTTTCCGATTGGTGCCATGACCCGGATACATTTACGTCTAAACCCACACCTCTGACTTGCGCTCAGAACTTTTCACGTGCAAACACTGTGATAATGTCAGCAGCCCCCCCCCCCCGCTTACCTCCAGGCACCTGCTCCATAAAGATCTTGATGAAGCCGTTCTCGCTGATGGAACCGAGGTACTGGACGATGTTCTTGTGCTTCAGGTGCTTGTGGAGGGCGATCTCCTCATGGAGGGGCTGTGAGTACCTAGAAACCAAAACATACACATATCATTGGAATGCTCTAATTCAGGGGTGTCAAACTCGCATTAGCTCAGGGGCCCCCGCATAGAAGAAAATATATTGGTAAGTGGGCCGGATCGGTAAAATAATGCTAGGCCTATATAACTTAAAAATTGCCGTCAATTGTACGCAGATTTTCGCTATTTGTCGGCCAGCCCTAAATAATACTTTACAAAATCATCTCGCGGGCCGTCTTAAACCTTTGCTCTAATAAAAAAATTGTGTAAACATTTTTGAAACGCCAACAAGAACCATCGCGACAAATCGACTTTTCAGCAAAGCAATTTTGGAGATTCTGAATTATTTAAAGGCTGACTTGGAGCCAACCACAAGAAGGAGTCATGCCATATGGCTATACTCTTAACTCGGCATCACTATCACTTTTTATTCAATCAACTCTTCTGAACTTTAAGAAATAATCTAATTTCACCTCTTCTTGAAATCTTTATCTGACAAGGTGACATGCCCAAAAAAGTCAACCTGGCAGCAGGTTTTTTTCTTCTTCTTTTTTTTTTTTTAAACCACACAGCAAGTCTGTCTCTGAATTATTCAGCCACATTCTCACCGCTTTGTGCCGCCAAGACATATGGTGAGTGTATCAGTGTGCCAGTGTCATCACTCAGTCTGGGTGTCTGCCTGCTGCACTTTCTTTGCTCAGAGCAGCCTCTCATGTGCGCTCAATCTAAGCCACAAAGCACCAGACCACACACACACATTTTTGATCTGGGCTTCTCACTTTCACTTCAGAGGGGAAAACTTCCAAATGACTATCATCAGAAATGAGATGCACAAGAAAAGACTCGTCAGTGGCCAGAACAGAGAATCCTCCGAAACGTGTTGCATTAACACGTGCCAAAATTGTGTCACTGACAGATAGAGCGGCTTTTTTTTCCGATAAAGATCAATTACGGCGGAAACTCAAGTTACGAACTTAATTGGTTACGTTGCACAATTAATTAATTAATTCCAGCCCCAGAATGAAGTCATACTTAAAAGCGTCCATGTCTCACCTGCTGTCTCTCTCTGGTATCTCCTTGATGGCCAGTCGGACCTGGTTGCTGAGGTCTCGGCCAGCGTACACCACTCCAAATGTGCCTTTTCCCAGAACCACCCGCTCGCCGTGTTCGTCATACTCGTAGTCGTACTGCAGAGACAAATTCATACACTGTATTGAATAACTAAGAAAAAAAATGTGTTGTTTTTTTTTTGTTTGAGATCAGCGGTTCTTAATATCACGAAGGGTTTTAAACAACACCGTCCGAAATATATGTAAATAAAGCAGCAGTCACTGTTTTTGTTCTTCCAAAATCCAGCAGGTGCAAAGTCTCACCATGCAAAATTGTGATAAAAATCTGGCCAAGTGATGTTCTAAACGGTATGCAAAAAAATAGTGTTGTCTTTTTCACCTCTATGGCGTCAGTATCGCAGTCTCCCTCGTCTGGACCTCGCCACGCCTCCTCGGTGATGCTGTTGACCAGATCGCAGAACCTGACAAAAGACGTGCCTGCTTAGTTACACCCAACAATGCCTTCCACTTAAGCTGCCTCACGTGAACTCAACTTAATAACTTCTCCCCCCATCTATGTACATTTCGTTTGCATATTTAGTTTGTTTTTAAGTGTAAAATTTTTATTTAATTTACTGTGAGGAAAAGTGGTTCAGATAATGGATGGATGAAATAGTTTAATGTATTTTTAATTTAAATTATGTACTGTATACAAAATATATACGGTAAATAATTAAATTTGTTTAATTTTTAAAGTTAAAAAAATAAAATACAAATATTATATATATATATATATATATATATATATATATATATATATATATATATATATATATATATATATATAAAATTTTAAATAATTTCATAAAAATGTTATTTTGAATTTTTTTTACGCGATTCAATTTACAATCGACCCAACCTTGACTACCTGTACTGTGATTTTTTTTTAATTTAATTTACTTTGAGAAAAAGTGGTTCAGATAATGGATGGATGAAGTAATTTAATGTATTTTTAATTTAAATTATGTACTGTATAGAAGATATATACTGTACATAATTCAATTTGTTTCATTTCTTAAGTACAAAAAAATATATATATATATATATTTTTTTTTTTTTGGGGGATAATTTCCCAAAATTTTATTTTGAAGCAAAATTGAATGCGATTCGACTCACAAAAAAGCTCTCTGAACCCATTGTGTTTGTACTGTGAAAAAATTATATTGAATTTACTGTGACGAAAAGTGGTTCAGTAGCTGGATGGATGATGTAATTTAATGTATTTTTAAATAAATTTCTGTACTGCATAGAAAACATATACTCCTTATAATTTAATTTGTTTATTTTTTGTACAAATTTCATAAAATTTTATTTTGCAACATAATTAAATGTGATTCGACTTACAAAAAAATTTGACTTACAAACAACCTCTCGGGAACCCATTGTGCTCGTAAGTTGAGGACTCCCTGTACCCTGTAAACTGAATTCAGCCATTTATTTCTAAATCCATCACATATCACCATTTCATTCCATTTAAGTCAAGATTTGCATTTTGGTTTCAACTGTTAACTTCCCGCATATGATAAAACAGCTATTATTATCATCAAGTATTTGGCTGGTGCTTTTATCCAGACGGTGTTTCAATATGTTTACAAGCGCACCTCCCACACACGCAGCCAACACAAGATAACGACCTTTAACACCCTCGCCGCACACAACCTGAGATTTAGCACGTTGTCATCCTGCCGCGCGTAGTGCGCATGGAGGTGCCACACGTGTGCGTGCGTTGCGGCCCCGCACATGACACACACGCACACACACACGCGTATGCGCGAGCCGACTCGTCCCACAGTCACTTCTTTACGCTCTATTATGCAAAGAGCGCTATGACAACAGCAGGCATGACTCATTGACGCTCACATGCCACATTTTGGTGCTCGGAAGAGTCCGACGTGAATGCTCAGCGTTTGGCGTTTGCTTCGGACACTGAGACGGACACGACACACTCTCGCAGCCATCGCACCCGCCGACGGGAACGCGCAGCCGAGGGGCACAAAAGGCGGAAGCGCAAGTACTGGGACGCGGCCCACACGTCGCAAACTGGAAATAAAGTTGATGGGTGAAAACCCGGAAGTCCCGCCTATTTCGTGGCATATAGGTCCAATGATTTCTGGTTGGTGATGATAAAACGGCCACAAGAGGGCGCCGCCGCGAGTACCCGTATCTTGGGCCCGATACTAATCGCCCATCCCTCTTTTTCATCAAATGATGTTCCAAAGATAACTAGAGAAAATATTTTATTCATCATTGGCACCTCCACAATATTGCACATTTTTAAATGACTTTAAAAAAATATTGTTTTTACAGTTTAAAATCAAAAACTGTCCAAATTTAGAGTTGTAAGCCTTCACTGTAATTTTAGTAGTAGTAGTAGTTGTTAAGATTTACTTGATGAAATGCAGCACGATTAAGAGCAAGAAGAAGTGGCAGAGAAGATCCCCAACGATAACTTCAGTAATAATCGCTGATTGAATATATGCCTGTGAGTATTGTTTGTATGTTGCTCTGTGTGTTCTCGCGGTTCTTTGACGGTTTAACACCAGAACATGAATGCTAACTTTGCTTAGCCTGTTAGCATCAAGCAAGTGGAACCTCGTTCGACGAAATTATATGGTTCAGTTGAACTTTTTGCGGTTTAAATATTAAGGATATAATAATATACAATGTTTAATTTTTAATTGAATTGAATATTTTATTAAAATAATTAGAACATGTATATTATTTAAATAATATACATGTTTAATTGTTGTTGTATTTTTAATATTATTTTACTTTTACAGTAAATTTAAGCTTCGCGAAAAATAAAAAAAATACTGAAAAAGTGTGTTTTAAAAAATTTAACTGTGTAAAAAATATGGAAGGAAAAATGATATTAAAAACATTCTTTATATGATTTTTCCATATAATGGATTTTCAGCTATTGTGAGTTGGTTCTCGAACACATTCTCGATTGACAATGTTAATGGCTGATGCAAATCAGTTATGCATCACTACCACACCCTTTGTTAATGAAATTGATACATTTTAACCAGCACAATCTGATCTGGGAACGATGATTAATTATACCTGCGCGCAAGCACGTTCCAAGCTTGGTCATGGAACACCTTTCCAATGAAGCAATATATTTATTTACACAAAAAAAGATAGCGTTGGCGTGCACGGACCTTTTGCAGTGCATCTCTGTGCAGAAATAAATCTGGAAGTCCTCCGCATTGTGAAGGACGTAGAGGAAAGCGCTGCGCTCGTCAAACTTGGAGATGCTGAGGAGAGACAGTCGACATATATATGGCCATGAGAGCAGATGCGGGTCACGTGGTGACAAATCTCCTGGTTGCTTGCACACTGCATATAAAGCACAATATTCAAACGAATAATGATAGTCTGAATCAAAACAAAACAAATCTCCCCCCCCCCCATCTAAATGAAAACTTTCATTTGCTGGCGTGCAAAGTGAGCCGACACGAGTCGATGCACATTACATGTGGTTAGCGAGCCTGCCATTGTGTGTCCGACTGGCTTGGTGCAGCAGACTGAGTGGGCTCCGAGAAGGAGTCGTTCCCTAGCAACATGCCAGACCTCCATTTCTCTGTGCTGAAATGGAATTCCTCGGAGAAATCGTGGTAAACGCGAGACGCCGACAACTTAAGTACATATATAAAAGTACATATATTATGCGCATGAACATGTTAAAATAATTACATAGGCGAGTTGGCAGTTTATGTCACATATGACCTGACGATAAGATATTAAAATGATCTTCAGAAAAATAATCCCTTTACTTTACTAGGACCAAAACAGGATGCCACTAAAAGTATTGCGCAACGATACAATTATACCACTGACCTGACACCTCGCACAGACGTGGCGCTGAAGTTCCACTCGTGAATCCCCTTGTTCTGCACGACATACCATATACAACAATGACGCACCATCAGCGCAGCTTTCCATACCGAAAAAATCAAGATTCAGACAACTTTATTTATCCCACCAGGGGCAATTTGTTACATCACCCGCGTGGGACACAATTTGCTGACAGCTGCATGAGAGCAGTTGAACATTGGTAGCATCGTCCAAAAATGGGCCGATTGACCTTTAAAGTAATGAAACAAATTTGCAGCTATTTTATATCATTAGCTTCAGGAAATGGATAAAATGAGCACAAGGGGAGCTTATGTGAGATGTTTATGTAGTAAGCAAGGATTATGGGGGGGGGGGGGGGGTCTGCTTGTCATGACGGGGGAGAATTACCAGTGATTGAATTCAATAATATGAATATGTGGCATATAATTAACTCATTTACTCCCAGCCATTTTGACTGAAGCAACCCCCTCCGCTCCCAGCTGTCGTACTGGATTTTGACTGATTTCGCAAAGCCCACTGAATGCTGTGTACTATTGCTATAAAAACATGGAACCTACCGAAAGAAAGATTAGTCTCTTCTTTCATTAGGAAAAAAAAGTGTATTTGTATACGTTTCCGTTTTGCATTGAGGAAAAGAGCTCGTTGCAACATGGCCCTGGTTGATCTCTTATACTCTGCTGCCACCTGCTAGCCGTTTTTTTGTAATACTACCATCGCTTTAAGCGACCTCTTCATGTCAGAAGCTGTATCCAAGCCTCCTGTATTCTCTAGCATATAAAAACAAACTTATAAATACGTTCTTGGGACCATGGCAATATTTAAAATAGAACGTTTTTATACGTTTCTGGGAGCAAACAAGTAAAAACTATAAAAAATATATATATATATATTGTGCCACTTTTTAATTACACTTTTTTTTTTTGAAGAAGAATATATAAACAAAGCAGACCTTGTCATCAGGAGTGACGTGCCAGATGGACACCGTGTTGTCATCCACGTCTTTGTTTATGGACAAATACGAAGGCTGGTAGACTTTAGTAGGCTCCAATATCAACACCTGGGGAAAGAATACAAAACCGGTTTTAAATATGACATAATTGCCGACTTAACATGCTTTCCTTTTCTTTTCTTTTTTTTTTTATTAAAAACAAAGCCCCTTTGTTTTATGTAGCATTCGTTCCCAGTATTGTGATGGTTTAACTGCCTGGCTGCACTCACAGGAAATCGCACAGAGGAGACATCTTTTTTGGTGGCCTCTACGAGAAAGTCCATCCAGAAGTCCATCACCTCCAGTTTGGGGGCTGGCTGTTCCATGCAAGGCTTCTTGAAGTGCTGGTAGATCAGTATGGTCTCCACCAAGGAACGAAGATACCTGAAATCAACGTCGGAAACTGCAAAACTACCCAACCTATTTTAAAGACGTTTTGCATATGTGTAAACAAAAATGCGGATAATGAATTTTTGCCACACTTAGGTGGGTATTTTTTTAACTTTAAGAAAGAGGTGGGTCAGAGTTTCCCCACAGATTTGAAATCGACTTGGTTCCTCCGTGCTAAATTAGCCAAATGCTCACACACGGGCCGCAGATGGCTAGTAAGCTCTTTGAAATGAACGCGGAGCACATTTCAGATCACAGACACCTGCTGGAGATGGATGGAGGCCAAAACTTCTTTTTTTTGTTTTGTGTGTGCGTGTGTGTGTGTGTGTGTGCGTCTCCTCACCAGATGGGTGCTTTGAGTTTGAAGAGCTTCTCGGAGGCCTGGATGACCCTGGTGTTGTCGCAGGCCAGGATGCTGGCGCCCAGGAAGAAGCCCACGTCCCAGTAACTCTGCAACTTGTCCAAGCTGCCCTTTTTACCCAGCAGGCTGCTCAGCTTCACGCCTGCAACAGGATGATGTCATAGCGGCAATGCTGAGGGACGTGTTAGGTTTACGACGTAATGCTTCTTATGGCAGGTCAAATTTGCAGATTGGTTGGAATGCGGCGTCAAAACAAAAAAAAGTGTGATTAAAGGGGAAATCATACGCAGGTTTTTAGGAAGGCCAATATCATTTTGGAGTTGCGGGGCTGATTCTTTGCATTCCTGAGCGCCTCCTAAAGCTTTCCAGCCATGACGGCCGTTTGTGCTTCACTTAAAAAGCGAGGCGGATCACAGCAATGAAAGTAAAGCACAGCCTCGAAATAAACAAGAGTATCAGTTTGGTGAGCATCAGATTTTCTAGGTAATGTAAAAAAAAAAAAAAAAAATCAAATCATTATTTCTTTTACAGGAGCACGTTAAAATGAAATAAAATTAAAAGATCATGCATCTTTCATCACGAGGCAGGAAAATGACACAATTTCTCTCATCCAATTAGAAAATAAAAACAATGTAAAGAAAAATTATATTACCATATTTTTCAGAGGACAATCACGCTTTTTTTAACAGTTGGATGGACTGGTGCTGTGACTTATACTCGGGTGCGAAATATTAAAATTAGAGCTCCGACTGGCAATTTTCTTTTTAGTTTAAAATGGCTTCCCGTAGCTGGAATAACCAAAAGTAGAACTTTTATGGTCGGTTAATGTGCCTTTTGGTGTTGTGAATAGTAAATCCATGTTGTGGCATGCTAAGCTAGCAATACGTTTGTCGCCATGACTACCTTCTTCTACTATCTTTTGGCGGTTGGGAAATACTTTTGGTGCAATACCGCCACCTTCTTTAGCATGCTAACTAAAATGGTGGCAGTAAATACTTATTTGAAAGATACACTTAAGTCCATTGGGATATTAAAATATCACGGGTTATTTCTTTCTTTTTCTTTTTTTGGAACGATCATGGAAAAAATGACAAGCTTTATTGCTTTTTTTTTTTTTTCAAATATTACTTTTTATGAAATAAGAGTTCTGAAATTGTCAAATAAATTTGTAAGTTAGTAAGACCGAAACCACACAAATAAGACAAATTCTACTCACCGACTTTGCGAAGCTCGAAAGAAGTTTCAAACTGATGTCCAGCCGCCAGGAGCAGAACAGCGTAGTTGATCCCAGAGTGCAGCGTCGGCTCCGACTCAAAGCCCATTTTAAACCTCAACGGACGAGGACAAATAACTTTAATAAACATGTTTCGTCCAACAAATGCGTCATCTAAATGCTCAGGCATCATCGATGTGAAATAACAGATGACTTCGCACGGCTCCCTGCAGCTCGGTGAAAACACTTCAAGTTAGAAATCGCAATTACAGCCATATTGAGTCGGGGGGCCACAAAACGACAGCAGCATTTTTCTAATGAGTAATAATGCGCATCTGAGGGAATGAAGGTTATTAGGAGCCGCTGCTGGGTTGCGACGGGCCAATAACAGCCAGATGGGACTCGCCGTAATTTGTCAAGTGATATGAGAACCTGAAAGCAATTTGCACTCAACAGCAATCAACAATTTCATGTTGTTTTATTCAATCGCTCGACTGCAGAGTTCGCTCACGTCAGCTTGTGCAAAATGCTTTGCAATTATTCCCCCCACCACACCGCGATTCATTGTTCAAACGACACAAACATCGGATGCACTTCTCGGGAGCTAAGCGGATAACACATTTTAAGCTAATAAAAACTTTCATGCGGCAATTGTGGAGGTGAAAAAAAAAAAGAGGAAGAATTACAAAAAGGAAGCTGCAAGAATAATAAATAAGCATTTAGCTTCCGCCATCATTTAGAATTAGCAAAAATAAAACCAGAACTTACTTGGGCCTGAAGCGTTAAACGCATTTTTAAAAAAAAAATACCCAACAATCAAATGATTTAGGCTACAACAATTTCTCTAAAAACTGGCTTAAGTGCTCAATTCCGATTTAATGCCTATGTCGGATTTTTTTTCCGATGTCAAGTGACGCCAATCTGCTATGCATTAAACAAATGTAAAGTAATGAAACAAATAAATATGAAATCATTCAGTTGGCCCCTAATTCTTTCAATGAGACTTGCATTGTCTCAACAACGTTCCCAAATCTTACAATGTGCTCAATTCTGCATAATTGCGTCACTGTCCAATGATGAAATGTCACACACACACACACACACACACACACACTTGTTGTCTCACTCACCAGTGTGTGCCGCTGTCTCTGCTTTGAGTGTCTGCAAAATGCGATTCCAGGAACATGTCCTTGTAGATCCGCCCCACCAAGCAGTAGATGTCCGAGGCCACCTGCTCCTCGGCCTCCACTAGGGGCAGCATGATGTCCAGGGCTTTCTGTCTGTCGCCTGGCTGGTTCCGCCTGTGCGCGTAAAAACAAAACAAAAGCACAACAGCATGAAGTGCTAGCCTAAGCTGTTACTTTCAAACAATAATTTGCATTTTTGCTATTATTATCATCAGAGCTGGCAACTTAATAGAAATTCTGCATGAAGAGCAGCGATCAGGGTTAGCCTCAAGACGTTAGCTTGGAGCTAATATTTGACCCTCCCACTAGCATCCAACATGTTGCGTCATCTGAGCCACCGGCAGAAGAATACGGCACTTTGTCAAACACAGTAGATCGCAATTATCTCCCCAAGCAACAATTGGCAGCTCCGTATAATTATTATTTGTTCATATTAAAATAGAACAGTACACTGCTAACTGTGAGGATATGAACTCAAATTACACTCAAAACATGTTCACTTTTGGATCACTGCTTTAGAGGTCGAGAACAGGAATAATCACCCGTTTTCCACTGACAGCCACGTACAGAAAAACGGAAGAATCTAAAGAAAAAAAAAGTCTCTCCAGGGACGGCACGACAACGGAGCTAGGCAGTGCTAAAGCCCCCTCAGAAATATGTCGCCATGCTAGTATTTTATTTGACATTCTGAAATATATTTATACATTTTCAGAACCCCTATTTATTGGTCAAGCCCTCCCCTCTCTAGTCCTGTCTAAATCTTGGTGTTAAATATAAAATAAATAAATAAATACAAATCGTGGCATATCATGTAGCATTCAAATACATTTTCAAATTTAAGTAAAAATATGTGTGATAAATTATCAACATTTTTTTTACATATAAAAAATATTTAAAGGGTCCCTATCATGCTATTTTAAGTCCCACCACAGCTAACTATAGCCGTATATTGGATTATATACGGCGCAACAGGCCAGACTATATATATATATATATATATATATAGATAGATGAACAAACCCCGGACACCGCTCATGTTGTGTTAAGGTTAGCATCTGTGCTAAACGGTCACAGATCAGTGAACATGTCTCTGTTTCATGTTGTTCATTTGCAGATAGATAGAGAGAGAGAGCGAAAACCTATTCAAACGACTCTCATCAATTCCATTAACTTGAAAATGACTCGATTTGTGTGTGTGTGTGTGTGTATGATCTCAGTACCTCGGAGATTCATCTCAATACTGCGGTTGCATTTTGCATTTATCACCGTCTGGAATTTGAAATGAAAACAGTAGACGCAGTATCTCTCCAATGTTCTGCTCTGAGCTTGCTATCATTCAAAACATCACTTCCTTGCAAAAGGGCAAGTCGCTAAGAGCCAAAACACGGTTTGTCTTGGCACCCTGCGGAAATAGTGCTCAAGTGCTGCCAAATTGTGAAGCACAACAACCACAGGGTGCAGCGAGTCACGAGTGGGGTGGGGTGGCTCAAATCCCATTTGTCTTTTTCAATAGATATGCATATGTGGCTAATAATAAGACAATTACAAAAACCTTACACCAGAATCTTCAATATAGTTTTCAAATAACGACATCATTCTATATACAGTACTTTTACAATTTACAGTGGCTTCCGGTTTGTTTGCGTCATGCAAATGAGTACGAGTGCAGCTGCTTTCACTTGCACATTATTTTGCTGACAGTTTAAGGAAGGGAGGAAATGAAGCGCACAGTCAGACCCCCCACCCCCCCCCCCCACCCCCCAAAAACGTTACAAATTAAGTGAAGTTAAACCAGGTGGCCCAAAGGCTGTTTGTCCACATAGCGCACACTTTTGCTAACTCACCTATTCAGTGCAAAGGCATAGTGGAACTTCACATGTGGATGCGCCACAAGGTCAAAGGTGGGCAGCTTCTCCAGAGTCTCCACCAGCTTCACCACTGACTCGTAGTCCTACACAACAAATAAATAAACACAATCACACTTATGAGCCACTTGGCATCCAAGGACAATGAAGACATCGTCCGTTTCACCGCGAGCAACATTTTTGAACAAGTGTGCGACCCATATCATGTTTTTGCTGCTTCTTTCTACGTTGACTATAGCCAAAAGCGTGCTTAATAATTCAGTGCAAAATTGACGCTCGCGTCCCCATGAGTTATTTATGAGGCCGAGCGTGCAGCACGAGGAGCTGAGAAGTAAGTGGCATTGCAATGCAGACGCAAAGGTAAAAAAAAAAAGTGTTATATTGATTTGTGTTGGTCATTTTCTGCCACTAGATGGCATATTACATTTGTAAGACATTGGTGACAGCTCAGTGCATTTTTCTTTTCATATTAAGAGCCATCTAATCGTTAACATGAAGTAACTTGTGAAATTCTGCACATTTTTAAGATGATTAAATACAACTTGACCCCAGTCTCCACAACTATATATATGCATTATTAAAAAAAAATATTATATATATATATATATATATGGGATTTTTTCTAATAGGTTTTTGGTGAGCTAACAAATACACGCACGCACGCACGCACATACACATTCTCACCCACATACAAAAAAAAAAAAAAAAAAGAAAAAAAAATATATATATATATATTTAAAAAAATAAATAAACAAAAAATATATATATAAAGAGCAATGATGATGACATTTCCGAATGAACAATACTGAGCTCTTTATAAAAAAAAAGAAAAAAGAGGAAAAAAAGAGAGAAAGAAAAAAAAAGGAAAAAAAAAAATATATATATATTACTGTTAATAATTTTAAGGGGCTTTCAAAGTAAGGGCCGGTCATTAATCGCGCATTTAAATTTTTTAGTGGCGTTAAATGAACTCAAAATTAATACACTCATTTTGACACCCCTAAAAAAAAAAACTAATGCAAGAGGCAAAAATGTATGAAAAATGCTGACTCGGCAAATATTTGTTGTTTATTTGTGACAATTACCTGAATGTCTCTATACGTCAGGAGCAGGTTGATGACGATGTCCACCGAGAGGCACTCCACGTTGTCGAGCCGCTGCTGTATTCGGCCAAGCTCCGCGGCCAGCTCGGGTCCGGTGTAGAACTCCCGAGCATTCCGGATCTCGCTCAGAATCGTTTCACGAAAATACTGGCTGTGAGAAGGGGGCGGGTGGGGGGGGGGGGGTGGAATTTGATATGCATCAAGGTGTTACATGATAATGCTTAGTCGTGTCATCAATCATTAAAGTGGTAGATCAGTTTTCGGTGATACAAATCTATTTTTTTATTTTGATTTCTTCTTTTCGATTTTTTTTCAAGCATCATGGGATGTGTTCATTGTAAAAGTGAGTTCATGTTGCCTGTTAAGAACTTCCTGTTCAAAAGAACAGCTTCCCCCCCCCCCTCCATTTTCATTCTCAAGATTCTCAATTCAGTGCTTCACCTGAAACTCCAGGGTCAAGATGACCTTGATAGTTTCTGTTTGGCCCGGCTGCTAAAGCTCACATAACAGGGACGCTTGAATGCTTCAATTTCACAGCTGTCGTCACAGCGACATCAACAAGAACGGCTTGCACGGAATATGGGGCAAAAAAAACCCAACAACAACAACAACAACATGGCAGCCTCTTTTTGCGATACTTACTGCGAGCTGGCCTGCGACACCTTGAGGAGCTGGATGAAGCGGTCCAGGAGGGGCATACAAATGGGACCCAGCAGCATCTCAAAATTTGGCTGCATCAGTTCGGTGAGGCCTTTCATCAGGCTGCCCTCGCAGCAGTACACTTTGTTGTGCGGCGTCACCATGTACGGGATGAAGGTGTAGTTGGCTGCGCAAGTCTGTCGGCACAGGACAAAACAGCGCTGTGGAACTAAAGTCGTGACGTTACTGGACGTTCCGTTACTCACTAAAGGTTTATCATGACTGTAACTACTGTGCTGTATCTACTCCCCCGCCTATGATGTTTCCCAATTTATGTAACGCATTCAACTATTTGACATTTTGCTCAAGGCTCAAAATAAGCGATTTTTAAAATGAGCATTTTACGCCTCATTAAAAAACGCAAAACTGAGGATCCACGGCCATGGGATGTTTCAAAAATCTTCGCTAGGCTGCTAACGTCACCCCTGCCGTGGGTACCGCCGCGCCAGTTAGCTAGCAACGAGCTTCAACCGGCGACTGCTGCGGCTGAAACGCATCAGGACAGTCACTCCAAAGTCAAGTCATCATCGCCGACGCGGCGGCGAATAAGCAACGTTGCTACACGCTAAACAGAACCAGAAATGAATTACGGTATAATATGTCGTATGTCAGCGAGGAGGAGTGGCCAATAAGTAAAAAGTATGTTAATATAGTAATGTTATTACCTGGCTTTCACAATAGAGTCCTGAGTTGTTGTTCTTTATTGTCCTTCTTTTGTTTATGAAATATGAATTAAGCAGCAAAATCCGCCCGTTTTTTTTTTTTATCCATCTCAGGGGGCGACCATTTTGCCACTTACTGTATTGTCGGCTGAAAATGATCTCATAGTTGCTCAGGGCTCAAGTAATGACCAATCACGGCTCAGCTTTGGTCATGGGACGTTCGGAAGTGGCAAAATGGCCGCCCCCCCCTGTGATGCATAAAAACTAGTAGATTTTACTGCTTAATTCTTATTAATATAGTATTAATCAGAATACTGTGTTTAGATTAGATGATATATATTTTTAACCAAGTCCAACATTGATTTCCCATAGAATAAGTTTTATAATAAAAAAACCGGACATCGTGTAACTTGCAATAATCCTTTTTATAGACACTTGCGACTAACGTTCCAGATGAGCAACAAATGTGACCCTTTGAAAAAGGGGCCACACCTGGAGGACGTAGCAGCTAATTACCCACTTTAGGACACTTTTAAGGAAATGAAGTGACGCTCGGACTCAGGCCTCCGCATACAATCCAGCGTTTATAAGCTGCAATAAGCAGGCCAGGGGTGGAGAAGTCCGCGCCAACTTGGAGGAACTTGCCTCCAAAAAAGTTATACGCAACAGTTAGCAACTGTTCTTGCTGCTCACCTGACGATAAGAAAATAATTTGGTGCGTTTGTGTGCTGCCCCATTCTAGCGCTCAGTCTAGACACGAGGACAGTTTCACCGGAAAGTAGGCAGTGTCTTCTATTTGTTTTAACTTCTCCCTAGCCGGCAACCTAGTAGCGCGACCCTGCTGAATAAATAAAGCACTATCAAGCACATGTGGTGTGTTTACAGACAGGGAAAAAAATCAAGATAAAAGTGGCAGCACATCTATTCGTCCTCAGAAGCATGCAAAGACTTTCTAAAGTGGACGCCCTGCAGAATGTCCAACATTTGTTGTAAACGCAAGCGCAAGAGCGCGCGCAGGGGAAGGCGGGGCGTGTTTTCCTGACATTTTGAATATGCTATTGTTTGTCTGTGAAGGAAGTGAAAAGGAAGGCGTGGCCACCAAGCAATGAAAGGCATCGGCCGATGTACCGCGGACGCACGGGAATGCGTCGGGGATCCATGACATCATTGTCTCGGCAGAGACGGCGGCCTTTCAAATTCCGCCGACACAGGATTCCAAGGCCCCCCGCGCTATATTTAGCCGCGCGTGAGATTCGCGCCATCGAGAGGATCGCGTGCCTCGATGTCATGTGAAACAAAAGCTCGGGCTGCTTGGATGCAACGCGGTTCATTTATTGAATTGAAATCGAAACTTCAATCAGTGTTTCAGGAAAAGGAAATTCTAAAAAATTAAAATCAAGTAAGTCCTGCTGCGGCACATTGGCAACTCATCTGTATTTTGGTTGTCATTGTTCTCAATAACATTTTATAAAACAAAAGTACGAGAGGAACTGTTACACGCTATGCTGATATTTGTTTGGAAACATTTTTATATTGATATTATGCTCTTTGTGTGTTTGTGATAGGTGGGGAAAAATAAAGATGACTTACAGTGTTCTTCTGGCAAATTATTTCCTGGTGGAAGACAGAAAGAAATACATTGAGACATTCAAACAGAACCATTTTATTTGCATTAGGGGATAAAAAATGTGCCATCTTTTTATTGTCTTCCAAAGACACTACATGATGGGAAATGCATTATGGGTACTCCCAAAAGAAAAAAGAAGAGGACAATGACATTTTACAAAAAAAATAAAAATAAATTGTATTGGGACTACCGTATTTAAAATGTGATTATAAGCAAAGTGCAGATGGATACTCAATTATCATCAATAAGAACTTTTTTAGGGCCAAAAAAATAAATAAATGCATGGACCCCAATGTTCAGAAAATGCTTTGCTAGGTCTTGTTCACTTATCGGGCATGAGAGCTTGATGTTCTCCAAGCCTCTTAAATCAAATACTGTATATTGCTTGCTTCTACAACGAGGCTAAAAAAAAGATTTTATTTGAAAACACAATAGCCTCTTCATATTTTGGAACATTACCGGGAAAAAAAAGATGACTGAAAAAGCAGCCCTTAAAAGTCCACAAAGAAGGAGAAAATCGTGTTTTGGTGATGTGGGACAGTAGGAGGTTATTGAAGTATCCAGACTAAATACAGAGAACTGAAACTACAAAAAATAAATAAATCAATGTGTTAACAAAATGTATTGTGGTTATTTAGTGCAACGAAGTCTGGCGACCTTTCGGCAAAAAAAACCCCAAATGAGTCAGTGTGTACTTCCTTTCTAAAATATTTCCAAAATTAATCTGCTTCCATCAATTTAATGGTGCATTTATGTGTTGCTGGAACAAAAACACATTAGTCTGTTTATCCCGTGCTGACCCACCTTTGACGCGCCCCAAATAGAGCCCTTTAATCACACCAAGCAGGTGTGAAAAAAAAAAAACGGCGACGAGAGCGTACCTGCAGAGATTGGAGCGACTCGGAATTGGTGTCGCAGTAGAGGATGATGTTGTTGGCCATGCTGAAGCTCTCTCGGACGCCCAGGTGGTAGAAGAGTGACGGTTGGCGGAAAGCGTCCGTCATCTCCACGACGGCGATGTCTGATAAGAGACAAGTCGCTACTGCTTTATTTATTACGCAGTGGCATCAGTTGAGAGCCAGCGGTTCCTTCCTTTTTTTTTACTGTCAGCTTACAACATTGAAACGCTATTTAGCACACACTGTTTGTCCAGTTAATAAAAGACTATTCAGATGATGGTGGCGACCGTTTGACCCCGGAACAAAAAGTTTCTGTTCCCATTCGTTCCTATGGGAATAGCGTCTTGTTGACATATTATGTTTGACCTTTGAAGTTCCCGCTGCATATCTATTATCTAGTTTTATATGGCTAGAAATTCTCAGCGGGAACAAGATAGCTAAATACGTTGGAAGTTGGGGATTCAGCAGGTTTTTTTGTTAACTATTGATTCTGGTGTCAGGGGAGCGCAACGCACGCTAACGCTAACGCTAACGCTAACGCTAACGCTAACGCTAACGGCTAACAGAGACTCTTCAATCAACCATCTGTTTAATGTTGTAAATGAACACAAATACACCCAGTGCTACATTCCCTCCAGCTGGATTCCTATGTGCTGGGTCAATAGGTCAGGCGAGCAAATATTACCAAAGTGTCAGTCAAGACAGCAGGAACTAAAGCTGCTGGTGAAGGGGTGGGAGAGTTCCCAGCCTTGAAAGTGAGGTTAACAGTTTGAACAGGCCGCATTTCCGAGTACGGCCGTGGAAAAACAAATGTCCAATCAGAATTTTGCCATTCCGAGTCAGAGCGCATCGTAACTTTGTCGTCAAGATATTTGGCCGGCTAACGCCATGCTAGCAACACACAAAAAAGGGAGTTTTCAATCTTTTAACGCCAGCCCCTGAGATACAATCTAGCGTAGCGCTAGCTAGCGTGAGGCTAGTAGCAAGGTGGATGGGATTTAAAATGGTAACAAAGAGAAAAAAATATCATTTGTTCTTTACGGGCACATCGTTGGAGGTTAAAGTAAGTTCTTTTGAACTAAACAGATACGGCTTTGTAAACATATGCTCAAGCTAATATTTGTTGAATCGATGGAACACTCGATAGAATAATCACGTCTACAAAATCGACTTGCTGTGTGCAGTCAATGCAGCGCATCAAAGAGATGTTTTGTGTTCCAGGCGAGCAGTCAGCATTCTCACCATCAGGCAGCCATCTTCGTCATTGTGACGTGGAAACGGGCAAAGGCGAAGCGAGTACGAGCACTCGTCAAGCCACTCTGTTGCGCAGCCACTTGTTACGTCCAGTTCTATGATGCATTTCTGTCCACGGATCTTTGTTATTTTTCCCACAACAGGATGTCATTTTGTGTAAAAAAGGTGCAATTGTGAACGTTTGAGAACAAAAGAACGGGTCCGTGCAGATGAAAAGCTTGTGCGCACGTTTAGCAGCACAGAATCGGAACATTCTGTAATCAGATGACTTTGTGATATTTTAACAATGTAACAAAAGCATCTGAACGCTGCTGGTATGAATAGAGAGCTGCGTAGGAGAAGAAAGCGGGGGTAACTTGAGCCGCCCTGTCAGACATTAAAACAAGACGCAAAAGCACCGGATTACAACGTGTTCGCCTCGGGTGTCCTCACTGCCACTTGAACAAGTCACAAAAATCGATGTTAAGATGAGATAAATAGGCGCAAAGGAAATACTCCATATCTGATGTCTACCCAAAACACATTTTCTCGCCTCTTGCTCAAAACAGAGCAGGCAAAAATAATTCAATATTTTTCGGCTTTCAACAGCGCAGCAAAGCCTCTCCTGCTGGAGATGTTTTTTTTTCCTTTCCCAGGAGTGGCTCAGTGGGATCGTACGCCTCCAGAGGTGCTAAATTCAGTGACTGTGATGTTGACTAACTCCTCAGTATACAATGCAGCGGCTACGTCGGCGATTCCAGTTGAAGTGCGGACGTGATCGACGATACGATCGGAATTGGCACAAGAGGCCGTTGTTGATTATACTTGCAACTGAGAATGGGCCGAGCAGTAGCAAAAAAAAAAAAAAATGCAAATTAACTGGATATTTTGGACACATCCATCCATCGACCGATTATGTAAAAACATGCAAAGAATGTTTCTTCGCAATCACAACCCAGACAAAAAAAAAAACGACGCGCAACAGAGGGAGACAAAACGGGAAGATAAAAGAAATTAAAAGAAAACATGAGGAAGGACAAAAGGGAAAAAACAGTGATATTTAAATAAGGTATGGATACTACAAAACTACAAAAGCAACAGTAAAGTCGACGGCGTTTACTCAGGTGGGTCGGTTGTGTGGGCCTGCAGTTTGCCAGGGCTCGACGGAAGTACATTATAATCAACAGCAGAAGATGTTGTAACCATGGAGACTGCCGGGAGAACCGCTGTAAAAGATTGAGCCATCAGTCATTTGCTGCCGACGGTTTTAGTCTGAAAGGCTTACTGGGGGGAAAAGAGGTGAATGTCAGTGTGAGAGCTGCGGGAAGACTGCGCTGGAGTTGGTCCCACCCTGAATACACAGAGGATTTACTGTCTCCGTGCTCCACTGGAAATTGTTTCCCACACTCAAAAAAAAAAGGAGTTTTATTTGCAAAGGGGGAAAAAAATAAAAAATAAAGAACGTTTTAAGTTCTCTGCCAAATTTCCAAGAGTAGAAGTAATAGGTGTGGCGTGGTGGCGCTCTCGACCACCGTCGCCTCGTCTGGGTGTAAAAGCAGCAGTAGAGTAAGACCCGAGCTAACTTCGAAACCAGACTAAAGAATTTGACCTAAATATGAGCAAAAGTATTTGCATCGGTGCTTGACTATTGCGAAGAACAGAGGCCATTGTGACTTGCGCTTAAGGACACGAATTGTGTGACTGGAGATCTCGCGCCGGGATTCAGCACATGGAATGTGTCAACATACCGTTAAGTTTTGACGAAAAACCCATTGGAGAGTGCCTACCCTAATCGTGCCAAAAACAGGACGCATCATTTTCATCATCAGCGTGGGTTTTCTCCGGGTACTCCGGTTTCCTCCCACATTCCAAAGACATGCATGGCAAGTTTATTGAATGCTCCAAATTGTCCATAGGTGTGATTATGAGTCTGAATGGTTGGTCGTCTCTGTGTGCCCCGCCTACTGCCCGAAGCCAGCTGGGATAGGCTCCAGCAACCCCCGCGACCCTTGTGAGGACAAAGCGGTTCAGAAAATGGATAAATGGATGCTAACATATGCAGAAATTAGCATCGTCGGTTTTAAAACCGTCAACAACTGTTACTTTAGCATTAACGTGGCAATAACTAGAGCTGCGCAATTCATTCCATTTCAATCGCGATCACACTTAAGACCGCTACGATTAATTAAATCAATCAACCGGATCGTCTGCGATATTTATTTAAAATGTGAACTTTCCTGCACATCAAGCACTTGAAGCGTGAGATGCTAAGATATTTAGTCAGTCGGAAATGATCGACATTTGAAATTATTGGGTAAATGTATATTTTTAATCATGATTGTAAAAATGATTACCTATTCATTTTGCACTGAAAACTGTAGTATGGACCTCGGAGGGAGACAATGCTTATTTAGACATTCAGACGCGGTGCCCCCCCCCCCCACACATGAAAGACAAATGCTTCCTTTCATGTGCAAAACAAAACGACAGTAAATCATATGATGCAGGAAATGCGGCCAGTCTACCAGTCGCCTAATTTTTTTTTTTTTTTTTTTTTTAATAAACCTCAAGTCCCCTTGATTTTTTTTTTGATGCCAACTTGCTTCGCCCTGGTTCCAAGGAGAGGGAAGGAGTAGTGAGAACAGGATGGCAGTTTTCAGATGACCGGCAACAACTGTGAAGATTTATATCTTTAAAATGCACTTTCATCCTGAATTCTTAAGTCGAGTATCCATCCATGCCAGTCGCTGAGCTGATCATGACTCAGGAGTTTCGCTCAACGCCGTTTCTGCAAGCCGCTGGCTACTTGCCCCCCCCCCCCCCCCCTGCCTTTTCTAAGCAGCGCTTAGGGGGGATCGAT